>NW_021703783.1:79621043-79830359 GCF_005190385.1 Monodon monoceros
TCCTAAGAGACTACTATAAGCAACCCTATGCCAATAAAATGGACAACCTGGAAGAAATGGACAAATTCTTAGGTATAACCTTCCAAGACTGAACCAGGAAGAAATAGAAAATATAAACAGACTAATCACAAGTAATGAAATTGGAACTGTGATTAAAAATCTTCCAACAAAGAGAAGTCCAGGACCAGATGGCTTCACAGGTAAATTCTATCAAACATTTAGAGAAGAGCTAACACCCATCCTTCTCAAACTCTTCCAAAACATTGCAGAGGAAGGAACACTCCCAAACTCATTCTATGAGGCCACCATCGCCCTGATACTGAAACCAAACAAAGATACTACAAAAAAAGAAAACTACAGGCCAATATCACTGATGAACATAGATGCAAAAATCCTCAACAAAATACTAGCAGACAGAATCCAACAACACATTAAAAGGATAATACACCATGATCAAGTGTGATTTATCCAGGGATGCAAGGATTCTTCAATATACACAAATCAATCAATGTGATACACCATATTAACAAATTGAAGAAGAAAAACCATATGATCATCTCAATAGATGCAGAAAAAGCTTTTGACAAAATTCAACACCCATTTATGGTAAAAACTCTCCAGAAAGTGGGCATAGAGGGACCCTACCTCAACATAATAAATGCCATATACAACAAACCCACAGCAAACATCATTCTCAATGGTGAAAAACTGAAAGCATTTCCTCTAAGATCAGGAACAAGACAAGGATGTCCACTCTCACCACTGTTATTCAACATAGTTTTGGAAGTCCTAATCATGGCAATCAAAGAAGAAAAAAAGAAAAGGAATACAAATTGGAAAAGAAGTAGTAAAACTGTCACTGTTTGCATATGACATGATACCATACATAGAGAATCCTAAAGATGCCACCAAGAAACTACTAGAGCTAATCAATGAATTTGGTGAAGTTGCAGGATACAAAATTAATGCACAGAAACCTCTTGCATTCCTATGCACTAATGATGAAAAATCTGAAAGAGAAATTAAGGAAACACTCCGATTTGCCATTGCAAGAAAAAGAATAAAATACCTAGGAATAAACCTACCTATGGAGACAAAAGACCTGTATGCAGAATACTATAAGATACTGATGAAAGAAATTAAAGATGATACCAACAAATGGAGAGATATACCATGTTCTTGGATTGGAAGAATCAATATTGTGAAAATGACTGTACTACCCACAGCAATCTACAAGTTCAATGCAATCCCTATCAAATTACCAGTGGCATTTTTTACAGAGCTAGAACAAAAAAATCTTAAAATTTGTATGGAGACACAAAAGACCCCGAATAGCCAAAGCAGTCTTGAGTGAACAAAGCGGAGCTGGAGGAATCAGACTCCGTGGCTGCAGACTGTACTGCAAAGCTACAGTAATCGAGACAACATGGTATTGGCACAAAAACAGAAATATAGATCAATGGAACAAGATAGAAAGCCCAGAGATAAACCCACGCACCTATGGTCAACTAATCTATGACAAAGGAGGCAAGGATATACAATGGAGAAAAGACAGTCTCTTTAATAATTGGTGCTGGGAAGACTGGACAGCTACATGTAAAAGAATGATATTAGAACACTCCCTAACACCATACACAAATATAAACTGAAAATGGATTAGATACCTAAATGTAAGACTGGACACTGTAAAACTCTTAGAGGAAAACATAGGAAGAACACTCTTTGACATAAATCACAGTAAGATCTTTTTTGATCCACCTCCTAGAGTAATGGAAATAAAAGGAAAAATAAACTATGGGACCTAATGAAACTTCAAAGCTTTTGCACAGCAAAGGAAACCATAAGACGAAAAGACAGCCCTCAGAATGGGAGAAAATATTTGCAAACGAAGCAACCGACAAAGGATTAATATCCAAAATAATAAACAGCTCATGCAGCTCAATATTAAATAAACAACCCAATCCAAAAATGGGCAGAAGACCTAAGCAGACATTTCTCCGAAGAAGACATACAGATGGCCAAGAAACACATGAAAAGCTGCTCAACATCACTAATTATTAGAGAAATGCAAATCAAAACTACAGTGAGGTATCACCTCACACCAGTTAGAATGGGCATCATCAGAAAATCTACAAACAACAGATGCTGGAGAGGGTGTGGAGAAAAGGGTATCCTCTTGCACTGTTGGTGGGAATGTCAGTTGATACAGCCACTATGAAAAACAGTATGGAGGTTCTTTAAAAAACTAAAAATAGTACTACCATACCACCCAGCAATCCCACTACTGGCCATATACCCAGAGAAAACCATAATTCAAAAGGACACATGCACCCCAGTTTTCATTGCAGCACTATTTAAAATAGCCAGGTCATGGAAGCAACCTAAATGCCCATTGACAGACGAATGGCTAAAGAAGATTTGGTACATATATACAGTGGAATATTACTCAGCCATAAAAAGGAATGAAATTGGATCATTTGTTGAGACGTGGATGGATCTAGAGACTGTCATACAGAGTGAAGTAAGTCAGAAAGCGAAAAACAATATTGTATATTAACGCATGTATGTGGAAGCTAGAAAAATGGTACAGATGAACTGGTTTGCAGGGCAGAAGTTGAGACACAGAGAAGAAACGTATGGACACCAAGGGGGGGAAGCCATGCGGGGGTGAGGATGGTGGTGTGATGAATTGGGCGATTGGGATTGACATGTATACACTGATGTGTATAAAATTGATGACTAATAAGAACCTGCTGTATAAAAAATAAAATTAAAAAAAAATGAAAACTTTACTTTCAGTGGATGAAAGGGGATGAAGTATGTGAAGTAGCATCCATTATTGTTGGTACATAATGGGTGCTCAGTTAATGTAAGATCACTTCCCTATAGTGAATCAGTCATCATTACTTGGAGATTTTTTACAGGCAAATCACTTAGGTTATTTATTCGATTTGGGACTTCTGTCGTGGAGCAGTGGTTAAGAATCCGCCTGCCAATGCAGGGGACACGAGTTCGAGCCCTGGTACAGGAAGATCCCACATGCCGCGGAGCAACTAAGACTGTGCGTCACAACTACTGAGCCTGGGCTCTAGAGCCCGTGAACTGCAACTACTGAGCCCGAGTGCCACAACTACTGAAGCCTGTGCGTCTGGAGCTTGTGCTCTGCAACAGGAGAAGCCACCGCAATGAGAAGCCCGTGCACAGCAATGAAGAGTAGCCCCTGCTCGCTGCAACTAGAGAAAGCCCGCACACAGCAATGATGACCCAACGCAGCCAAAAAGAAATAAAAAATAAAATAAAATTTAAAAACTTTATCTATTTGATTTATCTGAGATATGCCATTTCTTGAGAGTTTCTATGAAGAATAGAAATCTGAGAATTTAACCAAGATAAATTATGTCAATTGGTAAGTTGTTTTGGAATGTTTTAAAATAATTTAAAATACTTAAACTTTTACATTTAAGTAGTCATTTTTTTTATAATTCAAAACTTTTATATGTACCCCCTATCCTGTTTTATGAGAAAAAGCAGATGATTAAGGTATAATTTTAGAGCTGTAAGAAAGTCTTATAGATCATCCTCTTCTGTGTACTTATTTGTAAATAAACAAGGGCTCATGAGTTAGCAAAGGTCTTATGATAAGTTAATAGCAGTAACCAGACTAAAATTCAGTTCTCTTTATCTGGAGGCAGAAGTTCTCACCAAATCTATGTCTAAATAATCCCCCATCACTGCTCCACTGTTTTAAGCGGCAGAGTTGCAAACAAGACCCCACATACCTGATTTTTAATTTTAGAGGTTTGTTTCAAAGCTAAAGAAGAATTTTTCAAAATCAATAGCAGTTAATAGAAGACCCTCATCAGATCACTTAATTTTATAGCTATCAGATAAAAGAATAAATTATCATTAGATATTGGAATGATTTTTATCAGCATTAATGTTCATATACTCTTTAGAATATGAAGCATATTGGATTTTTATCCTGCATTTTAAGTGTAAGTCATGCATACATTACAGGCCAAGGGATCTATAGAAATAATTTTTATTCTTTTATTCATCAAATCTTTATTGCACATCTGATTTTATAGATAGATATATATTTAGGTTTTTTTAAGGTTAGGAAATGTAATAAATATAGTAAGGAAAACACTTTTTTCTTTATCATTTTTCATATTTACAACTGAATTGGGGGAGAGGAAGAGTAGAAGTAGAATTACACAAATTCAACCAATTACACAGAATTACAACCAATTAACTTGGTTGTACATAAAATTAAACTAAAAGTTTGATGTGCTCTAATTTTACTTATTGTCCATGTCCTACCATGTAGCAAGTTTATCATGCACTGTGGCTTTTAAATGTCTCATTTATTAGAGGCAACAAAGTATAGGAGCAAAAGCACAGATTGTGTGAAAACAGTTCCGAGTTGAATCCTAGTTTCAGTCTTAACCTCTCTGAACCTCATTTTCCAAATCTATAAAGTGGGAGTTATAATATCTATTTCATTGGTTGCTGGGTGGATTGATTTGATGACATATCTTTGCCATGTACAAAAGTTAGACTCAATTATTACAGTGTTTTTATTTTTATGCATTTTTTATATTTTGCTTGTATTCTTTTTATTAGAGGTAGAAGGTCCATAAATTCAGGGCACGGGAAAATAAAAAGAACACTTACTTGTAGTGGTGACCAACTTTCCTTTCCGAGTTTGCTTTACTCCTATGAAGTTTATGCTTATTTTCACACTTTAAATGATTTTCTGTTAAATCAGGTTGGGTAGAGATTGCCACATTTTAGTTACTAATTAACGTTTCTGGCATTTCAGTTCTGTAAAATCATCTGGGTTCACTTATTTTACCTTTATTTTTAGCCCTATTACTTATGCCTGGGAAGGTGGAAAATTGATATCGGAGAATGATGATTTTGAAGATATGGTGGTAACAAGAGAAGATTATGAAGAAAATGGACATAGCGTCTGTGAAGAGAAATTTGATATTTAAGAAACGTTTCTGAAAGTTTTGACTGTGACAAAGGTTTAATTTTCAATGTTCTTTTTAAAGGAAGTTAAGGACCTGTGTTAACTTTCATCCTAAGATAAGATAACATCTTGAACTTATGTAAATACTTTGATCCATGGCTGATTTTCAAAGGTTTCTTACCTAGGTTAGTAAGTAAACTGTAACTCAGCCCAAATTTTCATTTAGGAGCTAGACTTACTATAACAATGCTTATGCTGTTTCCGAGACTAAGTTATCTTTCATTAGAAGATGAAAGAGTGAGTGTATTTTAAGTTTAATTCTTTATAGCTAAGAGCACAAACTTAACTGTCTCACTGGTCAGGTTTCCTTAGAAGGTAGTTTTGTGTGACTGACTAGGAATTGGCCAGAGTATTTTCAGGCTGATAAGATTTCTCTCTTTCTTCTAGAGCTAAGTATTTTATCTTTTAATTGTCATTTTTATTTGTATATACTAAAGTTAGAACAACTAATCTATGTGTATGTAATGTTTATTTTTTACTTAGCCTAAGTTTGAAAGGATGAAGACCAAAGCCAATTTATTAAAGTGTTTTTGGTCAGTACTGTGTTGTAGAAATGTATTATTTCACTCATAAAAATACTATACCATTTTTTAGGATGAAATTCTTGTGTCATTGGGCTCATGAATCAAATTCCTGCCAATCTCTTTACCTTAGCTTGGATCATGTGCCTACCCCATGGCTTCAGGGATTTTAACAGCCCTACTAAGATAGCCTAGAGTGAAAGAAGGTAGTTTCCCAAAGGAAAATTAAGGTGAAGAGACAGATGCTGGGCACGGTGAAAGAGCTGTCCACTACAATTATATTTGGATCATATGGACAGCGACTTAATGATTTTTTGACTTTACAATGGTGTGAACGCAATATGCACTCATTAGAAACTGTTCTTCAAATTTTACACTTTAATATTTTCCTGGGCTAGCGATATTTGGTATGTTTCTCTCTTGTGATGCTGGGCAGCGGCAGTGAGCCACAGGTCCCAGTCAGGGTAAACAACCAATATGCTTACAACCATTCTGTACCCACCAACCATTCTGTTTTTCACTTTCAGCACAATATTCAATCAATTATGAAATATTCCACACTTAATTATAAAATAGGCTTTGTGTTTGATGATTTTGCCCAACTCTAGGCTAATGTAAATATTCTGAGCGCGTATAAGGTAGGCTAGACTAAGCAAGCTATGGTGTTTGGTAGGTGAGGTGTAGTAAATGCATTTTTGACTTAATCAAAGATCTGTATTAGGTTAGGGCCTGGTCAGTCCTTCCTAGACCTAGGCTAGTTACATTACTTGTTATCATTGCAGAGTTGCAATTTGATTGTGTTTGTGTGATACCCAGGTACTAGCATATAATCTGTGGAGAGTGTAGCAAAAAGATGCTGGTGGCATAAAAGAAGTTTTTGCAACCATACAGTGTAACAGTGTAACTGTGCTAGAATTTCAGGGTGATGCAGTTAGAGTTATAAAGGTAAGTCACCATTTAAAGGGCTTTCCTTGACTTACCAGGACCTCATCTTGCAGGCAGAATACTATCATCAACAACCAAGATGTTTTTCGTATGAGGAACCAGGGCATTCCTCAAAGCTGCATTTCCAAAACATGCCCTAGCTTGATGTTTCCCATTATGTTCTGCTGAGAATAATGTGTGTGTCACATGCTTACTACAGTACACTAATTTCTGTTCACGGTGTAGGTCTCATAGTGCTCATTTTTGAGACACTAAAAATTCATTTCTGAAATTAATGAACATAGATGCTAATCGTTTATCTCTAGCCTTGAAGCTCCCATCAATTTTAACATCTGCCTAATTTTGAAACTTTATTGCTAGAGATAATGTTTTAATATTATACAGTAAGTTGACTTCAAAGAGAACATTTAACATTATCTCTAAATAATAACAAGGTTATCTATTTTTGAAAGATGTTAAAGATCCTGATATGAGATTCACTAGAAGTATTGAGCGAGAACTTAGCCACATTAGAGTTTATAACTTTGTGCTGCAAATTGCATGCATGGAAACAGTGTTCTAGCATTGGCCATGCATAATATACACCTTAAGACAGTAGAGGATTAGGGTTTACATCAATGACTAATCAAGATAGGATAATTCTCTCCAACACTTTTCTATCTTGGTTTTGAATTTTTTAATTCAGTGGTGACTGGCTTGACGTGGCAAACTGATCATGTTCACCTACTTTACCTGTCCGAAATCCCTTTAAACAATTTCTAGTGGAGGAATGCACAGGGAACACTTACTTCAGTGCTTTTTGTGATATATTATGTCTCAAGCTGGGTTGGTGGGCACATGGGTATTCATTATATTAGAATCTTTATTGTGTGCATGAAATAGTTCATATTATATTTTGATAGTAGAGTAAATCCTTAAGTGGACTCTAGGAAATAAAAAGGGTGGCACTGATGAACAAATGTGGAAGAATTCCTAAAAGATGGAAAACAAATGGGATTAGGTTGTTAGAGAAACAAGAAAACCTATGTCCCAGATCAGGGCAGGAGGAAACTACTAGAGACGTAAGAGCAATTCCAGAGACGTTTTAATTCAGGACAAATAGAGGAGATCGTGGATTAGACAGTAAAAGAATGAATTGGAAACACTGAGCCCGACTCCCTTTTTTTTTGTTGGGGGGGCGCTGTGCTGCCTGGATTGCAAGATCTTAGTTCCCCTACCAGTGATCCAACCCCGGGACCCTGTGCTCCGCAACGGGAGAGGCCACAACAGTGAAAGGCCCACGTACCGAAAAAAAAAAAAAAAAAGAATGACCCCTTGGGGGACTTCCCTGGCAGTCCAGTGGTAGGACTCGGTGCTTTCACTGTAGTGGCCTGGGTTCAAGCTGGGAATTAAGATCCTGCAAGCTGTGTGGTGTGGCCAAAAAAAAAAAAAAGTCCCCTTATGGAATAAAATTTTAAAAATTTTATAAGTAACATTCTGTAAGAGATTGGTGAGGCAGTTGCATCCATTGCAACAAGAATAGGTTGCTGTACAGGGAACTATATTCAATATCCTGTGATAAACCATAATGAAAAAGAATATATATGTGTAACTGAGTCACTTTGCTGTAGAGCAGTAATTAACACAACATTGTAATTCAACTATACTTCAAAAATAGGTTGCTATAACAGGTTCCAGACGCGCAGGCTCAGCGGCCATGGCTCACGGGCCTAGCCGCTCCGCAGCATGTGGGATCTTCCCGGACCGGGGCACAAACTCGTGTCCCCTGCATCGGCAGGCGGACTCTCAACCACTGCGCCACCAGGGAAGCCCCGAACCTATGTACTTTTATGCCAGTTTGCTGAAGAGTGCACAGTCCTGGAGGAACGTGACAGGTTAAGGAGAATGACGTAATCGTAATAAACTGGGGAAAACTTAGCAAGATCTGTTTGTTTAGATTCTTCTTGGCCTCCCTTTGTCTTTGGAGCTAAGGATACTCCTTTCCTCTGGGTACAAGGAGGGCATCTCTCATATGAGGGTTTTATGGCCAGTTTCAGGGAGGAAGGACAAGGGGGAAGTAGGTCAGAGTGATCCTCCTGCTTCTGCATTTTCTCAAGCCCTTTCAGCTTAAAATATTCAATATGTCAGGTGCCATATTTTGGGGTAGTGTGTCCTGAGCCCTATCAGAAGCATGTGCAAAACATGGACAAAGAATTTCATGAACATGAGCAGTGTTTTTTCACTGCTCTGTGAGCTGTCTTAGCATGTACAGTCAACCAATCAACCAAGCCTCTCCCTAGGCTGATCTACAGATGGGGACACCTTAGCCTCCAGACACACGAAAGCAACTGTCAATCAGGGTAACCTTTGAAATCCTAAAGCCCATTAATATTAGGGGGTTTGCCTATTTTCACTATAAACACAGCTTCACTTAAACACACCTATGGTGACACCTGGTATTACACTGCCTCTGAAAACTTACAATCCTACACCTAACTCTATTCAGAATCTACTGTCCTTCAAATAGTAACACAGTAATAACTTACGGGAATTCGCTGGTTGTGCAGTGGTTAAGAATCCACCTGCCAATGCAGGGGACACAAGTTCGAGCCCTCGTCCGGGAAGATCCCACATGCTGCAGAGCAACTAAGCCCATGTGCCACAACTACTGAGCCTGCGCTCTAGGGCCTGCGAGCCACAACTACTGAAGCCTGGGCGCCTAGAGCCCGTGCTCTGCAACAAGAGGAGCCACCACAATGAGAAGCCCTCGCACCACAATGAAGAGTAGCCCCTGCTCACCACAACTAGAGAAAGACCGCGCGCAGCAACAAAGATCCAACCCAGCCAAAAGTAAGATAAATAAATTTATATTTAAAAAAATAGCTTACAATGAGTGCTTACCATGTGTCAAGCTTTTTGTACTTTTTCTCATTATATCTTCAATGTTCTAAGGTGTAAGTGTGCAGGTATTATTATTAACAGCCCTGCCTTATCGATAAAGAAACAGAAGCTTGGACCACATGGCTGAGCTAGGATCTGAACCTGGGATTGTCCCACTCCCAGGGTTTGGGATCCCTATACTATGCCATACTGCCTTTAGCTCTGTCACAACTCTCGTCAATCTCAGAGTGATGTGCCATTTTTCTTTGTTCATCATCTCTTTTTTCCCATCCTGAGTCAGACACATATCTGATCATCTGAACCACTTTCTCACTAATTTGTGTCCTCAATTTTCTTGCACTCCAATCTTTCTGCAACACCTGACAAAGCAAAATTTCAGCCCTTAATCAATGCTTGAATCCACCTTTTACACTTGAACATTCAAGTAAATAAGTGCTGCTGAGAAAATTACTGTCCAAATTGGCATCACTAAAATTTATAATCTACTTCATCAGGATCCTCAGAATTACTCATCAGTCCATTCATTTGTCTTTTCTCAACTGCTTTTCCCATTCCCTGTCTATTTCAAACTGTTCCCTTTTTCTCATGTCATCCATTCAATGGTCCCCCTACAACTCCTCAGACAATAGGGTCTCCTCCTCCTACTTTGTCAAGGAAAATGGATTCATCATTTAATGATCTTCAACTTTCTACCTTGGACCTACATATTTATTTATATCCATACACACTATCAACTTTACTCTTCATACCCCTCCCCTGTTCAAGGAAAACCCTTGGTCCTGTGCCCTTGAAGGCATTTCCTCCTGCCTCCTCCAGGGCCTGGCTCCATCAGTAATCTCTTTTGACCTCTCAGCGGGTCATTATGCTCAAATCTCTGGCTTGATTTAGCATCGCCCCAGTTATTCCCAGCTTCTCTCTTCCCTTATCATAGATCCACTCTTTAATCTCTCACCCATTCATTCCTTTTCATCCTACTTGCAACCTGGCTTTTGCCTCTCAAGCTACTAAATCAGCTCTCACTAATTGGCTCCAGAGAGTCCAGAGCAGTCCTGATCTGCTGCCACATGCAATCCGCCTCTTTAAAATGTTACATTTCCTTGGCTTTACGAGGACAACTTCACCTCATTCCCCTTCTAACATTCCTTCTCTGTCTCAGTCATAGGTTCCTCTTTACTCACCCCTTGATGATTAGTGTTCTTTAATGTTTTATCCTGGACCTCTTATATTGCTCAACATACTCTAAATGACCTCAATTTCCACATGCTCCCAGATATTTAGTTTTAGTTCATATCTTTCCCCTGAACTTCAAAATTGCACATCCAGCTGCTCTGCTGAAAATATCAACCAGAACGTCCCACACATATCTTAAATCAAAAGGTCAAAACAGATTCAATCATTTCCCTACACATGTTCCTCTCCTCTGTTTTTCTATCTGAATTGGTGGCAGTCACCTCACCTGGAAACTTGAGAATTATCTTTGAGTCCCCTTTCTCTCGGACCCCCAGATGCAATCAAGTGTTGCCAATTTTACCTCCTAAATATTTCTCAAACCTGTCCCCTCCCTCCGTCCCTCTTGTCTCTGCTACAGTACAGGCCTGCATGATTTCTCACTTGCACCATTGTAGTAGTCTCCTAAGAACTCTGCTTCCAGTCCCCCTGGCCAACCCATTCTCCAAACTGCTGCTAAGCACTATCTAAAATATAAATCTAGCCGTATCACTTTTTAAAAAATAAAAAATGCCTCCCCAGCTGCCTAGTGAATTCCTTGGCTGCTAAATGAGGCCCTTCAAGATCTGACATCTATTTCTCTAGTTTCAATTCCTGCCACCGCTCAGCTGTAATTTCTAGCCTGTACCTATTTTTGCTCACAATGTTCCTCCTGTCCAGAATATCTTCCCCTTCTCCACTCCTCTGGTTTAGCTTGCATCTAGTTCTTTAAGACTCCCACTAGGTATCATCTCCTCCACAAGCCTAGCCTGATGCCCTCAAACTAGGTCAGGTAATCCTCCTCCTCTAGTCTTCTATAACCTCCTCTGGCTTGAACATATCCCTCTTATATTTTATTATGATTGATTTATAAATGGTTGTCTCTCTCATACTTCAGTTATTTCACTGAATTAATTTATTCAACAACTATCTATTGATATCTATAACTACTAAGTGCCAGGTGCTTTTAACATGGAACATAAACTTATTGCAAGCAGGGGCATTATCTTATACATCTTGTATTTTGCGGTGCTTATACAAAGTCTGGCACAGAGTAGATCTTCAAAATGTTTAGTGAATAATTGAATGGATGGATGGATGAATATTTGATATCAGGAACATTTTAAATCAAGACATGAATTTCAAATAATCAATTCAAGCATACAACACAAAACACAGAGGCAATTAAAAAATTCAATTAAGTTGTATACTGATAATCATCTGACAATTTTACTGAATAAGGGATAAACTTCAAGAAGAGACGAGAGTTAAGCTATTTAGGGAAAAATATTATCAGATAACTCTTCACTTCCCAAGTGCTTATAGCACACGGCACAATGCAAAGCACTTATATTCATTATCTCCCTTTAAAGCATATTGTTGAATAAATGTTGGATGGAAATAAATGTTAAAATGCCTACAATTCCTCCATTTTCCTCAAAGCCAAAACTAATGAAAAATTGAATGTGAAAAGCTAATATAGTATGGCAGCCAAATGAAGTTTATCTTGAAATTAGTCAGATGAGATCTAATTAATCTAAAAAGATTCCAGATGTTAGGTTCTGAATACTTTGTTAGTATCTGTTTAACAGCATCAAACAGACAGGCTGCATGTGGCAACAGACCTGTGGCCATATGTCCTATGTTCAAAGAAGGGAATGGGAGGAAATGGCATCTATTAGCTGAGAAATTCCAAATAATCCTGGCAAATAAACATATGCCCTATTCTATGAATACTTTTCTAGAAATTAGTAATGCCTTAGAAAACTTTTTTTTTTTTTTTTTTTTTGCGGTACGCGGGCCTCTCACTGTTGTGGCCTCTCCCGTTGCGCAGCACAGGCTCCGGACGCGCAGGCTCAGCGTCCATGGCTCACGGGCCTAGCCGCTCCAAGGCATGTGCGATCTTCCCGGACGGGGGCACAAACCCGTGTGCCCTGCATCGGCAGGCGGACTCTCAACCACTGCGCCACCAGGGAAGCCCGAAAACTTTTTCTTTTTAAGGAAGAAATGTTACCTACATTTCTAGTTGGTCAAGTTACTTAATCTAAGTTTCAGTTCTTACCTATAGAATGGGGTAATAATAATGCCTACATAATAGGTTATTGTGTAGAATAATTTCATAAATGCATGTTAGTGCTCAGCACAGTCTGACACAGAGTAGGATTTAATATTAGTGTCAATTAATATTAAACATCATTAGTACTTAATATTTAAATAATACAATTTAAATATAGTATCTATGATTTATAACTATATTATTTTTAAAATTATGAAATTCACCGTATTCTCTCATTTTGTGTTTATTTTTTATATATAAATTTATTTATTTATTTTTGGCTGAGTTGGATCTTTGTTGCTGCGTACGGGCTTTCTCTAGTTGCGGCGAGCAGGGGCTACTCTTTGTTGTGGTGCACGGGCTTCTCATTGCGGTGGCTTCTCTTGTTGCGGAGCACGGGCTCTAGGTACATGGCTTCAGTAGTCGCGGCTCGCGGGCTCTAGAGTGCAGGCTCAGTAGCTGTGGCGCATGGGCTTAGTTGCTCCATGGCATATGGGATCTTCCCGGGCCAGGGCTCAAACCCATGTCCCCTGCATTTGCAGGTGGATCCTTAACTACTGTGCCACCAGGGAAGCCTCCAATGTTATATTATTAATATAAATACTAAATATTTAACAACTACAAGGTAGATACTATTATTCTCATTTTGGAGATGAGGAAGGTGAGGCACAAAGAAGTTAATTTGCCCAGGCAATTTGGCCCTAGCACCCAAAGTTATACCTATTACTTTATTTTGTCTCTCACATGACAATCTTAGGAAATGTGACTTTTAGATATTTTATGGTTTAAAGAAATTAAAAAGTAAGGAATCAGATCAATTGCCAAAAGACATGGAGTAAAAAAGAATCATGAAGCCTTTTCAACTGGGTAGGGGCAAGTGTCTAAGCTCCTTCTCTATAAAAACTTTGTCATTTCCTAGAAAAGAGGAGGGAAAGAGAGAGAATGAAAAACAGGAGAAAGAAAAACAGTGTGCACAGGAGCAAGGAAGCAGGCAGGTGGGTAATAAATGAGGGGAAGGTGAGACCTGGGAGCAGCATGAGATATAGTAAGTGTTTACCCTTTTAGAAGAAAGGTAATCAAACAAAGAGCTTCCAGAAACAACTAGAGAAGAACTTGCTCTGGAGATATTAAAAAATAACCTTAATGTAACCACCTTTTATAGCATTATATATTTATTACATACTCACCCTTGGCTCCTTTCCAACTTATGTGGCTATAACAGTCACTTAATGATAAAGAAAGAATAAGACTGAATCAATACCTGATATAGCATCTGGATCTTCTCCATGTAGAAGCTTCTTAAGTTTCTTACTAACCAGATCCAATAAAGTAACCGGTGTCTACATAAAAACAGATATTTTCAAATTTTTAATATGCATTTTTTTCTAGCCAGTAATCCAATATAGAAAAAAAAACCCTCAATATTTTTGACCAATGCATAGGGGAAGAGGATTGCAGATGGGGAGAGGGGGCGGGTAGCAGCAGAAGGCCTCTGAATTATAAAGGGTATAAATACTTGAAATTCTTTTTTAGAATTCTTAAAATTCTATATTCTACTCCCACATATGTAGTATATCTGAAACTAGATTAACCAATCATTAGTGCAGTGTTCTCTTATAATAATAAAAACTATTTGTACTTCCATAACAGCACTGGTCTAAATAATCTTACATTGTATTTACATGATCCATATGTAAATAGTAGCTCTAAAATACATAATAATTTCATTCTCTTAAAATGGATAAATACTCCTCTTCCAGTTTTGGTTATACAAAAGAAATCCCAGATTATAACATGTATCTGGGGGAAATAATTCCTCAGCTAATATTGTTACAGAGGGCACCCCCTAGACCTACCAATGTTGAACCTCATATCCACATAGCTCCTTCATCTTGAGCCCCAGGGTACTTTCCATTAACTTCTATTGTCCTGAAAATTTACAAACATGAAGCCATCCCCATTAATTCATTCTGTCATTCAACAAAAATTTAGTGAATGATTTCTACGTTCCAGGACAGTTCAAGGAGATGAACAAGCAGATCTAGTCTGAACTCACAGAATTTACATTCTCATATGAGAGAAAGACAATTTCAAAAAATCAGCAAATACATAATATAGTTTCAGGTAATGATAAGTGCCATTAAGAGAGCATAAAGCAGGATAAGAAGCTAGAATGAAGAAGAGGGGTAGCTATCTCAGTAAGAGAAGGCTTTTGTCTTACTGAGAGGGTATCATTTTGAGCAGAGGCCTGAAATGATGTGAAGGAGTGAGCCATAAAAATACTTGGGAGAAAATGTTCCAGACATACAGTAGACAACACAGGTAAAGCCCTGTAACAGGAAAAAGCTAGGCATGCTCAAGATCCCCTATTATAAATACCCACATCTCAATCTCCCTGAAATACTTCATTCCCTAATCTCCAGAAACCAGTCATCGGAGCCACTTCTCCCTGCTTCCTGAATCCCATACCCCCACTTCCTCCAGCCCACATCAAGTTCCTTTTCTCCCTTTGTGTCCTGCCACAATATTTGAACCAGTATGTTTCTTTACGGCACTGCTAGTTCTGACATGAGGGGAAGTAAAAAATGAAAAAATCCTTTCTAACTTCTCAACCATATGTAGGAAAGAGGAGAATTCATTTGCCTAGAGGAGGAAGCAGGGTGAGAAAGAAGAAAGTGGAGAGGCTAAGTGGTAAGGAAGAGGAGGGTAGAGAAAACGTTCATTCTAAATTCCTGGTTGGAATCTGGGACCCATTTCACAAATAAGCTATAAACATGAATTTTGGTTTAGTGACTGTAGAATTAAACATTTATGTAACCTGGGCCCTAATCTCATTTATTATATTTTTTGATGAAAAACTAGGTGCAGACTAACAACTTTTTTTTAACATCTTTATTGGAGTATAACTGCTTTATAATGGTGTATTAGTGTCTACTGTATAACAAAGGTAATCAGCTATACGTATACATATATCACCATATCTCCTCCCTCTTGCATCTCCCTCCCACCCCTCTAGGTGATCACAAAGCACCGAGCTGATCTCCCTGTGCTATGCGGCTGCTTCCCACTAGATTCTGTTTTACATTTGGTAGTGTATATATGTCCATGCCACTCTCTCACTTCGTCCCAGCTTACCCTTCCCCCCCCATATCCTCAAGTCCATTCTCTATGTCTGCGTATTAATTCCTGTCCTGCCCCTAGGTTCTTCAGAACCTTTTTTTTTTTAAGATTCCATGTATATGTGTAAGCATAAGGTATTTGTTTTTCTCTTTCTGACTTACTTCACTCTGTATGACAGACTCTAGGTCCATCCACCTCACTACAAATAACTCAATTTCGTTTCTTTTTATGGCTGAGTAATATTCCATTGTATATATGTGCCATATCTTCTTTACCCATTCATCTGTTGATGGACACTTAGGTTGCTTCCATGTCCTGGCTATTGTAAATAGAGCTGCAATGAATATTGTGGTACATGACTCTTTTTGAATCATGGTTTTCTCAGGGTATATGCCCAGTAGTGGGATTGCTGCATCCTGTGGTAGTTCTATTTTTAGTTTTTAAAGGAACCTCCATACAGTTCTCCAGAGTGGCTGTATCAATTTACATTCCCACCAACAGTGCAAGAGGGTTCCCTTTTCTCCACACCCTCTCCAGCATTTATTGTTTCTAGATTTTTTGATGATGGCCATTCTGACTGGTGTGAGGTGATACCTCATTGTAGTTTTGATTTGCATTTCTGTAATGATTAGTGATGTTGAGCACCCTTTCATGTGTTTCTTGGCCATCTGTATGTCTTCTTTGGAGAAATGTCTATTTAGGTCTTCTACCCATTTTTGGATTGGGTTGCTTGTTTTTTTGATATTGAGCTGCATAAGCTGCTTGTATATTTTGAAGATTACTCCTTTGTCAGTTGCTTCGTTGGCAAATATTTTCTCCCATTCTGAGGGCTGTCTTTTGGTCTTGTTTATGGTTTCCTTTGCTGTGCAAAAGCTTTTAAATTTCATTAGGTCCCATTTGTTTATTTTTGTTTTTATTTCCATTTCTCTAAGAGGTGGGTCAAAAAGGATCTTGCTGTGACTTATGTCATAGGGTGTTCTGCCTATGTTTTCCTCTAAGAGTTTTATAGTGTCCGGTCTTACACTTAGGTCTTTAATCCATTTTGAGTTTATTTTTGTGTATGGTGTTAGGGAGTGTTCTAATTTCATTCTTTTACATGTAGCTGTCCAGTTTTCCCAACACCACTTATTGAAGAGGCTGTCCTTTCTCCACTGTACATTTGTCATAGATTAGTTGACCATATGTGTGTGGGTTTATCTCTGGGCTTTCTATCCTGTTCCATGGATCTATATTTCTGTTTTTGTGCCAGTACTATACTGTCTTGATTACTGTAGCTTTGTAGTATAGTCTGAAGTCTGGGAGCCTGATTCCTCCAGCTCTGTTTTTCTTTCTCAAGTTTGCTTTGGCTATTTGGGGTCTTTTGTGTTTCCATACAAATTGTGAAATTTTTTATTCTAGTTCTGTGAAAAATGCCATTGGTAGTTAGATAGGGATTGCAATGAATCTGTAGATTGCTTTGGGTAGTAGAGTCATTTTCACAATGTTGATTTTTCCAATCCAAGAACATAGTATATATCTCCATCTGTTTGTATCATCCTTAATTTCTTTCAACAGTGTCTTACACTTTTCTGCATATAGGTCTTTTGTCTCCTTAGGTAGGTTTATTCCCAGGTATTTTATTCTTTTTGTTGCAATGGTAAATGGGAGTGTTTCCTTAATTTCTCTTTCAGATTTTTCATCATTAGTGTATACGAATGCAAGAGATTTCTGTGCATTAATTTTGTATCTGGTTACTTTACCAAATTCATTCATTAGCTCTAGTAGTTTTCTGGTAGCATCTTTAGGATTCTGTATGTATAGTATCATGTCATCTGCAAACAGTGATAGCTTTACTTCTTCTTTTCTGATTTGTATTCCTTTTATTTCTTTTTCTTCTCTGATTGCTGTGGCTAAAACTTCCTAAACTATGTTGAATAATAGTGGTGAGAGTGGGCAACCTTGTCTTGTTCCTGATCTTAGTGGAAATGGTTTCAGTTTTTCACCATTGAGAACGATGTTGGCTGTGGGTTTGTCATATATGGCTTTTATTATGTTGAGGTAAGTTCCCTCTATGCCCCCTTTCTGGAGGGTTTTTATCATAAATGGGTGTTGAATATTGTCAAAAGCTTTTTCTGCATCTATTGAGATGATCATATGGTTTTTCTTCTTCAATTTGTTAATATGGTGTATCACATTGATTGATTTGCATATATTGAAGTATCCTTGCATTTCTGGGATAAACCCCACTTGACCATGGTGTATGACCCTTTTCATGTGCCATTGGCTTCTGTTTGCTAGTATTTTGTTGAGGATTTTTGCATCTATGTTCATCAGTGATACTGGCCTGTAGTTTTCTTTTTTTGTGACATCTTTGTCTGGTTTTGGTATCAGGGTGATGGTGGCCTCATAGAATGAGTTTGGGAATGTTCCTTCATCTGCAATGTTTTGGAAGAGTTTGAGAAGGATGGGTGTTAGCTCTTCTTTAAATGTTTGTTTGATAGAATTTGCCTGTGAAGCCATCTGATCCTGGACTTCTGTTTGTTGGAAGATTTTTAATCACAGTCTCAATTTCAGTGCCTGTGATTGGTCTGTTTATATTTTCTACTTCTTCCTGGTTCACTCTCAGAAGGTTGTGCTTTCCTAAGAATTTGTCCATTTCTTCCAGGTTGTCCATTTTATTGGCATAGAGCTTCTTGTCGTAATCTCTCATGATCCTTTGTATTTCTGCAGTGTCAGTTGTTACTTCTCCTTTTTCATTTCTAATTCTATTGATTTGAGTCTTCTCCCTTTTTTTCTTGATGAGTCTGGCTAATGTTTTATCAATTTTGTTTATCTTCTCAAAGAACTAGCTTTAAGTTTACTGATCTTTGCTATCATTTCTTTCATTTCTTTTTCATTTATTTCTGATCTGATCTTTATGATTTCTTTCTTTCTGCTGACTTTGGGGTTTTTTTGTTCTTCTTTCTCTAATTGCTTTCAGTGTAAGGTTAGGTTGTTTATTTGAGATTTTTCTTGTTTCTTGAGGTAGGATTGTATTGCTATAAACTTCCCTCTTAGAGCGGCTGTTGCTGCATCCCAGAGGTTTTGGGTCACTGTGTTTTCACTGTCCTTTGTTTCTAGGTATTTTTTGATTTCCTCTTTGATTTCTTCAGTGATGTATTGGTTATTTAGTAGTGTATTGTTTATTCTCCGTGTGTTTGTATTTTTTACAGATTTTTTCCCTGTAATTGATATATAGTCTCATTGTGTTGTGGTTGGAAAAGATACTTGATACTATTTCAATTTTCTTAAATTTACCAAGCCTTGATTTGTGACCCAAGATATGATCTATCCTGGAGAATGTTCCATGAGTGCTTGAGAAGAAAGTGTATTCTGTTGTTTTGGGATGGAATGTCCTATAAATATCAATTAAGTCCATTTTGTTTAATGTATCATTTAAAGCTGTGTTTCCTTATTTATTTTCATTTTGGATGATATGTCCATTGGTGAAAGTGGGGTGTTAACATCCCCTACTATGGTTGTGTTACTGTCGGTTTCCCCTTTTATGGCTGTTAGCATTTGCTTTATGTATTGAGGTGCTGCTACATTGGGTGCATAAATATTTACAATTGTTATATCTTCTTCTTGGATTGATCCCTTGATCATTATGTAGTGTCCTTCTTTGTCTCTTGTAATAGTCTTTATTTTAAAGTCTATTTTGTGTGATATGAGAATTGCTACTCCAGCTTTCTTTTGATTTCCATTTGCATGGAGTATCTTTTTCCATCCCCTCACTTTCAGTCTGTATGTGTCCCTAGTTCTGAAGTGGGCCTCTTGTAGACAGCATATATACGGGTCTTAACAAGTGACTTTTAAATGAGCTTTTAGAATACATTTCATTCAAAATTCATAAATGGGGGAGTGCTTCTACTGTATACACTTAGTACCAACTTTTTCTCTAAAATAATGGAAAAGTAACTTCAGTTAATATTGAGAGAACTGTTACAAAATTCAAACCAATATGTTTCTAATGACATGAGAAATTTTTTACACAAAAAAATTAAGAAGGGAACAATTCTTTATACAGGCTTTGGAGAAATAATGCCACTAAAAGTAACACTGTCTGGTATTAAAATATACTAGTGAGGCTAAAAATAATCGTTTTCTAAGACATTTCAAAATATATCAACAATCTGACAATGTCTTACTAACTTATTTGCTACTCCTCTGTTTCAAGTCACCATATCTCTTGCTCAGATTATTACAACAGCTTCCTAAAAGGTTCTCCTGCTTCTACCTTTGCCCCTCTATAGTCTGTTTTCAACACAAAATCCAGTTATTTTCATAAATATCAGTCAAATGAGGCCACCATTGTGATCAAAACCTTTCATGATTCCCCATTTTATTCCAAGGAGAAGCAAAATCTCTCCAATGGCCAACATGGGCCCCCATATCTCTCACCTCACCTCACAATACTGTCCCACCTGCTCACTATTTCCTTGCTGTTCCTCAGCACCCAGGCATGCATCACCTTCAAGGCCTCTGCTCTAGGAACAATTTTCTCTGCCTCAAACCACTTACCTCCACTCTCACGGCCATTTGGTTCACTCCTCCCCCTTCCAGTCTCTGCTCAAATCTCATTTTCTCAGTGAGCCCAACCTTGGCCATGCTGTTTAATACTGTAAGCTCCTATTAACCCCCACCCTGGCACCCCAAAATCCCCTTAAACTGCTCTTTTTTTTTCTATTGCATTTATTTATTTATTTCTGTTGCCTTCTAGCAAACTATAGGACGATGATTTATTGTATTTCTTCTTACTGTCTCTGTCCCTCACTTGGATATAAGCTTCTCAAGGGCCTGCATTCTTGTGTTTTGTTTGCTAATGTATTCCAAGCACCTAAAACAGTGTCTGGCACAGAGAAATAACTTGAAGAAATTAATCAATATACTTGCAAATATCAACACTGTTTTAATTCTGCTTTCTTCTCTTTACTGGGTGTGGGGAAAGAGCATTCCTTCAAACTTTGCACATTATAGGTTACAGTAAATTATTTATTAAGTGAATGATTTGCCTTTTGTCTGACACAAGTAGCTTAGTAATAAATGTGCCTAGGCAAAATGCCAGATACCTTGAAGAGCTCAGAGTGGAACTCCAGTAGAAACAAGACTAGTTTTTCTGCCTGTACTCTTAATAACGATTTGGATTGCAAAACTGCTTTGGCAAGAGTTTTCAGGACCACCGTTTTGTTATCAAACTGTAAACAGAAAGAGTAACATTAACTTGAATCATTTTTATTAAAAAAGAATAGCAGAAGATTGTAAAACTGTTATTGCAATTTTTTTCACCTGTTTTTGTAATTTGTAGGCATTGGGTTCTGATGCAGTTGCCATAAAAGTGAGTAGCTGTCGTAATTCTTCTCTAACGTTGGGCAACAACAATCTTAGATATAGTTGTGTTGCTTCAAGTGCTTCTGATCTTTTCTCATTTTCTGTTACATGGGTTACAAAGAAGACAAAGCAAGGGACAAAAAAACCCCAGAGATTATAGTATGTAGCAGTCAATTAAAATGCTATGATACTGTGTTTGGTTTGCAGATTCTTTTTTACACTTGAAAGTTTTTATTAGGAAATATTTCAAACACACAGGAAATTATCTACATAATATGCCAAACACCTGCATAATTATATCCAGCATTGTCAAACAGCAGTTTGTTTTTAACATGAAATTATATGGCCACCTACAAAGCTAAAAAAGAGACATGATGTGTCACTCAATTTTTATTTTGCTAAAAGGTCATCAAATTAATACAATATTTCCAGATACCTCAGTTCTTTAATCCTCTAGTACTATATCAAAATTTTTCTTAGAATGTCCCTGTGATAGAATTACCTTAGATCTAATTGCTATACTACAGTATTACATTTGATAGTACAATTTACATGGCAGGCCAAGTGAATTGAAAAAAGACTCTATGAAGTACTTTGACATCATAGAAGAAAAATATTAAAATGTAATACTCATATAATACATAAAATCTTCTGCAACTTGTATTATTAAAAAAGATTATGCAAAAAAACTGAAGTTTAAACATCTCTTACCTAAAAGTTCAATAATTCCTGAATGAATATCAAAGTACTCATCAGTTAATAAGCAATCTCTCTCTTGATTATAATATTTTACTATGACATCAAAGAGTAACTTCTTCTGTGTATTCAATCTTGTCTCTTCATTTCTGTTTTGAACTAACTGCTCGCTGACAGTAACTATTAACTGGTCAGGGAAATATTCCAAGCATTCAATTGCTGAATTAAGCCAGTTATCAATCCTGGAGGTAAAAAACAAAATAAAATAAATTAATGGTTAACGTTTCCATTTAACTGCCTAAAACATTGTTTGATAAAACAATAAAATCTAGTTTATAATTAACCAAATCTAAAGAAGAAACTAGTTTTGAGAATCTTTTTAATAATTTTTGCTGGATGACTGAAGGAGTAAATGAGAGGGAATAGCTTTTCTCCTCACCAAATACCACCACAACTTTCTGTACCTTTACTTTCAAGGAATTAAAATATTTGTGGGCCACCTTTTCATTATTTGTTTCTAACTTTGTTAAATTTTGTTCAGAGGAGTTCATCTGTACTGTTCCATTCCACTGGTGTTTCCTCTCCCCTTTCCCACTCTGATCATTAGGTGCATATGGTTCTATCACTATTTGAAAATAAGATACCAAATATTTCCCCCATTAAGATGCACCGTTTATCCCACCACACACTGTTTTCCCCTTTTTTATCTCCTGACCTCAATAAGATAAGCAACTTAGGATCCTTTCACTCCTCCCTCCCTTCAGTGATGATTTTGGAAGGCCTTAATTCCCCCTTCTCCTCCACCTTCCCCACCCCCAGGTTTTGCTGAGATAGGTTAGTATTTATTATAATTTCCCTTAATACTACGTCCTTCTTTTTTTGATATCTTATTTAGCACTTATATTTTGTACATTCTCACACAGCCTTACCATATCAACTTCGAATATGTTGTGTGTACATGTGTGTTTGTATGCATGCACATATGTGGGTACAAAATTAGGGAGAAGAGAAAATAGTGAGAGCGCACAGACCAAAGTTCATTGCCTACCAATATTTCCTTTCCTCTTCATCTGTCTCCATCTTGGGGTTCTGGTTATTTCTTTGTAGTCAGATTAAAATCTTTCCTCAAATATTTTCCTAGGAGGGGGTTCCTGAGTGATATATTCTATGAATTCTCGGTGATCCTCAAATATCTTTCCTTCTTCCCTCCTATTCTCTTTCCCGTTCCATTTCCTTTTTTCTCCCCACCCACACCAACCCCTGTTGAATGGAACATATTGCCTAACATGTGTGACTTATCTTCTAGCTCCTAGTGTTGCAGATGAAAAAATTAATGACAGTTGGATTGCATTTCTCTTGCAGATAACCTACACTTTCCACTTGGAAGCTCATAAAGGCTGACTAGCTGCTGTCTGTTTCCTGCAGAGGCATCTAAAGAAATCCTGTTTCTTTGCTGGTGTCCCTATATTCTCCCTGACTCAGGGGCTGGGGAAGACTCATTTGCTAGGTCTTTCTCAGCCTGTTGAATTAGGAGCAAACATGTCATGTGCAAACAGGACAATGGTTGACGATCTAAGTGGGTTCACAGGTCTCTGATCATCAAGCTCTTTGTAGGATCTGAAGCTTTCTGGTTCTCAGGTTTGGAGTCTGATGTTCTTTTCTTGTTTGGCCCATGTGGCAGAAAGCATCATATCAGTTCTCTTTGCTGGAATCTCAACAGTACCCGGTCTTATATTTATGGTTCCTAGCAACTGATTTATGATAGGGCTTATTTCATTGGACTGTAATGTTTTGTTTCATGAATGTCTCCCCTACTAGACTGAGGATTCTCTTAAAGCAGGACTAAATAAACTGGTAGAAACCATGATGGTTTTTATTTTATGGTTATAAAATGGAAATAATAGAACTTTGAAAAAACACTCAGGGCTGGTGCAGGGAAAGAATGATTGACAAATCATGGCAACTCATATGAATGAAACCACTCAGATTTCCAATAATCTTCTCACAGGTCATAACCAGTGTCTTTCTATTTTAGATCAAATGAAAATTCACAGTGATTAATTTTTAAATCAATGATGATGTCTGCTCATACATATGAATATGTTCTCACACCTTAAAATACCAAGGGCAAAATATGTGAAAGAACATTTTAGTTATAAATTGACAATAAAAATGGTCACTCACTCAAGTAGACATAAGCTTGGAATAACCTCTCTGTCGAGGCAAGTGTTTGAGATAACAAGATCTTCCTCTTTACTTAATTGGAGATTTTGTGTTTTAACTGGAGGCTCCAAAATATTTTCTAAGAATGGAATGTGAATAGTTGAAGAATACGTAGCAATGTTTGTTGTTTCCAAACATCTTCCACAGCTTAGAAAGAAAAATAATATAACTATCATACTAATAAATAACATATACATATTCAACCAGTATCATAGAATTCTTCCATTTCTAGTAATACAACAGAAAAGCTAATAATATAATGGATTAATTTGTTAGGATAATTTAAATTTGCTAAATTACAATTTCTCTTTTCAAGATTGACCTTTAAATAGACATCAGGGTTATGAGCCATATTGATTTTATTTTCTGGCTATGTTAATTATAAAGTGATATTATCTAGCTTTTAAGGTGATCAATAGGTTAATTCCAGATATTAAAAAAAAACTACTGGTCCTGCTTATAAATTATTTTGATGATTGGAGAGAATGAGATTATTAATTATTTCTAATTTTATTCAAAGCAGAGATAAATGTAGTTAAATTGCTTTTAAATAAAAATACAGTATTAGGTTAATTTTAACTTGGGTTTCTGGTCATTTATGTTAAGGGTTAATAAAGTTTTTCATTATCCTAATTATCAGATCATCATTAATATTTTGTTTTTCCTTTAAATGAAACAAAATTACAAAAGCAACAGCTGGGCTTCCCTGGTGGAGCAGTGGTTGAGAGTCCGCCTGCCGATGCAGGGGACGCAGGTTCGTGCCCCGGTCCGGGAGGATCCCGCGTGCCGCGGAGCGGCTGGGCCCGTGGGCCACGGCTGCTGAGCCTGCGCGTCCGGAGCCTGTGCTCCGCAGCGGGAGAGGCCGCAGCGGTGAGAGGCCCGCGTACCGCAAAAAAAAGCAACAGCTACAGTAAATCTCTCGTGGAGCTTTACTGCCAGTAGCCTACGTATTAAATTTGGACCATAGTCATGACTTGTTTGGTTATAAAGTATTTTGAATAGAATTAACTTGTATAAAACTGGGAGATTTCAGGCTTCCCTGGTGGCGCAGTGGTTGAGAGTCCGCCTACCGATGCAGGGGACATGGGTTCGTGCCCCGGTCCGGGAAGATCCCACATGCTGTGGGGCAGCTAGGCCCGTGAGCCATAGCCGCTGAGCCTGCGCGTCCGGAGCCTGTGCTCTGCAACGGGATAGGCCACAACAGTGAGTGGCCTGCGTACCGTAAAAAAAAAAAAAAAAGGGAGATAAAATTCCGGGTTTCAAGCTTCTCTAAAAATATCTTAAGAGGGCTTCCCTGGTGGCACAGTGGTTAAGAATCCACCTGCCAGTGCAGGAGACACGGGTTCGCGCCCTGGTCCGAGAAGATACCACATGCCGCGGAGCAACTAAGCCCGTGTGCCGCAACTACTGAAGCCTGTGCTCTAGTGCCTGTGAACCACAACTACTGAGCCCATGTGCCACAATTACTGAAGCCCGCGCACCTAGAGCCTGTGCTACGCAACAAGAGAAGCCACCACAATGAGAAGCCTGCGCACCTAGAGCCTGTGCTCTGCACAAGGAAGAGTAGGCCCCCGTTCGCCGCAACTAGAGAAAGCCCACGCGCAGCAATGAAGACCCAACGCAGCAAAAATAAATAAATAAGTAAGAAAAAAAATCTTAAAATCTCATGACACTGGGCTTCAATTAATGCCTGACCAAAGTTAGCTGATATGAATTAGTGGCTACCTTATTTGCATTGGCATGTCATTTCCAGCTCACCACAAACCCCACCACTTCCTACTGTATCCCAAACAGTGAAGTTGAGTGTCAGCTACCATTTTCATGGTATTGTCCTGTTGGTTTTGTTACAGTAGAAATTAATTTCCCTATAGTTACATCTCTTCTTTAAGTGGGAAAAGGAAAAATAGCCAAGAGGGCCCTACATTTCAAGCAAAACAACAATTTTTCCTACACGTTTGAAAATGAAGTACTCACCTGCTCTCCAATCTGCCTGGCTCCTAAAGGCATCTGAGTTTACTACTTCTGAGTTATTGGCCCAAAATAAATCAAATTAGCAATCTTTTAGTAAAGACTTGAGATCGTAAGTAGCCTCTAATCAATCAGTCCACATTTGTCGATACCAACCTTTGGGCACAGCACTGAACCACGTGCTAGAAAAAGATACATATATAATAATAGTGGCCCTTCAGCAGCCACACCCTATGTAAGGAGGTAAGGATAGCCACATATGAAATGGATGAAGGCAAATTTTATCAAGTCACCAAGAAGTATGAATAGATATATTATGAATACATCCAAAAGTGGAGAAAAGACTATTCTTAGCAATAGCATCAAGACAGAACATTCATTTACTCAACAAATATTTATTGAGACCTGTTTTGTATTAGGCACTGTTCTAGGTTCCAGGGATATAGTGGTA
Source organism: Monodon monoceros (assembly GCF_005190385.1). NCBI lineage: Eukaryota > Metazoa > Chordata > Mammalia > Artiodactyla > Monodontidae > Monodon > Monodon monoceros. The sequence goes on from NW_021703783.1 coordinate 79,647,494, forward strand.
ACCAAAGCAGGCAAAATCCTGGCCTTAATGGAACTTATATTCTAGTGGGGAGAGGGAGGCAGGCAATAAATAAACAAACAAACAAAAAGTGAAATATGTGGTGTGTCAGCTAATAGTAAGTTTTATGGAGAGAAATTAAGCAAAAAAGGAGATTAGACTACATTAGGGGGTTAGTATTGCAATTTTAAATAAGATGTGTGGGAATTATCATTGGGAAGATGATATTTGAGCAAAGACCTGAAGGTGAGGGAGCAGAGGAATGTGCATGTCTAGAACATACTAGCCAAGTGCAGAGCTGATAAATAGAATAGCTAGCTCTGTGTGAGGAAATTAGACTCAAGAAGGATACTGTAGCAACACATATAGCCACCACCGTCATCTTAATGGAGCACTTCATACTCAATGATCACTGTGCTGAATGAAGGGGATCCAAGGGGATAGACTCTACATTTGAAAAGCATACAATCCAAGCAGCGTTTAGCATAGCCTACACACACACACACACACACACACACACACACACACACACGTGCATGCACACGCACATATGCACATATATGTACATATGAGTGTATGTGTATAGACGCATAAATAAAAAGGAAATATTTATAAAATGAGGAGGCTGTCTGTGAGCCATTCATCCACTAAATGTAATCTACCAAGAGCTAAGCACTGGGCCACTCAACAGGGATACAACAGTGAAAAAGGTAAGGACTGTCCCTGTCTAAGTACCTCACACTCCAGTGGGAAATAATGACAAGTAAACAGGCAATTTCATTAAGTGTGTAAATGTTTTGGTGGGAGAAGTACAGTGTGTTCAGTAGGAATCAAATTTTGTCTCAGCTGAGGAAACCTTTGAACAAACATATTCTTCTGGAAGTCAGGTAAAACAGATTAATAGTGGAATTGCTCCAGCTGATATTGGCATTCCCCTGAGACCTACCCCACAGAGGTGAGGTGAGGGAGAGGTTCTGCACCTTTAGAACCCCTCACATTTCTAAAACAACGCACATATATTTCAAAAATATTAGTCATTATATTATCAGTAAGAAACACCTGTAAAAAATAAATCTCAGCAAAGGTGGTTCACCTTAACTCTACTAGTCTCACAAATACAAATTTGCAAAAAGCCTGCAGTCCTGGGACTGCATTGCTTTACCACTGCTGGCAGATTTTTCAACCAATTCAAGTGAAGTTGGTTTCTCAGTTCTTTGGGAATTAAGAAATGACCTTTCTCAAAAAAAAAGAGAAACTCCATACTTTTATTTCTTGGCTGAAATGTATATAGGTGTGTTGCCAACTGCATACCTTTAACCAGCCATATTTTTCCAAATAGAAAGTGGCTTAAATTTTCTTGTTGGCCAGCTAATTATTTAATCTTATAAAACCAGATAGTTTTATATCTGAGGGGGTTGTTTTTGTGCTTGAGGATCACAGAAGAATCAGATTTCAGTGGATAATAACAACAACAAAAACTCCTTTCATGCCTGATTTGTTAGAGTTTAGAGACACTTCCAAATGCACTTTCTCCAAAAAGTTTTGGTATGAAAACGTAAATTCCAAAAAAGTTAACTTTTTTTAACTCATTAAATACAAGAACAACCAGCCAATTTTAAAGTTAATTCTCTTTTGCAAGGCTTTTTACAAAACAAAAAACAAAGAAAAAACCTACCCTAGCAGATTCAAGACTTTTGAACATAAAGAGATTTCCTATTAGTAATTTATTAAAGACTACTTCTCTCAAAACTATGTTTTATTAGAGAGAACAACTAAAATAGTTTTTTGTGTTTCTCTGTTCTGAAGGCTGACACATTCAGTTGCAACAAAGAGCAAACATACCAACTAAACATAACTTCAGTTGTACCCATTTTAGAATTTACAACACCTTGTTGCAACGATAATGATAAAACACTGGGTAAAAGTATGGAAATCTAGGTCTGAATCTTGATGCCATTAGTTAACTGTGGAAACTTGGCAAATTATCTAACTTCTCTGAGTCTCAGTTTCCTTGTCTATAAAATAAACCATCTAAACTAAATTAAGCCTAAAGTAAAGCAGTGGTTCTAAGACCTGGCTGATTTTTGTTTCAACATAAAATAACATAAAATTTTTAACATAAAATCTCCTTTTTTAGGGAATTCCTTGGCGGTCCAGTGGTTAGGACTCAGTGCTTTCACTGCTGTGGCCTGGGTTCAATCCCTGGTGGGGGAACTAAGATCCTGCAAGACACACAGTGTGGCCAAAAAAACCAAAAACCAAAAAACTCCTTTTTTAAAAAAGCAAAACCTAATAGTTATTGTTGTGTGACTTACTGTTTAAAATCTCTGGCTAAACACAATAGTCTTAAAACTAAAGATATTCCTGTTTTCACCTAACGTCTTTTTTTTTTTGCGGTACACGGGCCTCTCACTGTTGTGGCCTCTCCCGTTGCGAAGCACAGGCTCCAGACGCGCAGGCTCAGTGGCCAGGGCTCACGGGCCCAGCCGCTCCGCGGCATGTGAGATCTTCCCGGACCGGGGCACGAACCCGTGTCCCCTGCATCGGCAGGCAGACTCTCAACTACTGCACCACCAGGGAAGCCCTCACCTAACATCTTTTTGTTAAATATGTTACTCATAAGAGTATATAAAAGTATATGTATCATTTAAAGAGTTGGGGAGATAGATGCAAGAAAGGGAACAGGCCTAAAACCCTGTTTTCCTTTGTAGAAAATTACTAGATGTCCCTAAAACTGAAAAAGCATGAAGTAGCAGTATAAGCATGACATTTAGAGACGTGAGATACATTTACAACACACATGAATTACAATTTATACAAATTGTAAATGGTTGTCTCTGAAGAGGGGGAAATGGGTGAGAGGGGAAGGGTAGGGAATTATTATTTTTTGGTAACAAAACCTGTAGGACTATTTGAATGATTTACATTATGTGCATGTATAACAAAGATAAAAATTAAAATGTTTAAAAAAGTACGTAAGAGTGCCAACTTTCCTTCCCTACCATGTCTTATTTATTTATTTATCTTTCTGAGTCTCAGTTTCCCGAACTATAAAAAGGAAGTTTTACCCCTCACTTTACAGGGCTATTGTTAAATTACAGAGAATAAATATAAAATGCATAAGAAATTGCCTGGCCCAGAGAAAGGCCCAATAAATGAAAGTTACTTTTATGAGCATCTTTACTGATCAATTATATCCATCTTTAGTTAGAAATTTCTAGAGGTACCCTATATCCTCATGGGAAAATGATGAGACAAATTTTTCTTTTTCATTTGTAATAGGTAAAAACTGAACTTTTGTTGGCTCCTCTTCTTCAGCCTGTCCTCTAAATATTAATCTTTCTCAGAGTCTTCTTCTAATCCCTCTTCTTTTCTCACTCTGCACCCTTTCTTTCGGCACCGTGCATTTCCCTTATCACACTTATCCTAGTTATTGTTGATAACCTTTGCTCCTCCAGTGTGCAAATCATGCTTGTCTTACTTCCATCATGGTTTGACCACACACAGTAAAGCATGTAACCGTTAATGAATTGTGTATGCAACCCTCCTAATTGCCCTGGGTATGGGGCTCTTCTTTCAACTGTTAAGTTGCCTTATAAGGACAAAACCACAAGTAGATGAAGTAAATGGTAAAGAGAATTAGAGCAATAGGTAGCCTAGCTAGTTTGTTCTGAAAGGCAAAGAGTAGGGAGATGTTTGGGAGGAGCTTATACAATGGGCAAAGGATATGCTCATAAGAAGATGGTCTTGCATTATAAATAATAAGGACTGGTAATGAGTTTGCAAGTTTTTTTTCTGGTAGTAAGGACTGTAGTACCTCCAGTTAATCTGATCATGGTCATTGTAAAAAAATAAACTAAATGTTATTGGATCTACATTGCCTCACCTGTCTTGTCTGATGCAATCACTATGTAGAAGGAAACTCTTACAGGGAGAGGAGTAGTGCGTCAGTACGCCAAACACACTACTTCTATTGTATTTGAAAAGTCAGTTCTTGGAGACAGTAAAAAGATCAGTGGTGGGCTTCCCTGGTGGCACAGTGGTTGAGAGTCTGCCTGCCGATGCAGGGGACATGGGTTCGTGCCCCGGTCCAGGAGGATCCCACATGCTGCGGAGCAGCTGGGCCCGTGTCTGGAGTGCTCCGCAACGGTAGAGGCCACAACAGTGAGAGGCCTGCGTACCACAAAAAAAAAAAAAAAAAAAAAAAAGATCAGTGGTTGCCAGCAGGGTAACAGGGAGGGAAGGAGGAACAGGTGAAGTACAGAGCATTTTCAGGGCAGTGAAACTATTCTGTATGATACTATAATGGTGGATACAGTCATCATACATTTGTCAAAACCCACATAATATACACCACCAAGACTGAACACTAATGTAAATCGTGGGCTTTGGGTGATAATGATATATCAATGTAGGTCCATGGATTATAACAAATAACCACTCCAGTGCAGGATGTTGACAGTGGGGGAGGCTGGGTATGTGTGGGGGGCAGGGGGCACACGGGAACTCTCTGTACTTTCTGTTCAATTTTTCTGTGAACCTAAAACTGTTCCAAAAAGTAAGTTCTATTTAAAAAAGTCAGCTCTTCTTACAAAGTTCGGAAAAAAATAATGAAAACTGAAATTACCTTCTTTTGAAAGTGGAAGAACAGGTTTGTCAACTGTGATGTTTGGAGGTAAAGCCAGAGTCCCACTCATTGTATCAATAAGTTCCTCAATTCTTTCCTCACCAATCTCTTGTGCTAGAGGATTTGAAATCACTTTGCCTTCTGGTCTGTTAAGAAATAATATGTAAATTTTTCCATTACACACAGGACCAAAATTTCAAATATGCATTTTAATTTACTTATTAAAACTTATTTATACATTTCCTATTTCCAAAAAGGATGTCAGGCAGCTTACAATAAAAGATACAAGTAATAAATGTATTAAATAACAATATCACGAGAAGAGGATGTTAGGATTGTAAATAAACAGAAAAAAAAAGTTAATTTTAAGGTTATCATGGCTTAGAGTAGAAAATTTCTGGTCTAGTTTCGTTTCCATAACTTTGGCTTTAGCTACTTTGGCTAAGTCATGTTTCAAAAATTAGGAAGCATATAATTCATCAGAGGAGATAAAGTTTTTCCTGGTACAAATTCTGAAATATTTATGTGATCATGTCCTCCATAACAGTTTTAGAGCAAATGCAGAAAAGATTAATTTTTACATGGCTATTTCTTTTATTGACTTCTGAAAAAAACAGAAAGCATAATATTCAAGGTTTGTTCAATGACGACTGTTCTGCCAGCAACTAAAAACAATATATTACAGTATCTTGGTTAACACTAACCTTAAAGATTCCTTTGCTTTTATTTCATCATTTAACCCAGTCTCAGAATCCTTCTTTCTTTTGCAAAAAACATAAGATGATTTATTCCCTAGAAACCTGTAGAGACTATTGTTTGAATCCTCAAATTCCAATTCCTTTTCATCTTTGAGTAGCTTCATTTCTACTGGTTCAAATACTTTATGGTTCATTAGAACTTGACAAAGACGAACTCCTTTAAGACGAGAGATATCATTACTACTCAGGCACATATTTTGCATAAGATGACTTAGTACTACATCAACAGCATCAGAACCAGCACAACAGTCTTTGTATGTTCGTAAATGATGCCTCCTTCTTTTTATTTCCACTTGAGTCTGAAGGGAGTGAATAATACCATCCCATAGCTGAGTAGCTTGAAAAGGACCAGAGCATCCTGAAAAAAAAAAATTAAACATATGTTTCTAACAAATTTAGATTACACAAAAATATGTAAGTTTTTTTGTTTTGGCAAACTTATGCTTTTGTATGGCACATCTGCTAACAATGTCTTTCTTAAGTTTCTTCTCTTCCCATCTTGTGTAAACTATAATATGTTTACTAAGTTTGCACATGTTTGTCTGCCAATAAAATCAGAGTAAACCTAGGAACTTGCTTTACTGATATGAAATACACTACTATGTGAATTTATACATCCTAATGTTACATGCTTAATAACTAGCTAGACTTAGTCTTAAAGAATATTATTTCAGGCTACATTTAAAAGGAATGCACACACTCATTGGAGTCTTGATTATTACAGAGATGTGGCTTCACCAGACTCTGCTTTTCCTTTCTTCTTTTTTTTAAAATTTTTTTTTCTTTTTCCTTTTTAGCGGTACGCGGGCCTCTCACTGTTGTGGCCTCTCCCGCTGCGGAGCACAGGCTCCGGACGCGCAGCCTCAGCGGCCATGGCTCACAGGCCCAGCCGCTCCGCGGCATGTGGGATCTTCCCGGACCGGGGCACGAACCCGTGTCCCCTGCATCGGCAGGCGGACTCCCAACCACTGCGCCACCAGGGAAGCCCTCCTTTCTTCTTTTTGCCTTTTGAACAATGACAAGCATTGCATGAAAGAAATCTACGGCAAGGAGCTGAAAAAACTAATCAATTTATCTGCCAGCTGTTCTTCTTGAAAAATAAAAGTTTGTGAGGAATAATGAAAATCTGAAAACAATGAAAATGTCCAGTGCCTGGGGAATAGTTAAGTAAATTATGGAATAGCCTTATGATAGGATATTAAGCAGCCATTAGGAAGAATGACATTTATAGCACGGAAGGATTTCATTAAGTAGTAAAAACAAAAAACCAATGAGGTTGGGCAGAACAATTTATATACTATCATCCTAGTTATATAAAAATGAATTCCCAACCTACATACAAATATATGTAAATAGAAAAGTCTGGAAGGATAAACCTCAAAGTAACCTTTAGGAAATAGGTGTAATGAAAGAATACTCACTTTTTAGAATACATATTTCCAGTTTTTATAATGTACATACATAGTTTTTTCAATTAATTGTAGACAGTAAAATTTTAAAATTGAGATATAATTCACATTCCACAAAATTCACCCTTTTAAAGCATACAATTTAATGGTTTTTAGGTACATTCACAAAGCTGTGCAGCTATCTCTATTATCTAATTCCAGACCATTTTATCACTTCAAAAAGAAACCCATACACACATATACACTCTTGATACTATGTATAAAATAGATAACTAATGAGAGTATACTGTATAGCACAGGGAACTCTACTTAGTGCACTGTGGTGACCTAAATGGGAAGGAAATCCAAAAAAGAGGGGATATATGTATATGTATAGCTGATTCATTTTGCTGTACAGTAGAAACTAACACAACATTGGAAAGCAACTATACTTCAATAAACATTAATTAAAAAAAAAGAAACCCATAGTTAGCAATCACTGCTCATTCCCCTGTACCCCAGTAAATTTTTATTAAAAATTTTTTAATAAGATAAGGGAATACGTTGAAACATCTAGAATGTTGTTTCTAGATTTTCGTTGTTGTTAGAATCTGAGATTTTAAGCTCTTTCTTCCTCTGACTATGAATAACTGGAAACAGGATGTCCAACTTTACATAATGGTCTGATGTTTAGGACAGAAATAAAAGCCCATCACCTTCAAATGCCTTCTGTAACAGAAGCTGTCTGTCTGTCTGTCCTTGAACTATTGGCCCGAGACACTGTGGACAGTGCATAGACAGGAGTAGGGCGTGGAGGGCGAGGAGTGGAAACGGGGAGGGGTTGAGGAGGGAGTAGGGACTGGGTTAGGGTAGGGTGGGGTGGATAAAGCTAGGAGTCTATGAGAGGAGGAGACAGGGGTATTTTCCGTCTGCCCCTCTAAGCGTCATTAAACAAGTAGGCTAGGTTAAAGAAATAGTCCTCGTGCTCAAGGACTTGCCATCTAGTACTTTTAACCCCTTGTTCTAAGTGTAGCCCGCTGACCAGCAGCAGTGGCATCATCTGGGAACTTATTAGAAACGCAGAATATCAGACCCTACTCTTGAATCCAAACTGCATTTTAACAAAGTTCCCAAATGATCTGTGTGTGTATTAAAGTTTGAGAAGCACCGCTTTCCAGGACGCCCCAAGGAGAGTAGCTTCTGAAAAGGTCCAGTGCCCGTCCTCAGCCGGACTGGGAGAGCAGGTGGGCCGGGAAAGGGGCGGGTCCAGGAAAGGGGCGGGCCCCAGAGGCCTGAGGCGCCAAGTCCAAAGCGCCCGCTCCACTCAGCCGTCCCCCCACTTCGGTGCACATTTGGTTAGGATCCAAAGGTGTACCTGTCCTCCTTTTCCGGCAGAAAACATCTCTAGGGCTTACGAAACTTGACACACTCCGCCCTGGGCCGGGAGGCTGGCTCTGGCTGCCAAGGCTACGGAACCACGGAGTCAAAAGAACCGCCATAAACTCGTCCGCCGGGCTCCTCCCCCGGCCCGTAACCCCGCCCCCACCCCGTTCTCGGGAGGCGGAGGCCGAAGACGCCCAGGCCCCGCCCCTTCCGAACAAGCAGGAAGTGACGTCATGACCGGGCTGGCTGGCCTTTCGGTTTTCTTCCCCCTCCCTTACTCTTCCTCCCCAGTCCCTCCCCTCCCCTCCCCCTTCCCTCCTCCGGTTCCAGCCTTTGAGGCCGCGCGAGTGTGAGAGGGTATGGAGTAAGCCGGCGGCAGTGGCCAGGCGCCAGGGCTGAGCAGGAGCAGCCAGGAGGCGTTTGGGGGGGCGGGGGAAAAGAGCCCCAGCACCGCCCCTCCCGGGGGAGAAGGGGAAGAGGTGAGTTACCCCCGCCCCACGGGCACGGAACGACCTCCTTCACCGGCAGCGCTCTCGCTTGGGCTCCTCAAGCAGCGAAAAGGAATGGGGAAGGACCCGCGCCCGGGGTAGGCCTCCCAAGGTCCCCGGGGCTGGCGACTGTTGCCTGGTGACGGGCCTGCCGGGTGCAGGTGGGGCCGGCGGGGCTCTGGGCGCCCGCGCGAAGCCGGGCTGGGGGAGCGGCGAGCTCCGGGGAGAGGATCTGGGAGGCCCGAGTCTCCCGAAGAGGCCTGGAAGCGACTGGAGACCCCGGGCTGGAGCCATCTGCTGGAGGGAGAGCCCCCGGCTCCGGCTCGGGAGCTCGGGTTTCCGTGGTGGAGATCTTGGTTCCCTTTTGGGAAATTGGACACTACTCTGGGACTGGGTGAGAACAAACAGCTCCCCTCGGTTCTGAGGTCCGCCTCTGATAACCTGGGTTACCATCTAGGGCCCTACCGCCCGGCGTCCTTTTCTGACAGTAGCTTTAGTTCTGGAATGGAAGGTTATTGTTTGTGAGGTGGGTGGGGCAGGTGTTTTGTTAAATACCCGCTCCGAGGCTCCTGCACTCCTGTTTTTCTAAGCGGGAGAGAAAGGATGGAAGAAGGTTGAGACCCATGAGGCTTGCAAAAACTTGGGATCCGACTGAATACATACCTATGATCAGTTATGAAGGGGACCAGTATTGTCACGTCAACTCCCAAAACAGTCTTCCTGAGACTCCAGACTCAAGCGAGTTAAAAGCACTATGTCAGTAGTGACTTACAATTGTAAGTTGCAAACTAGTATTTTTGTAGATCAAAGTCAGGAATCATCTGAAAAATGAAATGAAATGAAAATCATCTGAAAAAAATCATCATTTTTTTTTACAAATTGGATTCTATGAGTAAGAAGTTTTCTAAGTCGCATTCGCAAGCCTCTCCATTCTGGAAAATTAATATAGTTTAAGGTTAATGCTCCAAACCAACCTGTCACTAAAACCGGTCATGTTCTGGTAACAGCTTGAAAGTCAGGTGATTGAAGCTTCCTTTTGGACTTTGCAGGCCTTTTTTCGTTTGGCTTCTTATTTTTTGGTTTAAATATTAAGTTTTAAAAAGTTTTAAAATTATCAGCTGAGTGTATAAATAGAATTCTTGAGACACTATTAAACTGTAGTCATAAAAGACACTTTTGGGGGACTCTAAAGGAACGGAACCTAAAGGAAGGACCTTCATTCTGTTCAGATCCACTTAACACACATGCAGAAACCTTTTGTCTCTAAGATCCATAAATACCCAATAAAATAAATAGAAGCACATTGTACTTACATACACTGGAATATTTCTGTAAAAATCAACCCCATACTTGGGAATAACTACTCATACTCACATGTTTGAAATTCATGACTTATCCCCCAAGAAAAAGAGGTCCTCCTACTGTTTGACTCAAGTGACTAGCTTCATCATCCATCCCTTTCTATAGCAGTAGAGATTTGACAACTTCCTGTCTCTCAGGCCTCATATCAGTCTCTCTTGAAGTCTCTTGATTTTGCCTCTTTGAATATCTCTTGAGTCTGTATACTCCTGGTCTTCATACCAGTACTCTAGTTCCAGCCACCATCGTTTCTCGTTTGAAGTACTTATGGTCTCCTAATTAGGGTCTACCTGCATTTACTGTGGCTCCCTCTGTAGTTTTCCACATCAGACTGAGTGATTTTTTCAAAATGTAGATCTAATCACATTATCTCCATATTTGAAACTCTTCACTGTTTTTAAGCTCAACTAAAATCTTTAACAGGCTGTTTAGGTCCCTCTTAATTACCTTTGCGACCTCATCTCCACAGCACCTTCTGGCATTCTTTCCTCCTAGTCACTCTGTTCTTTCTGTTCTGCTTCAGGTATATGGCTTTTGATTATGATGCATCCTTTGCCTGGAAATGCTCTTCCTTTCCTTTTCATTCAGTTAATGCCTGCTCATCATTCAGGTCACGTCAGGGAAGACTTTCCTGATTACGATAGATTCCCCTAATTATATGTTCTCATGACACCATTGCAGAGTTGCCATGCTTATTAATACTTAATAAATTAATGAGATTTCCCTAATCTCCTGATACTGTGTAAGTGCTTAATAAATGTTTTTTAAATGAAAATTCATTGACTGCTTACTAAATGTGCCAGGAATTGTACTAAGCATTTTCTGTGTATCATCTTTAATCCTCACAACAGTCACTTGAGGAATGGGTGGCAATTCCCTCTTTAGAAAGATTGGAATTAGTGTTAGGGATGCTAGTTGGTGGTCATAGTGCTTGTATTAGAACTGGCATTTGAACCCAGGTTTTGTTGCCACTGAAGATTGTGTGCTTAATTATATAATTCACTGTGCATCAGAATCACCTGGGGAACTGCTCAAAATATAAGTGCCTTGACTGCACATTTATGGATTCTGATTCCAAAGGTCTGAGATAGTACATAGACATCTATATGTTTTAACAAGTTACCCAGTCATTTAGATGTTATTAGATGTTTTTAGATGTTCACCAGAGTTTGAAAACCATTGTTTTAGACAACACTTCAGTGCTTTATGAGTTTAAGTTTTCATGCATTGTACTATGCTGTGTTTCAGATTTTATATGCTCTTAAATCAAGGGCACTAGGGAAGTGCCCTTAATGACCATTTCGTCTAATTTCCTACCCAGTTATTCCTTTTCCCTCTTTCTCTGGCTAGAGGAGCTGAATAGTGAGACACTGCCACCCCAGTGCTGTTGCTACTTTTTTTTTTTTTTTTAATTTCAATAATTTCCAAGTATCTGGTTGACTTCCTGTAGTAAAAGCTACACTAAGTTCATGGGCTGGAAGGGCCTTCTAAAGAGTTGGATGTAATCTCTCCTCAAATTTTACTTATTGTTCAAATTAGTAGTTTGATGTTTAAGTATATGTTGCCTTATCACCTCTCATTCTGCTTTTAAAATCTTATTGTATACAAACTTAATGATAGAAACAATGTTTTACTTCTTGTTTCTCCTACTGCACCTTAGCATGGTGCTTTCCACCTCTTCTGTACCCAGTAGTTTGTTGAATGGATGTGTGCTTCACTGTACATTACTAAGTCTTCTTAGTTTTTTATGTTTGTTTCTTAAATCACGTGTGTCCCCTGAAGTAATCTGTTCTAGCTCAACTGATAATAATTAGATACCTTCTGTAGTTGTAAAGAGAATGATTGTATTGAGCTGGTACAATCTTTGTTTCCTGAGTAAAATTGAACATGGTTTCTGTATAGGCCAAAGAATGTTTTTAACCATTTTTTAAAAACTGTATCTTTTAAAAACTTTTAGTAATCTGTAAGCCCCCCTACAAGAAAAAAAACACGTATTTCAAAGGTGTATCTCAGGATCATCTTAGATATAAACAGATAGGCGCTGCATATAGGAGTATAGGTACAAAATTTTTACCAAGTTTTACGAAGCATTTTGTCAAAATTATTTGTCATGTTAATGTAATTCTTATTTCAAATTATAAAATTTTATGAGTATTTGTACAAGTGACTATATAAGTGGTATTTTAAAATTCTCAGACCCTTGTACCTCTTAAGGACTAAAACTATTTTGAATTCATTTGTATTTTTTTGTGTTGCTTTTTGTAGTCAGTGTGTATTATTTTGTACTTATTGAAAGTCTAGTCTCTGTAACTAACAGTTACTAAACATAATTTCATTATCAGGTGTAATTACAATAACCTTTTTATTTGCATTACAGTGTTTCCAACAAAAAATCAAGCTAATTCTACTTATTGTTCAAATTACTAATCAAATTACTAAAAAAAGAATATTTTATTCTTGGGGAAGTAGAAAAAGGGACTTTGGGAGTTTTGCTACTTGAAAATTCACAAAGTTTTATTTTATCCTGCTATATCTAGAGTTTATGAGTAGGCAGAACTGAAAGAATTGCCAGTTCCTTTCAGCCACCTGCCATCAGGTGCCGAATACCCAACTCACCTTATGCCAGGTGCATGTAAAATCTAGTATGAACAGATTCATCTACTGGTTTTAGTAAAAGCCAAGTGGTGGCTGAATCAGATGGTAGGGAGATAAAATCTTGGGATCATACTGAAGCTGCCCCAAGTCTTATTTTGGCTGGCATTTACAAGGGGAATATTGAATTTCAAGTGAATTCTACTAAATGGTGTACAAAGGTCAATCACTTATACGAATAAATATTTCTATCACTTATAATTTTGTCTTAGAGAAATAAGACTTCTTTATTCATTTATCAAGTGAAATTTGAAAAGCTATCATTTTAAGAAAATATATTTGGTCTCTAGGTTTCTTACATGTCAAAGAGCTATTGCCAGGCTTCCCTGGTGGCGCAGTGGTTGAGAGTCCGCCTGCCGATGCAGGGGACACGGGTTCGTGCCCCAGTCTGGGAAGATCCCACATGCTGCGGAGCGGCTGGGCCCGTGAGCCATGGCCGCTGAGCCTGTGCATCCGGAGCCTGTGCTCCACAACGGGAGAAGCCACAACAGTGAGAGGCCCGTATACTGGGGGAAAAAAAAAAAAAGCTATTGCCAATAATTCAAAATCTCATTTAAGCTCAGATCTTATTTCATAAACTCATTCATTTCATTTTGTCCTTAGCCTTCTGTTACTCTCATGATATACTTTTTCTTTTTTTTTTCTCCCCTTCATTCGTCAAAGTAGCCTTCTGTTAGTCTCGTGATATACATATTCTTTTTTGGTCTCCTTGGGTAACCTTTTTTAAGCCCGTAGTCTTAACTACTATACTGCTTTAAGCTCATGGTGCCCACATTTTTATTTTCAGCTGAGACATTTTTTTCTAAGGTTTTGGCCTGCATATCTAAAAGCCTCCTAGCTATATATGCATATTAATGTCATTCAGGCAACTCAACTTTAACATGTCCAAAATTGAGGTTTTCCTCCCACAAAACAAGCAATTGTCTCCTGTAGCCTTGCCTTGGTAAATGGCTTCATCCTCCGCCTAGACTCTGAAATGAGAGACTTGATTGGGATTCCTAGTTTTGTCTCTTTCCATTATCTAATTATCTAGTGGGTCACCAAGTTCTCTTAGTTCTAACTTTTCTTAATTTTTCCTTTCCTCTCCTTCTTTACTGCTATTTCCTTAATTCAGCAACCTCTCCCTCTCAAAGTTTGTTTAAAATTTGATATATGATACATTTAAATGCATAATGAAGTTTAATATGTAATTATAAAATAAATATCCATGTAACCAACACCTTTAAAACACCCTCTCCACCTATTGTCTCTTTCCTATCTTCTCTATCCCTATTTCCAAGTGTCCTTTCCTTTGTTTTGTTTTTTTTTGTTTTTTGGCCTATATACGTTCTGAATTATGTATGTATGAAATTCCTGAAGTACAAATTGACAGTGTCTTCAGTCTTGTCATATTCCTTACTTCCACCCCTAGTATATCTTTCACTTTGCATGATGGAGTGATTAATCATTTTACTCAGGCCTGAAACCTGTCTGTGGCTTATCATAGCTTGGTTTCTTACTACGTAATGCCCTTGGTAACCTGGCTTTTCTAAGTCTCCTTTGCCACATACTTCTCTCTTTTCCTCCAGTTTTTATCTGAACTGCTAGTTTTTACTCCTACACTTGTCCCATTCTCTCTCTATTTAGTTCACTCCTCCTCCCCTTTAAAGACGTGTATGATTTTGCTGTTTGGGGGAAACTTTCTTCTGTCTGTTCCTCTTCTTTTTGTTCCTGTAGCATCTGTGTATGTGTATTCTGTAGCATTTTATTACTGTAGGATAATAATGCTGTGGTTGGTTTACTTCTCTGTCTCTTACCTTTGATGGTAAGCTCTTTATGGCTTATTTTTCCTTTACTTCTTTCTTCCCCAGTTTCTTATGTGGTATCAGGTACATAGTGGGTGCTCAATAAATATTAAATAATTCACTGGATTAATTTCCCTGTCTATTTCTACCTTGTGTACACCAGTGTTGACTCTGGGTGATGGATAGGCATCTCAAATTTGACTATTAACTCTGAAAATATCCTTTGTTTTCATACTGAACTATTTCTAGTTTTCAAATCACATCATGTATAGTCTTCCCTCCATGTCTTGGCACATAGTAATCCTTCTTTCTGGAAGCTCCTTCCCTTTTCTCCTACCTGAAAAACACTTTTTTTTTAAATTGGAGTATAATTGATTTACAAAAAACCCTTCATTTTTGAGCCAATCTTCATGTTCCCAAAGCATGGTACATTCATACCTCTAGTTAATTGCTATAAATCTTTGCAGGTCTGAGTCTGCTACTGGACTGATCCCTAAATATCAGATATGTTTCCATTTACATCTATATTTCCAGTGTATGGCAAGTGCATGGCATGTAACACGTAGCTACTCAGGCAGAGTTAGAGGAAAGTATATGTAGATTTTTAAATAGCGTTTTTACGTCTCTTCCACCTCCCCATCAAAATCAGCAGCAGATGTTCATAGAGAACAACTTGGCATGGCAATGAATGTTTTCATGATGCCAGTAGCAACATTTTCTAACTGCTTACAGAAATGCAGCATTAAATTAAAAAAGGAAAGTGAATTTTTATTTCTATTTACAGATAGTTCAAATCTTTAATAGAAAGTAAATTATATGAATATAATGTAACTAACTGAGAAAATAGGACACAAACTAGTGCTGCCTTAGCCCAGTGGCCTTCCAAATATTTTTGCTTGTGTATTCTCTAAATAATTTTGTAAGATGTTGTACTTCTTTTTGTGTTTTAAGTTGATGGCATCTGAATTTTTTTGTCAAGGGCTAGATAATTACAAAGTATCTGATTTCTAGATTGTGGTGTATTATGATTATGTTTTACTTTTATCAAAACCTTGGAGTTTTTGCTTATTAATTGAAATAAATAAACTTGTTCCTATACAGCCCTGTGACGACTATCTTGTTTCTTAATTGTAATTCTGTGACAGATAAGTCATGGGGTTTTGCTGTTAAGAAATAAAGCACAACCCTCTTCAGAATTTCTTACCAAACTTCTTTTTGCTTTACTCTTAAGAGACTTTCAGGATTAATGTATTCTCAGATTGCATTTTCCCTTTTGAGATTTTTATACCCAGGGAAATACCCTATAACAAGACTGGGATGGCTGAGAAAAATATTTTACTTTGTTCAAGTGGGAGAAAACTGTGAAAAAAGAGTTGGTTAAGGAAAATTTTGCAGGACACAGACTTGTTCTTAGGTAAATCAATTTTTGGAAAGAATACACATGGCAGGTGAAGGTTTGAAGAGTGATAGGACTTTAAACCTCTTTCTGGGCCATGGATCCTTAAACAATCTAGTGGACCTGTTCTCAGAATAACATTTTAACAGCTTGTCAGTTTCTTTCTACAGAAGCCTCTGGGATTCTGATTGGACTGCATTGAGTCTATAGATTGATGCGGAAAATCGACACCTTAACAATATTGAGTCTTTCATTTCCTGTACAAGTTTTTAAGTCATCTTCAATTTTTCGCAGAAATTTTTGTTATTTTCATTGTACAAGTCTTTGTGTCTTGTCAATTTTATCCATAGATACTTCACATCCTTGAAATGGTATTTTTTTAATTTGCTGTGTTTATTGTGTTTGTTTGCATCAATATTTGTCCTTTACATTTTTTACTTTATTTGCAAATTTTTTCTAGTTCCTTAATTTTTTTTTTTTAAGCGGCATTTTTTTTTTCTTCTCTAGTTGCAGTGAGTGGGGGCTACTCTTTATTGCGGTGCGTGGGCTTCTCACTGTGGTGGCTTCTCTTGTTGTGGCGCACGGGCTCTAGGCATGTGGGCTTCAGTAGTAGCAGCACGCAGGCTCAGTAGTTGTGGCACGTGGGCCCCAGAGCATGCGGGCTTCAGTAGTTGCAGCGCATGGGCTCAGTAGTTGCGGTGCACGGACTCCAGAGCACAGGCTCAGTAGTTGTGGTGCTCAGGCTTAGTTGCTCTGTGGCATGTGGGATCTTCCTGGACCAGGGATTGAACCCATGTCCCCTGCATTGGTAGGCGGATTCCTAACCACTGTGCCACCAGGGAAGTCCCTGTGTGCATCCTTTAAGAGTGAAGTCTCTGTTTCCCTCAGTCCTGTGGAGCTTCTGCAGTTGAGCCCTGCTCGCCTTCAAAGCCAGATGCCCTGGGGGCTTCTCTTCCCAGTGCCAGAGCCCTGGGTTGGGGAGCTGATGTGGGACTCAGAACTCTCACTCCTGTGGGAGAACCTTGGTAATATAATTTTTCTCCAGGTTGTGGGTCGCTCCCCCAGGGTGGTATGAGATTTGATTATGTCGTGAGTCTGCTCCTCTTACCAGTCTCATGGTTCTGTCTTTATGTCTTTAGTTGTAGAGGATCTTTTTGGGTAGGTTTCAGTCTTTTTCAACAATGGTTGTGCGGATTGTTGTGATTTTGGTGTGCTCAGGAGAGGAGGTAAGCTTAGGTTCCTTCTACTCCACCATCTTGGCTGCTCCTCCCTTCAAAATGGTATTTTTGAAATTTCAGTATTCAGTTGTCTGTTTCTAGAACATAAGAATAGTCTTTTAAAAAAAAAGTATTGTTTTTGTATTCTGCCATCATGCTAAACTCACATATTAATTCCAGTAGCTTTCTTGTGGATTACTTATGACTTTCTCTGTACATGATCATGTTGTTGAGAATAAAGAATTTTACTTCTTCCTCCCAGTATGAATGTCTTTTATTTTGTTTTCTTTTTTGCTTTGGCTAGGACCTCCATTAGAATACTGAATAGAAGTGGTAAAAGTAGATATCCTTACTTTGTTCCCTAATTTAGGGAGAAAGTGATTAATCTCTTATCTTTAAACGTGATATTAGCTATAGGTATTCAAAGGTGCCATTTATCAGGTTGAGGAAGTTCCTTTCTGTTCTTAGTTTGCTGAGAGTTTTTATTGTGAATGAGTATTGAATTTTTATCAAAAAATTTGTTCTGCCTTTACTGAGATGATCATATATTTTCTATTACCCATTATTCAGTTAATATGGTGAATGACGTGGATTTGTTTTTGAGTGTTAAATCAATGCATTCCTGAGATAAATTCCACTTGGTTGTGGGGTTGGATTTGTTGGATGTTCTAATGTTTTGTTAAGGATTTTTACCTGTTGATGATGTATATTGATATGAAGTTTTCTTGTGTCATTATTTGGTGTTGGTATCAGGGTGATACTGACTATAGAACATCAAAGTGTTCTATTGTCTTCTATTTTCTGGAAGAGCTTATATGGATCTGGAATTATTTCTTCCTTAAATGTTTGATAATATTCAGCAGTGAACCCCTCCGAGCCTGGAGTTTTCCTTGTGGTGAGAGTTGCAGTTATGAATTGCATTTCTTTTTTTCTTTTTTCTTTTTTTTTTTGCGGTACACAGGCCTCTCACTGCCACGGCCTCTCCTGCCGCAGAGCACAGGCTCCAGATGCGCAGACCTAGCGGCCACGGCTCACGGGCCCAGCCGCTCCGCAGCACGCGGGATCCTCCGGGACCGGGGCACGAACCCGCGTCCCCTGCATCGGCAGGCGGACTCTCAAGCACTGTGCCACCAGGGAAGCCCTGCATTTCTTTTAAATAGGATTATTCTGACTTTCTCTTCAGTTATGGTAGTTGTACCTTCCAAGGAATTTTTTCACTTTATCCAAGTTGTTGAATTAATTGGCTGGCATAAGATCATCCATAATATGATATCTGATTTGTTTAGAATCTTTAGGCTCTATATAGGATTAGCATCCGTAGGATTTCTTCTGTTTCTGATATTGGTCATTTTGTGTTTTTAAAAGTTTTCTTAATGTAGCTAGAGGTTTATCTTTAAAAAAAAGAAAGAGCGTGGCTTCATTGATTTTTCTTTTTCATTTTTCTATTTAATAGAGTATTAAATTACATTAAATTCAGTCGTTCCATTGATTTCTACTCTTTTTTTTTTTTTAATAGATTTATTTATTTTTGGCTGCGTTTGGTCTTCATTGCTGCACGTGGGCTTTCTCTAGTTGTGGCAGCCAGGGCTACTCTTCATTGCTGTGTGCAGGCCTCTCATTGCAGTGGCTTCTCTTTGTTGCAGGCTCTAGGCGAGCGGGCTTCAGTAGTTGTGGCACACGGGCTTCAGTAGTTGTGGCTCGCAGGCTCTAGAGCGCAGGCTCAGTAGTTGTGGCGCACAGGCTCAGTTGCTCAGTGGCATGTGGGATCCTCCTGGACCAGGGCTCAAACCTGTGTCCCCCGCATTGGCAGGTGGATTCTTAACCACTGCGCCACCAGGGAAACCTGATTTCTACTCTTTATTTCCTGCTTTCTACTTATTTTGAGTATAATGTTCTCTTTTTTTCCTAGCTTCCTAAGATAGAAGCTTATACCATTGATTTTGGTTTTTTTTTTTTTTAATAAACATTTAAAGGTATAAATTTCCTATGGGGCACTGCTTTGCCTACATACCACAGATTTTTCGTTTTCATTCACTTCAAAATATTTAAAAATTTTCTCTGTGATTTCTTTTTTAGCCCTTGGGTATTTAGAAGTATTGTTTAATTTCCAGATATTTGCATTTTTCTAGATATTTATCTATCACTGACTTCTAGCTTAATTTCATTGTGGTCAATGAACTTATTTTGTATTTTTTCAGTAGGTTTAAGTATTTTGAGACTTGTTTTATGGCCCAGCATATAGTCTATCTTAGTGAATATTCCATGTACATATGAAAACAAAACGCATTCTGCTTTTGTAGAGTGGAGTCTTTTAGGTCAGGTTATTTGTTAGTGTTGTTCAAGTCTTCTACGTCCTTATTGATTTTCTGTCTACTTGATCTATCTGTCCATTTGCTACTGAGAAAGGACCCATGAAGTCTCCAGCTACACTTGTGGATTTGTCTATTTCTTCTTTCAGTTACGTCAGTTTTTGCTGCATTTATTTTGAAACTCTCTTATTTAGTGTGTACACTAAATAGGATTGTTATGTCTTCTTGAGAGTTTAGGATTGTTATGTCTTCTTGAGAGTTGACAACTCTGTCATTATGAAGTGTCCCTCTTTGTCTTGAAGCCTGTTCTACCTGTTATTAATATAGCCACTCTAGCTTGTATATTTTCACATTTTTTTAGTTTTAAATCATTTTGTAAAGTGTGTTTAAAGTGGGTTTCTTATAAACAGCATACGGTTGGGTCTTGCTTTTCTAATCTAGTTTGATAGTCTCAGCCATTTAACTGGAATTTTAAATCATTTACATTTAATGTAATTATTTATATGGTTGGATTCAAACTTATTATTTGCTATGTATTTTCTGTTTTTCACATTTGTTCTTTGTTCCTTTCTTTTCCTACTTTTTTTTATTAATTCAGTTTACTTTAGGATTGCATTTTATTTCCATTGTTAGCTTTTTAGCTTTGTCTCTTTATTATTTTAGTTATTACTCTAGGGTTTATAATATGTCTTTAATATGCCACAGTCTACCTTCAAATGATGTTATACTACCTCACATATAAGAATATTTCAAAAATATACTTCCATTTCCCCCTCTCTCTTTTGTTTTTTATAAATTTATTTATTTGTTTTTGGCTGCATTGGGTCTTCGTTGCTGTGCATGGGCTTTCTCTAGTTGTGGTGAGCAGGGGCTACTCTTTGTTGTGGTGTGCGGGCTTCTCATTGCATTGGCTTCTTTTGTTGCGGAGCACAGTAGTTGTGGCACATGGGCTCAGTAGCTGTGGCTTGCAGGCTCCAGAGCGCAGGCTCTGTAGTTGTGGCATACAGGCCCAGTTGCTCTGTGGCATGTGGGATCTTCCCGGACCAGGGCTCGAACCCATGTCCCCTGCATTGGCAGGCGGATTCTTAACCACTGCGCCACCAGGGAAGCTCCCTCCATTTCCCCTCTCTTATCCTTGGTTTGTTTTATCATATTTTTACTTCTACATATATTATAAGCACAATACATTTTTGTTATTTTTGCTTTAAATGATCAGCTGTCTTTCAAACATAACATGAGGAGTTTTTTATAAACCTGCATAATTTTTATTTTCAGAGTCCTCCATTCCTTTTGTAGATTCAGATTTCCATCTGGTATCATTTGCCTTCTGTTTGAAGGGCTTCCTTCAATATTTCTTATGGTAAATATATGGTGGCAACAAATTCTCTCAGGTTTTCATGAAAAAGTCTTTATTTCACATTTATTTTTGAAAGTTTTTTTTTCTTTCCCTCATGGCTTATAGAATTCTATGTCAGCAGTTTCTTTTAGCTCTTTTGAGACCTTATTCAGTTGTTCCCTGGCCTTTCCCTATTCAGCCTGTTCCCTAGTATAGTTTCTGATGAGAAGTTTGGGGAAAATTCTTATCTTTTTTCCTCTGTATATAATTTGCCTATTTTCTCTGGCTGCTTTTAAGAGTTTTCTCTTAATCACTGATTTTCAGCTCTTTGATATGACATATTTAGGCATGGTTTTCTTTGTGTTCATCCTGCTTTGTGTTTATTGAATTTCTTGGTGCTATATAGTTTTCATCAAATTTGGAAAATTTTTGGCTATTTTTCAAATATTTTTCCCCTTTCCCCCTCATTTTTGAGATTCAGTTATATATGTTAGACTGTGATATTGTCCCACAGGTCACTGAGACTTTGTTCATTTATTTTTTCCCAGCCTTTTACTCTATCTTCAGGTTTCACTGATCTTTTTTCCTACATTGTCTAATCTGGTAATTATATCTTCTGAGTTTTTTATTTGAGATATTTTTGTCTCTAGAGTGTTCATTTGATTTTTTTTTAATATTCCATTTTCTTTTATTATGTTCGTGCTTTCCCCTAAATACTTGTTTTGCAGGAGAAGAGAGAAGCGAGAGAATAGTCATGTCTCAGTCTCTGGCAAGTCCCAGGACAGACTGCCAAGTGAGGGTCCTTGGCTTCCTGTATGGAAAGAATTCAAGAGCCAGCCAAAGTAAAGTGAAAGCAGGTTTATTTAGATAGATAAACATTAAAATTGGCAGAATGCAGACTGTCTCAGAAAGTGAGAGCAGCCCTGGGATATGAAGTTGTTAATTTTTATGCGCTGGGTAATTTCTTATGCTAATGAGTAGGAGGATTATTTCAACTATTTGGGGAAAGGGGCAGGGATTTCCAGGAACTAGGCCACCACTCACTTTTTGGCCTTTTATGGTCAGCCTCAGAACTGTCATGGCACCTGTGGTGTGTCATTTAGCATTCTAGTGTATTACAGTGAGCATATAATGAGGCTCAAGGTCTACGGGAAGTCAGATCTTCTGCCATCTTGGGCCTAACCAGTTTTTGTCATATCTTCAATGGCTGTGTCATTCTTTTTTTTTTTTTTTTTTTTTTTTGCGGTACACGGGCCTCTCACTGTTGTGGCCTCTCCCGTTGTGGAGTGCAGGCTCAGCGGCCATGGCTCACGGGCCTAGCCACTCCGCGGCATGTGGGACCTTCCCAGACCGGGGCACGAACCCGTATCCCCTGCATCGGCAGGCGGACTCTCAACCACTGCGCCACCAGGGAAGCGCTGGCTGTGTCATTCTTTTAACTGTTGTCCCTTGACCTCTTCCTTCCTGTCTCACTTGGACATATGATAGTTTTTTATATCTTTGCTGCTAATTCTATAAGCTCATTTTGGAGTCTGTTTTTATTGACTGATTTTGGTCTTGGTTATGATCACATTTTCTTCTTGGCACGTCTGATAATTATTCATTGCATACTGAACATTGTGAATGTTATATCGCTTAGTATCTGAAATTATTTTTGTCTCCATTTCATGAGTATTGGGTTTCATTCTGGTAAGCAGTTAAGTAATCTGTGATTAGTTTGATCATTTGAGGCTAGCTTTTTAGTTTGTTAGGGCAGGTTTAGGATACTTTAAGAATGGTTTATTCTGTACCAATGCATAGTCCTTCTGGGGTTTCTACTGAATGCCTTTAGTGATCAATGAGGTCTCTCCACTCTAGCTTGAAAAATTAAAAGATTTGCAGCGCTGTATGAACTCTGTAACTATTCAGCTCACAGCTCGCTAGTTGTTCCTTGCCTGACCTTCTTACTGAACTCAGGTTCGGCTGCTTGCTGCTTGAAAGCCAATACTTGAGAGGCAAGTGCTGGTAAGAACGGAAAGGTGCTTTATTCAGGAGGCCAGCAACTTGAGGAGATGGCAGACTGGTGTCCAAAAACCCAGCTCCAAAGATTCTGCTTGATCATGAAAGTTTTTAAAGGGAGAATCATTTGGGGAGGGGATCAGTCCAGTTTATCTGCCACTGTGTGCAGATTTTCTTCTGCTTGGTTGGTGGTGAGGTAACAGGGTGGTGTTCCAGGAATCTCATGCTCAACCTGAAGTTATAATCCTCTACCTGGGTGGGGGCGGGCCTTAGTTCCTGTAGAAGAACTCAAAGGTATTGTTATGTATATTTTTTGAGGACCAGGACCCTGCCCTGAGGCTGCATTATTGTTTCTTGACTCCTCCTCTTTTGTTTCTGCATTCTGTCCATTCCCTGATAAGCAATTGTTTGATTTTGCCCTTTGGAACTCAGGGAAGGTCAAGGGGGCTGAATGAAGCCTATTTCCTACAAACAAGAAATGGGGGGACACAGAAAGTATTTGTACCTGAGAGGGCCCCATAGGGTCCTGCTCTGTTTCAACCTGGTGAAGTTGCACACTATGTATGTGCATCTTAGTATTCAACAAAGCATCAGGGGGACCCCTGCAAATTTCTGGAGCTCTTTTTCAGCACTGTTCCCTTCTCTTTTTTTGCCTTAAAAAATTTTTTTTCCTCTTCTTCCCCCTTCTCTTTGAAATTCTGTCTCAGAAGTCCCAGCCATCTCAGCATCACTGAATTCCAATTTCTTTCCTCAACTCCTTAATTCAGTTAGACTATGCTTGGGATTCTTTGTCTACTCCATGGTTTGCAGTGTGCCTCTAGGCAGAAAGCTGGGGCAACCCTAGAATTCACCTTGTTTGCTTTCTCACTGGGATCACGTGGCCTGTGCTGCCTGTTCAATATCTGAAAACATTTGTTTCATATATTTTGCCCAGTTTCCAGTTGTTGAGGAGGGAGGGTAAATATAGTGTTTGTTCCTCCATCATCACCAGAAATGTGTAAAATCTGAAAAATATTTTATTACCTATTGCTTGTTCATGTGTTATTGTCCTTTAGCTTTTTGTTTAGAAAATATTCTTAAGTGACTTCATAGTTCAACAGTGGACAAAACTTTTATGAAATACAAATTTATTGCTTAGTATAACATTAGAGCCTTTCAGGTTTTTTATAGTTTTTTTTTTTACTGTGAAGATTCAGACCCTCTACACCACTTTAAGTCTTAAAGGGTCTTATAATATGGACCATGTTATATAGTTGAGCAACATTCACGTTAGCGTCAGTGTGAATATGTCTTTTCTCTTATTGGTCTGTGACAATTGAGGTTGAAGCACAGTTCGGTTCCTAGACTTAAATTTGCATTCAAGTATATTGGGTTCTCTGAAGGCAAAACTAACATATAGCTTTTGTTTCTATATATAGGATTGTTTTGCTCATTGTTTGGGGTATATTAAGCTTTCAGACTAAATAATGAATAAATACTTAAAGAAGTAAGAACAAATGATCTGTGCTCTCCTATCCCCCTATGTTTCTAGGTAACTATAACTACCCAGAATTGCAGCCATGGAGTCCATGCTTAATAAGTTGAAGAGTACTGTTACAAAAGTAACAGCTGATGTCACTAGTGCTGTGATGGGAAATCCTGTCACTAGAGAATTTGATGTTGGTCGACACATTGCCAGTGGTGGCAGTGGGCTAGCTTGGAAGATTTTTAATGGCACAAAAAAGTCAACAAAGCAGGTAAGTTTTAGTTTAGAGTCCAGTTGGAAGGAACACACAAGCTAATAAGTACCATAATGTGCATGTATGCATTTTTATGTTAAGAAATGCTAAAAGTAATGGGTTCTTTAGTTGTCATTTCATCTAATGAAGTCATAGAAAAACAAATGCTTTTAAACATGCCCTTGAATCTCATTGTTACAGATACATTGTTTGATATATCATCTCATCTTGTACTTTAATTTTATTTACTTAATAACAAACATATCAGTTGCACAAATGAGTGTATTAGATTTTAATATTTAGCAAAGTGGTTTTTATTATTTTTTTAACACCTTTATTGGAGTATAATTGCTTTACAACTGTGTGTTAGTTTCTGCTTTATAACCAAGTGAATCAGCTATACATATACATATATCCCCATATCTCCTCCCTCTTTTAGCAAAGTGTTTTAGAATAAAAATTGCCATGTTCCTTTTTATCTTTATCAATACATTACGACAAAATACTCAGTTAAATTTTTCTAACATTCTTTTTTAAGCATCCTTATTCCCTCTTTTATTCTATAGCCTTATAGAAAATAGGCTTCTATAATATTTTTTCATATTTATTAACGCTATAGTTTTTACCATCAGGGGATACATTTGTGGCATATAATCAGTAGTATGTTTGGGGGTATATTGATTTAAAAATTATTTTAAAACTGTTCTTTTAGTAAAGAGTAGTTTGAATGAGTTGTATTTTTATTTTTATTTTTATTTGACTTAAGAGACCAACAGACTGTTCTTAGAAATGTGGAGGACTGTTAGTGTTAAATTTTACTAACAACTTCTGTTGGAATTGTTAAAGAATTGAAAAATCACCAGGTTTAAAATGTTTGTGGAAATATGTTCTTTAAAAAGAAGAATCAAAAAAGAAAAAAGAGGGCTTCTCTGGTGGCGCAGTGGTTGAGAGTCCGCCTGCCGATGCAGGGGACACGGGTTTGTGCCCCGGTATGTCGCGGAGTGGCTGGGCCCGTGAGCCATGGCCGCTGGGCCTGTGCATCCGGAGCCTGTGCTCTGCAACGGAAGAGGCCACAACAGTGAGAGGCCCGCGTACCGCAAAAAAAGAAAAAAAGAAAAATCACTTTCCAAAAGTACTTTTACTTCCCTATACGTGAAACATATCAAATTTAAGACATGGGATTTAATACACATATTTTCCAATGACTATCAAAATTGTACAATTGTGGGTATGCATTGTGACTTTTCCAAAACCAGCTTATTTCCCAAACAAGTATGTTAAAGACGGAATTGGCTTTGGTTATCCTTTTATGAAGGAAGAATCTTGGTTCTGTGATAGATTGCTGTTATGTGGTTTGTACCCGATGTGTAAATCTTGTTTTTATTGCCATTTGGTTAGAAGTCTTTAAGTCCAAAGTTGATCTTTATCTTAAATATTGATTGGTCTTTTTTTTTTTTTTTTTTTTTTTTTTGTGGTACTCGGGACTCTCACTGTTGTGGCCTCTCCCGTTGCGGAGCACAGGCTCTGGACGTGCAGGCTCAGCAACCATGGCTCACGGGCCCAGCCGCTCCGCGGCATGTGGGATCTTCCCAGACCGGGGCATGAACCCGTGTCCTCTGCATTGGCAGGCGGACTCTCAACCACTGCGCCACCAGGGAAGCCCGATTGGTCATTTTTGAACATTGTTTTCTCTTTCACCAAGAGCTCATCCAAAAAAGTAAATGGTTTCTTGAGTATTGACTACTTAAAAAGTTATGAATGAGGTCATGAAGTTATATAAATGACCAACCTCCAACCAGCACAAATTGCTTTTATAATCAATTATAGAAAGGGAAAATGAAATAACACCAAATTTACTAAATTTTGCATTGTTTATTAAGGACGTGATAACATAATAGTGTCTTTGTCCTTAACCAAAAGAGTTCTAGGTGTTTGTGTTTATATCATTAGTTCATATGCTGAAATCCTCTAATGTAGGAGCTTCTGTTGGTGCTAATAGAACATGAGAACCAGGCACAAATAATAGATAGTTAATTAGATATTACACATTAATACAGCATTTCTCAACTGCTGACTTCCGGAACTGAGATCTCTTATGAAACTTTAACTGTATTCCTTTTTTTCCCCAAATTTATTGCTTTGAGGAAAAAGGTAGTTTTAGAATATATCATTGCTCTCTGTGGATTTTGAATTTTCTTTTGCCTCTTTCAAACCTCAGAGGGTTAGAACTCGTGAGTATCCTGTCTCGACTGCTGGCTAATTCCTTAAGGAATAGCTAAGTCTCTTGGCACTGAAGCCTCATTTGAATTTCTCCCTTAATTGAAAAGTTTTAGTTCTTTTTTCAATGGCCTCATTTTTATTAAAAGGGAATCAGAGAAAATAGATAATCTAGAGCTGTACTTAATACAATATGGTAGCCATAAGCTATATATGGTTTTTTCAATTAATTAAAATTTAATAAGATTAAATTCAGTTTCTTTATTGGACTAGTCACATTTCAAATGCTCCATAGCCACATGTGGCTCATATTACCGTATTGGACAGTGCAGGTAAAGAACTTTCTATCATCACTGAAAGTTCTATTGGGCAGTGCTGATTTTAGAGAAACTGGGAGAAAAATAATGGAAAAGGATACTCTGCTAGTCGTTTTCTTCCCCCTTAAAGGGACATTGAGACCGAAGGCAGCTTTCTTACCCTCTCAGCTTTATTTGATTTAGCATACAGTGTACTTGATTGTAGTTGTGTTTTATAGTAGAATATATGATCTTAAATTTGACTTTGAGGTAAACATCGGGTACGAGGCTTTGGGCTAGGAGATTTTCATACCTGTTTTTTAAAAAATAAATTTATTTATTTATTTATTTGTTTTTGTCTGTGTTGGGTGTTCGTTGCTGTGCGCCAGCTTTCTCTAGTTGCCGCGAGTGAGGCTACTCCTCATTGCGGTGTGTGGGCTTCTCATTGTGGTGGCTTCTCTTGTTGCAGAGCACGGGCTCTAGGCGCATGGGCTTCAGTAGTTGTGTCACACGGGCTTCAGTAGTTGTGGCGTGCGGGCTTCAGTAGTTGGGGAGCGCGGGCTTAGTTGCGGCATGTGGGATCTTCCTCGACCAGGGCTCGAACCCGTGTCCCCTGCACTGGCAGGCAGATTCTTAACCGCTGCGCCACCAGGGAAGCTCTCATACCTGGTTTTAATAGTTAAAAATATGAAGGTGTTTTCTGTTGTTACATGGCATGAAATAAATACCATGATATGAAATAAATACCATGATATTTAAACCATTGCATTTAAAGTTTAAATCTTGTTCTTTTCCCCCATTTCACTTTTTTTACATGATCTTCAAAAAAAGTATCATAATTTCACATTGTCCAAAAAAAACCCAACAACAACAACAACAAAAAACACAGCAGTATTTCCAAGTTAAAAGAATCCTTATATTAGTATTTTTAGGGTTTGCATACCCCTTTAAAGATTATCTGTGTATTTTTTCCTAGGGTTATTTCAAGTTCACATTAGTACATGATTAATTATAATTTTCAGATCATGTAGAACTTTTAACTTTAAAATTTATTTTTATTTATTTTTGGCTGCATTGGGTCTTTGTTGCTGCACACGGACTTTCTCTAGTTGCGGTGAGCTGGGGCTACTCTTCTTTGTGGTGTGCGGGCTTCTCACTGCGGTGGCTTCTCTTGTTGTGCAGCACGGGATCTAGGTGCACGGGCTTTGGTAGTGTGGCACGTGGGCTCAGTAGTTGTGGCTCCCGGGCTCTAGAGCGCAGGCTCAGTAGTTGTGGCACATGGGCTTAGTTGCTCCACGTCATGTGGGATCTTCCCGGACCAGGGCTCGAACCTGTGTCCCCTGCATTGGCAGGCGGATTCTTAACTACTACGCCACCGGGGAAGTCCCAACTTTTAACTTTTTAACCTAAATGTTTGAAGACCTCTTAGAAGAGTAGTAATAATAGCACGTACGAAACTGATGAGAAAAAGTACATATTTATGAAACCTGGAATGCAGCACGATAAAGAATTGGTAAATAAAAAGTTACTTGCGCCTGGTTACTTGTGCCTTCATTGTACCTGATTGGACATCTGTATTATTATTCTGTCTTTATGCTTCCAAAAATAAGTTTCTGTTGCTTTTTATTATTTTTGAAAGACATTCATTGAAGAAACACGTCATAGTGAATAATTTATGAAAGTGAAATTAAGAATTCTAAGAATCTTCAAGACAAGTGTATAGTTGATTTTTTGCAGTAAAATAAATTTCTTAGGCCAGTTTTGTATATAAAATGAGCCGTTAAGACTTTTAAAAGTTATTATTTAGATAAACTTAACCAAATACAACATGTAAACATGTTGAAATGGATAGATGTTTAAATACAGCTTAGCACTGGAAGCTACTATTTAGGCTCAAGTGCTATTTAGTTTCCTTTTTGAGTGTTTATTTAGAAGCAGCTCTTAGTTCTTAACCATTACTCTTTCTAGAATGTCTTTCTAGAGATGCTATAAAACATTTCAAGGTGACATTTAGGGAATTTAAGTTGTCTAATTCTTAAAATATAAACTTATTTTTAAGAACTCACATGTGGAATAGTGCACAAATCATGAGTGAGCAGCTTTTTGAATGTTCACCGTGAACACACCTGTGTACCCAGCATCCATATCAAGAAAACATTGCTAATACTCATGTCTCTTCACATTTATTACCCCCCCCCCCCCCCGCCCCAACCCCGCCCCTTCTCTCCAGGGCTAACTGCTCTCCTGTCCTTTGACACTTAGGAATAATCTTGCCAGTTTTTGAATTTTGTTTAGGTGGAACCATAGCATGTACTTTTGTGTTTGGCTCCCTTTTCTTAAATTTATTTTCATGAAATACATCTATGTAGTTGAACATAGCAATTTTTCTTTTCATTGATATATAGAGTACTGCTGTGAACATTGTTGTGTGCTGTTGGCATATATGACATGTTACCTAGATATGGAATTGCTAGGTAATAGTGTATGTATCTGTTCAGTGCCAAAAAGCTTTCCAGAGTGTTTGTGCCAATGTACACATCCACCAGCAGTTACAGATCTCCACATCTCTGCCCAAACCTTTCCATAGTTAGTCTTTTGAACTAAAGCGGGCTATTTAATTTTTGAAAATTCAGTGAAATATTTCCTGCTCCCCTACCTCTTGAACTTTTGTAATGTCTAGTAGATAGTTGCTAGGCTTAGAGTTTATGCTGCTGTATTTCTCTTATAGCTTTGAAACTGACTTAGTCTTTCTACAGAGTAGCATATTTAGGACTAAAATGGTTTTATAAACATAGACACTCTTTTCAGATATATCCTTATTTCCTTTTTAAAGAATATTTAAGAGAGATTTCTGAGACAAATGCCCTGCACTGGATTTCATTAGCTTTTCTAATTTTTAATTAGACTTTATTTAAACAAGTCATTAAAGGGAATTTTTTTGGGTCAAACTGTATATATAAGTGAGAAACGTTTGCTTCATATATATGTCCTTTAAAATTGAAATACCATCACCGTATCTGTTAGATAGGAATACTATAACTATAAAGGCTGCTATATATTTAAATAATTTGTAATAAAAGCACTACATAAATAGTTTCTGTCCCACCTGTATATATAACTTTTACTTCTTTTCAAGTAGAAGAATAGCTCAACATTTTGAAATCTCTTTCAACTCTCCTATGTCAAGACAAGGGATTTATTTGGGGGGAAAATGTTTTAAAAAATACGTGTGCGTGTGTGTATGTTTATATATAAAATTTTGCCTGGTTCTCAGGCTATTCATGCATTTATTTATTAAGCATTTCTGTTTATCTTGACACAAGATTCTGTGTTGCCAGGTGACTACTCTTCAAATGGATTTAACATTTATTAGGAGTCTTCTAGTGTCCCACATTTATTACGATCTTTTTTATCCAGCTTTGGAGTAGTTCTTTTTTAAAAAAATAAGGCAACTTCAGTCTTATTTTGCCTTAAAAGTCATACTTGTTGGCCTATTTCTTTTGCCCTGCTTCATAAGCTTCGTAACACCCCCAGTTAAATTGCTATTCATATGAGGATAATAAAGATTGATCAGTTTTTTTAAATTATGCAGTAAAAATTTACCTATTCATATTTATCCACTCTACTACATGTAGGCTTGGACACAGTCCATTCCTTATTACAGAATTTACATTATGTTATTCTAGATGCCAGTGTCCATGGGGTAAAGCTTGCTAATATTGTGTAGACAGAGGCATAATTAAATTATTATAAATAGTTAAATTCTAAAATATTAACAGCTTTAATGTAAAGGAAACCATTGTGCAAAGGTGAATGTGCTAGTCAAGTTGCTTAGATCAAAAATGATCATAGACTATCTCTAGTAATTTTAAGGAGTATATCTTGTTATCTCTCAGTCATCTCAACTTATTTTTAACTTAATCTAAATAAAAACTTATATTTTGTTTTATTGTTTTGAGAAAGAAACATTGTCCCAAAATCACACAAAAAAAAGAAGAACATGATGCTTGGAGTTACCACCAGCCAGTCCTGAAAGGCCCATAAAATAAAGGATTTCAGGGAATGTCTATGTTGCAAAAACCATCTCTGGTGGCTCTGAGGAATAGGTTAGTGGAGTTCATGATTGCTATTAGGGAATCCTAGATACATTGGTGTATACTAACTCAGATTTTATTACTTAAATTATCTTGTTTTCAGTGAGAGTTCAGCTTTGTAGTTATAGTAAGCAAAGTAGCTTTTAAAAATTATAAATTAGGTCTATATCAAAAGACAGCCTCCATTATGACAAATATTAATTTTTAGAAAAGATAATTTATTTCATGTCCTTTTTTGTTTAAAGATAGGCTATTGAGAAAAATACTTTTTATTTATGGGTAACTCTCTTTGCCAATGTATTTTTAAAAATATTAAGTGAATAAACAATAGAGTGCCAAATGTTGCTTACATTATTTTATATTTGGTATTGTAATTTTGCAAAAAGAACCTCACATTTTAATTAGCGTTAACAGTTGTTGAATCTTAAGTGGAAGATATATTGGTTGATTGCACTACCTCATTTTTTTGGTATATTTGAAAATTTTCATAATGAAAAGTTGAAAACGGTTTTAATTCAACATGATAATGAAATGCTTTGAGTAGTTGCTTATCTTTACTGACCATCAGTAGGCAAGGAACATCTGAGTATCTTTTAGGTGAAGATCCTGTGGTGGGTACAGAGACACTTATGGCATGGTTTCTTTCTTCGAGAAGCTTGTAATATACATATAGGTATAGACAGATAGGATTTTTATACAAGTGATATGTGTTAGCAGAGGGGGTAGTATACTGAAGTAGTAGAGGAAAGACAAATTTAGAAATTAGATGATAGTCTATTCTGTTGAAAGGTTTCAAGGTGCAGGCTAAGAGTTTTCTTTTAAGGAGTCAGTATGAGGCCTAAAGGTTAGTTAATTAGTCATTACTTTGTTGACATTGGTTAATTTTAATTAACTGATCCGAACAAAGAAATTTTTTTTTTGCGATACGCGGGCCTCTCACTGTTGTGGCCTCTCCCGTTGCAGAGCACAGGCTCCGGACGCGCAGGCTCAGCAGCCATGGCTCACGGGCCTAGCCGCTTCGCGGCATGTGGGATCTTCCCAGACCGGGGCACGAACCCGTGTCCTCTGCATCGGCAGGCGGACTCTCAACCACTGCGCCACCAGGGAAGCCCCGAACAAAGAAAATATTTTTAAGATAGTTGATAACCTGTTCTGATCTATGTAGGAATCTTTCATTTTTGACCTAAAACGATAAATGAATGTCAGAGAGAGTTGTGTTTTTCTTTTTCTTTATGAACTGTAGTGTTCTGCCTTTAGAGTGGTGAATCTGTAGGAGCTCAGAAGTTACTTCATGTAATCTTTTTTTAAAGAGTTAAAACATCTTGAAAAAATAAACATATTTAAATTAGATGCATTTATAAAATACGTTGGAACACTTACTAAAAATTGTACACATGAATAGTGAGATGGGAACTTGAACTTGTAGGTCATTTGTTTTTAGTTCAAGTTAATATTACATAATGCTCTTAGCTCCTGTTCTGTGTCTCAAAATGATCAAAAGAGCTAATATTTTGTGTTTGTGTGTGTGTATGTGTATATGTATATGCTAGGTTAACTTGTGAAGGCAGTATATATATGAGTGCTATTTAAAGCTCTCACTCAAATAGTTTTACTGAAGGCATATATCATGTCTTACTAGGGTCTTATTTATTGGCCCTGTTATTTCTGGGGAGACAGAATGGTGTATTGGCTAAGAAAGTGACCCCTAGAGCTGGACTGACTGGGTTTGAATCTTGATTCTTCATCTTACCAATTGTGAGATCTTAGATAATATGTTTATCTTTTCCACAGTGTCCTCATCTGTGAAATGAGGATAATAACTTGTCTCATGGGTTGCTGTGAAGAGTGGAATAATTCCTAAAAAGTACACAGATGCTTGGGGAATAGGGTGTTCAATTTGAGTTACTAATATAGTCCCTTTACGTTATAACTTTTCAGAGCCTCAATCCTCTAAAATCCTTAACTTATCTATATATGTCTAAGGAGGCTCCAACTTAAAACAAGTTGTGTTTTGAGGAATTTACTGATTTGGATTTCTGCAGTGAATCTCCGTTATGTAAATAGGTTGCCAGGCTAACTTGTGAAGGCAATAATCATAATGTAGCAAAAATAATTAGAAGAGAACAGCAATAAAATGGAAAGATACTGTCTTGGTATCAACTCAAAGATAGTTGAGTAGTAGTAGGTTTAATTAAAAGCATTTGAAAGAGACACAGAGCTCTGAAAGAGTCATTCAAAATCTTCCATAGAATTTTGGAGGGCTAGCATTGATTCTTTGCTAATTTTACTTCCAACTTTATCAGTTTTCTTTGCATTTATGATGGAGAGCTAGCAGCATCACTGATGTATTACACAGTTGTAATATATCATCTATCAATATGGCTATTTTTTGACTGATTTGTTAAGATTAGGTAACTTGACGGGAACTGTTTTCTTTGTGCAACTGATAGAGAATGAAAGAGAGAAGGTGGTTAAGGAGGTTGTGTGCTTTTAGTAGTATAAAATAAGCTGTGACTGATCTCAGAGAGACGATAGGGGAGCAGTTTCCCGTGCTGGTAACCATTCCCAGTTACTGCCCTTAACAAGAGGAGAGAGAGAAAGAGTATGGGTTATTCATATGTAAAAGATGCTTACAAATTGAGTTTTTGTATAAATAAGCACTCCCTGACATATAAGACGTTTCTTTTAAAAAGCATTTCAAGATTCTGTAATATAATCCAGGGTTATCACTATGAAAAGCATTTTGAATTTTTTAACATTTTAACTTTTATTTGAACTCCAGTAAAATAAGAGATTACTACATAGGAGACAACACATTACACACAGTTTGTGTGTATCTCTGATACCAGAGTTGAAAGATGGAGATTTTCCTATGTTCTCCTTAGATGAGGGTTCTTAGTCTTATAACTCTAAAAATATTTAACTTTAGTAATTATGAAGAAACCAATTTTTTAATATCAGAAAAGTATTACAATGGTGCTAAAATGCACCGTTTTTAGTTATTTCTCTTTGTAGACTGTTGTGACACTCAAATAAAATTTTATTGCTTTTATATATTCTTGATTAATTAGTTTTACATTTCTTTCATTAGGAAGTAGCTGTTTTTGTCTTTGATAAAAAGCTGATTGACAAATATCAAAAATTTGAAAAGGATCAAATCATCGATTCTCTAAAACGAGGAGTCCAACAGTTAACTCGACTACGACACCCTCGACTTCTTACTGTCCAGCATCCTTTAGAAGAATCCAGGTAAATTTTATGAAAACTTACATAAGAGACTTCCTAAACAAATAGTATTTTTAAAAAAAACTTTATGTTTGAAATCTATCTATACAGTATACTGTCAGTGAAAAGTTCTTATCCACTGAGTGTTGAGTTCTTATGGATTAGTTACTTCTTTGAAATTTATTTGCATATTCTATGTATATGTCTCTTTTTGAAATATTAATAAAAGTTTTCTTCACATTTGCCATGAGTCTGTATTTGCTTACTCTATGTTCAAGACTATAGCAGTCCAAATGGAAGATGTGAGAGAAGTATAGAATATAGTCCCTGCCTGAAAGTAATTTTCTTGTTAATTTGCTAGAATTCATTGCCCCCTTTTCATTGATTCAATATTCAGAGGCTATTTTTATGTGTATTCCAGGTAGTACTGTTCTCAACGTTTAACCTTTTACTATGTCCAGTATGTCAGTCCATAGTCCTCAGTTACTCTACTATCTCTTTTTCTCAAAATGAGCTTGGGAACTGTTGCTGAGAATGACAAGAAAACAGAATTTATGTTGTGTAATCTTAACTGGATCCTCAAGCCTTGGTGCTTTTAATAACTCCTTTAGATACCCAGCTATATAAATCTTTTCCACATTACTCATAACCCCTAATTTATTCCTTCCTTCCTACTTAGCAGACTGTATTCCCCTCTCTTAAATCAAATCTTAACCAAATGGTTTCCCAATGCATTCTGTGGACCCTAGGATTTTAAGGATACGGAAAGAAGAGGCAGGGGGAGGAACCTAGCTGGCAGGGGCCCAGGCTTCCCATCTCTCTTCAACCAGGACAGTTTGGTTTTTATCTATTTTATATTTTGGATTTCTACATAGTTCTTACTTTAGAATCTTAGGTAACCCACTGTCACTTACTCACTTCCCCCAAAGACACAAGATCTTTTCTTTGAACCTAAAAGAAAAAAATCTAATGTTTACCATGTGAAAAACTGTACTAAATTTTTTGTATTTGTTTAACTTATTTAATTCTCAACAACTATATAGAAGAACTGAGGATTGGAGCTGCTACTACATAAGCCACATAGTTATGGCACCCTGATTCCTGAGCCTATGCTGTGCCTACCCAGAAATATACTTATTTTATGTCTCTTATCATGATAATATTTTACTGCCCTTCTTTGTGTAAATAAACCCAGAAGAAGACTATAGTTGTTGTCTTCTTACATAACACTCACTATTATGAACCCTCTATCTCAAAGTGGACTAAGTTTTCTTGGTCACACTTGTCCTGAGCTTTCCTGACTCCATGCTTGTTTGTGCTATTTCCTCTAGAGGGTTTTCTATCAGTAGTTATAGTGTCACCTATCAGAACCTACCCACCTTTGTTATTTTAACTTGTATTTCTTTTTTTTTTAATATTCCATTGTATGAATATAGCACATTTTGTTTACCTGTTCATCAGTTGATGGGCATTTGAGTTGTTTCTCCTTTTTGGTTTTTATGAATACTGCTGCTGTAAACATTTGTGTACAAGTTTTTGTGTGGACATACGTTTTCATTTCCCTTGGGTGTACAACCTAGGAGCCAACTTGCTGGATCATATGGTGACTCAATATTTAGCCAACTGAGGATAAAGTAGGATTTTTTTTTAATTTAATTAATTAATTAACTTATTTTTGGCTGCACTGGGTCTTCGTTGCTGCGTGTGGGCTTTCTCTAGTTGCGGCGAGCGGGGGCTACTGTTTGTTGCGGTGCGCAGCCTTCTCATTGCGTTGGCTTCTCTTGTTGCAGAGCACGGGCTCTAGGCGCTTGGGCTTCAGTAGTTGTGGCACTCGGGCTCAGTAGTTGTGGCTCGCGGGCTCTAGAGCACAAGCTCAGTAGTTGTGGCTCACGGGCTTTGTTGTTCCACAGCATGTGGGATCTTCCTGGAGCAGGGATCGAGCCTGTGTCTCCTGCATTGGCAGGTGGATTTTTAACCACTGCGCCACCAGGGAAGTCCCTAACTTGTATTTCATCATTACGTTTTAAGTCTCTTGAAGGGAGAAAGGCCAGTGTTTTATATCTTTCTCTGTCCCTGCAGCTTCTTTTATAGTGATTTAAATATTACAGGACTAGGGCTTTATTGGCGTTCATGAAGAGAGATAATTCAAAGATTACTTTAAGGCATTTTCATTGATAGGTTGTAAAAATTGCAGTAGCATCGATAGAAATAGGAACGCTTTAGGGAAGGAAAAAAATAACTTCTGGTTTTTAATGACTTAATAATGTGGAGATGACACTGGAATCATCCAGAAGAAATGTGCTATAGAAAATAATCCAGGGACTTCCCTGGCAGTCCAGTGGTTAAGACTTTGCCTTCCAGTGCCTTCCAGTGCTGGGGGTGCGGGTTCAAACCCTGGTTGGGGAGCTAAGATCCCCCTGAGCTAAGATGCCTCAGGGCCAAAAACCAAAACATAAAACAGAAGCAATATTATAGCAAATTCAATAAAGACTTTAAAAATGGTCTACATCAAAAAAATTTTTTTAAATAAATAAATAAAAAGAAAAGTAATCCAGGTGAAAGTTCAGAGTTGGTGATGTATATGGGGGTGAGTAAAATATAGGTAGTAATTAAAACCATGAAAAAAAAATGAATTTCAAGAGCATGAGTCAAAAGAGCAGAGTAGTGAGGACAGAACTTGAAATGTAGAGGGGAAAGAAGAGCCAGCAAAAGAAATTGGAAGGATCATGTTGTATGACAGGAGAAAAATTGGCAACATGTTATGGAAGCCAAAGGCGGGAAGAAAGGACTCCCTAACACTGGGGACCACCAAATAAAAAGGAAATAAGGACTGAGAAGAATCCATTGCATTTGACTAGTGAGAGGTTGTTAGTGATATTCAGTAATTTCAGTAGGATGGCAGTTTGGAAGCTAGAAAGGAACCCAGCAGAGAAGACATCATTATGTGAATAAAGTCCCATAGGAGGAACTCAAAGGAAATTTCAGGAGGATAGTTGCAAATCACTAATATACTGAGGTAAAGTGTAGGGAAATGAGATCATTCATGTTCGATGAACTTTACTTTTTCAAGATAGAACGTGGATAATAGATGAGTAGTAGGTAAAGGAATAAGGAGTTAATGGAATGAGGAGTTAATATAAGAGGGCTATGAAGGGATGTTCTTGAAAAATAAAAAGAGCGAGGTTAAATAAAGTATACTATGTATCTTTAGGCTATCAGTCTACAGAGACTTGGGTTTTCTATTTTTTCCTTCAGCTTACGACATAAGCAAGAGAGTAAAAGAAACCTGTGATGGCGCCTACAGGGTTAATAAGGGTTTGCCCAGTAAAGGGTAGTAAGGGCGATAATTTATTGTTGAGGTAGTAGGGAGAAAGACAGGAATAAAGTGTAGTCAGAACTGAATACTTCAAATTTGTTGAATAAAGATACTGGGAAGCTAGGTTAGGTGGTGTTAGTAAAACGGTAGGAGATGAATGGCTAGTAAACAGCTGCGGTTGGGGGAGGTGGTCCTTGAGAGAGGATTTAGCCCTTCTGGTGTGTAACTGTTTGTAATGATGATGGAAATAAATATTCATGAAAGATAATAAGGCCTTCAAGCTTGAAGAATAATCTTACGAATATTGATATGACCAAGGATGATTTTGGGGACAAGACAGAAAAGGAAAATAATAAGATTTGCTAAAATAAATGAGTCCTGGGAATCATTGGAAACTGTAGAGAAGACTAAGGGGTTTTTGAGCAGTTTTCCTCCAGTGCAGTTCAGCAAACGAAAGCCTGTGTCCACTGTGTTAATGAGCTTAGTGTGGGAGTCAAGAACAAGATCAAGTTCATCATCTTTATTGATAACTGAGCAGGGAGGACAGTGTAACTTTCTTCTTCAACCTAAGCAGCTCTGTCTTTATCGCTCATACATATTGAACTTCTGCATATGCTTTCATTTGAAAAATGGGTTCAAAGTGAAAAAAAAGTAACTCAAGTATTACTGACAGAACAGCAAAAGGCATATTTGCCATTAAACAGTTACTGTCCAGGTGCAGAGGCTTGGTATAGCTTTGTTACCGCACTGCCTTGTAGTTCTTCATTGCCAGAGCCTAAGCCAAAGTCCAAAATGTTAGGACTTGAATGTCAGACAGTTGGTAATTACAATAGCAATTGTAAACATTTATTGAGCTTACATTTTAGTCAACATGCTGTGTATTTTATATGCATTTGCTCATTTGATCTTTACAGTAACCTTTCAAGGTGGTCTTTTATCACCAGTTTACAAATGGGCAAAGTGAGGCTCAAAGTGTCCAAAGTCACCAACAAGGAATAGAGATGCTGGGACTTGAAGTTGGGTATTTGTATTCAGAGCTTGAGCTCTTGGTCATTACTCTATAAGACTTACTGAAGGCTTATTGAATGTTTCTAATGCTGAGGGCCCCGGCTCGATCCCTGTTTGGGGAACTAAGATCCCGCAAGCCGTGCGGCACAGCCAAAAAACAAAAAATCAAAGAACAATAATTTTAAAAATTGGAAACTTGTGACACCTTTAAAAATGATACATAAAATAGATAAAAGCAAAGGTGCTCTGAGATTGAAGTAGTCATCAGGCTAGTCACTCCCACCGGCATCTGGACCTGGCTGCCCGGTCCTGAGATCTTCCACATGGACCTCCTGCCAGGGAGCTCCCCGAGCTCCAGGTGTGTCCATGTGGCCATGCCCTGACCAGGACGTCACATCTCCTGACACGTCCTGCCCCTCAGCAACCTGGGGGAGCCCTGCTGATCCTCTACACACGGGCTCCACG
This sequence comes from Monodon monoceros, assembly GCF_005190385.1. Lineage (NCBI taxonomy): Eukaryota > Metazoa > Chordata > Mammalia > Artiodactyla > Monodontidae > Monodon > Monodon monoceros. The sequence goes on from NW_021703783.1 coordinate 79,686,525, forward strand.
GTCACTCCTACTCACCCACCCAGAAACAGGAACCCCCCCCCCCCGCCTCCCCCGCACCGAGCACACACATCGCATGCCTGTCCTGGCAATGTGCTGTGGAGGACAAGTGGACATCAGGGCTTGCAAAGTACCCTAGGACAGTGGTCCCCAACCTTTTTGGCACCAGGGACTGGTTTCGTGGAAGACAGGTTTTCCATGGACGGGGGTGGGGGTGGTTCAGGAGGTAATGCGAGCGATGGGGAGCGGCGGATGAAGCTTCGCTCCCTGGCCCGCTGCTCACCGCATGCTGTGCGGCCTGGTTCCTAACAGGCCGCGGCCCGAGGGTTGGGGACCCCGGCCCTAGAAGACACCACAGGATGCCATGTTTCCCAAAGCAAGAACAAAAGGGTTTTCACATTGTTTACAGGAGCAAAAGACAGTCCTAGAGATGCAAAAATGATGTGCCCTCCCAGGGTTCCAACAGCTCACAAAGGTCCCAAGAGACGTAATTCAGGACCCCTCCCTCACCCAGGTGTTTGCTCTTAACAGTGAAAAAAAAAAAGTGACTGTCCTGTGGGAGCTGGAGCTATGCCCTGTCCCTCTTCCTGACTCATTGCTCCAGAGGTGTCTGTGGGAAATCTACAGGTTCCTTTGAGCATATTCTGAGATTTAGAGGCTTAGAAATAAGGGTAATATCATAGGTATAATGTAACAGTGTGTTAAATTAATTCATTGGTTTTCCATAAAGAATATCAATCATTCAAAATGCACAGTTGATAATGTTTATTTCCTGACTTTTTAAATTTAAAAAATGTAACACAGCTGTTATAACACTTAAAAGACTGAATGATTTATCCAGTGGAATTCATATACAAAGCTTCCTGACTTTGCTTTATTGGCCTAAGTGTGTTATATTAATGCTGAAAATAAATCTAAAATTGTCCACCTTCTTGTTGATAGTTAAATAGGACCACTAATATTTTTCTTTTTTAAAACAGGGATTGCTTGGCATTTTGTACGGAACCAGTTTTTGCCAGCTTAGCCAATGTTCTGGGTAACTGGGAAAATCTGCCTTCCCCTGTATCTCCAGACATTAAGGATTATAAACTTTATGATGTAGAAACTAAATATGGTTTGCTTCAGGTATGTATTTTTATTCATCATGTGGATAGAATATTTTCCTTCAGAATTGTTTTTAGCCATTTCAAATTTAGCTGTATAAACTGCTTTATGTAAACCTTTAGATCTTCTCAGTAATTTAAAAATTATTTCTGTGTTCTAGAATTTTTCTACAGTTTATTGTTAGGCTTAAACTATCTTTTTAATGTACGAAACATAACATTAGTAACCTTTGGAGAAGAGCACTTGTTGACTGGTGGATGTGGTGGTTCCTTTTTAATGTTTTTGAATTGTAAGCCTTCACAATGCATCCGTTAAGTCCATCCACATTTTCTGATTTTCCTTCCCCTGCTTACCAAAATGTCTTCGGCTTTAGAGAGTGAATTGATACAGTAGATTCTTTGTTTTGGGGAGGCAGAGATCATTTTATTCATTATTTTTAACAGTATTGTTAAGGTATAATTAATTGGCATACAGTAAACTTCACATGTTTAAAATATACAGTTTTTTAAGTTTATAGGTGGAACCGTCACTACAATCAAAACAATTTACATATGGACCTTCCAAAGTTTCCTCATACCCATTGCGGTCCTCCCCTCCTGCTCCTTGCTGTCTTCTGTCTCTCACCCCAGGAAGCCACTGACTACTTTCTGTCACTAAATCAGTTCGTATTTTTAGAGTTTTGTAAATGAAATCATACAATATGTACTCTTTTTCTGGCCTGGCTTCTTTCAATCAATCTGATTATTTTGGTATTCATTCATATAGTTGTGCATATCAATACTTCTTTTATTACTGAGTAGTATATCATAGTTTGCTCATCCATTCACCTGTTGATGATCATTTGGGTTGTTTCCAATTTTCGGCTATTGCAAATAAAGCTGCTATGAACATTCATATGCAAGTTTTTGTATGGACGTATGCTTTCATTTCTCTTGGTTAATTACCTAGGAGTGGAATGGCTGGATCAAATGGTATGTGTATATTTTATTTTTTTAAGAAACTGAAAAACTGTTTTCCAAATGATAGTACCATTTTACATTCCCATTGCAGTGTATAAAAGTTACATTTTTTTCACATCTTTGCAAAACTTCGTATGGTTGGCCCTTTCAATTGTAACCATTCTTTTTTTTCGTGGGATCTTAGTTCCCTGACCAGAGATTGAACCCAGGCCCTCGGCAGTGAAAGCATGGAGTCCTAACCACTGGACCGCCAGGGAATTCCCTCAATTGTAGCCATTCTAATATGTGTGCAGTGGTATCTCATTGGAGTTTTAATTTGCATTTCCTTAATGAATAATGATGTTGAACACCTTTTTATATGCTTCCTTGCCATCTGAGTGTCTTTTTTGGTGACATGTCTGTTCAGATCTTTTGCTTATTGTTTAAATGGGTTGTTTGTTTTCTGTTATTGAGTTTTGAGATTTCTTTATATATTGTGGACACAAGTTCTTTGTCAGATACATGACTTAAAAATATTCTCTCTTAGTCTGTGGCTTATCTTATTCTCTTAACAGTATATATTTTCTAATTGTGGTAAAATACGCATAACATAAAATTTGCCATCTTAGCCATTTTTAAGTGTACAGTTTAAGTACATTCACATTCTTGTGCAACCATCACTTCCATCCATCTCCAGAACTCTTTTCACCTTGCAAAATTTAAGCTGTACCCATTAAACAATAACTCCCCACACCCCACCTCTCATACCTCCCAGCCCCTGGCAACCATCATTCTACTTTCTGTCTCTATTAGTTTGACTACTCATATAAGTGGAATCATGCAGTATTTTTCTTTTTGTGACTGGTTTATTTCAGTTAGCATAATATCCTCTAGGTTCATCCATGTGGTAGCGTGTGTCAGAATTTCTTTCCTATTTGAAGGCTGAATAATATTCTGTTGTATGTATTTACCACATTATGTTTATTCATTCATTCGTTGATGGACACTTGGGTTGCTTTCACCTCTTGGTTATCATAATACTGCTATGAACGTGGGTGAACAAATATCTCTTCAGGACCCTGCTTTCAGTTCTTTTTGGGATATACCCAGAAGTGGAATTGCTGGATTCTATGGTAATTCTATTTTTAAGTTTTTGAGGAACTGGCATACTTGGTACGGTTGGCCCTTTCAAATCCAGTTTTCACTTTTTGTTAACAAATTCCATGGTAATCTCAGGCACAAATATAAAATTACCAAATATTAATTCAGTGTGACAATGAGTGAACATCAGTTAATGTTTGAAAACTGAGCACAGTGCTATTCAGAAAAACTTAATTTCAATATGAAGTATAAGTATATAAAAATATTAAGAATTAGAATCAAATTGACAAAGGTATTTCTTGATATTTACTGTCTTTAAGTAAGAAACCAAAGATTCTCTCGCTTTTCAAATTCAGGAACTGAATAAATTTGGGTAGCAAAGTGCTTTTATTACTGTCTTTTCTTTTGCTTTTGTGCGTATAGAAAGGAACTTAATAAATAGTTGTCCTCTGTTTTTACAATTGGGTTTTTCTTGCTAATGCTTAGAATGCTCTGGCAACTGAGAATATCTACACTTTTGCATCTATGAAATTTAATTGTTACCTGGCGTGTAAAAAATTTTTATTGGGAGAAGCAGCAAATTTGATTATTATGAGATTTATTATTGTAATTGAAAGGAGTTTTATTAAAAATGTCTTTTATTTCCATTTACAGGTTTCTGAAGGATTGTCATTTTTGCATAGCAGTGTGAAAATGGTTCATGGAAATGTTACACCTGAAAATATAATTTTGAATAAAAGTGGAGCCTGGAAAATAATGGGCTTTGATTTTTGTATATCATCGACCAATCCTTCTGAACAAGAGGTAATGAAAGTTTTATTCTTCTCATTTTTTAAAGCTCTGGAAATTTGTGATTGCATCTGGAATAGATTAGAGAATTTATAAGCCTGATAAATGTGTAGAAATAGGCTATGTGGTACAATGGTATGTTTAAATGTATAGCTTTATAGAAAATTTCTAGAGTTAAGCAAATTTGAGCACTATTGGGTTAAGTAGATTTTTTTCCCTCAGAGTGTCAGATACATAAACAAACATTGTGAATCTCTAGCAGTGTTTCCCCAGTTTATTGGATCACAGAATCTTCTTTAAGGAGCATGATAACAATAGCAGTGATAATGATGGGTAACATTTACTGAAGCGCTTTTCTGAACACTTTTTGTGTATTTACTTATTATCCTCACAACGACTTAGTGAGGTATGGGAATAATACAGATGAGTAAGTTAGACTCATAGAATAAAATAATTTGCCTAAGTTTAGGCAAGTGGTAAGTGGTAGAACTAGGATTTAAACCCAGTCTTTCTGGTTAAAAAGCACCTGTTACTTAGTGATTATGAAACCTGCCTATTTATACTTAGGAAAACACTGCAATATTTCAAATTTTTACAATATAGTTGTTACCTTTAACAACCATGCTTTGACCTAAAATACATTTCTAATTTAAGTAAACATTTTTAAGGGAAGCAGAAAGAATTAGTATTGGTTGAGTACATACTATGCATCAGGCACTGTGCTGGCTCTGTTTTCCATACTTTTGTTTATCTTACAACATCCCTTTGAACCTGTTAACTAAATCACATAGCTAGTTGGTGAAAGAACAAGGTTTCAAACAATAATCTATTTGAACTCATACATTTGAAGCCTGTGTATCAGAAAACATAAGCCAGACCTTTCCATATTCATAATGCATTGTATAGTGTAGTGATAATTTGTCTTCTGGGAGAGAGCGCCAATAATCTCAAAGTTATAAGAGGTCTTATTCTTATCTCTTAACTTGTTTCATGCACTTTCTAGTTTTGGGATTTGGGGAAATTTAGAATTGAAAGTGATGGTGACATTTTTACTTGCATGACTGAGTATGAATTTACAACTAAATTGTTACTACTTGACAGTGGTTTGCTTTAATTTAACTATTTAATCTATGTAATCCCTTTTCTGTCTTTTTATAGCCTAAGTTTCCATGTAAAGAATGGGACCCAAATTTACCATCATTGTGTCTTCCAAATCCTGAATATTTGGCTCCTGAATACATACTTTCTGTGAGCTGTGAAACAGCCAGTGATATGTACTCTTTAGGAACTGTCATGTATGCTGTATTTAATAAAGGGAAAGCTATATTTGAAGTTAACAAGCAAGATATTTACAAGAGTTTCAGTAGACAGTTGGATCAGGTATTTGCCTTTAAACATTTTCTTGCATTAAAAATGTATTAAATGTTTGTTTTTTTCCAAAATATGTTCAGAAAATTCTCTAAACTGAGATGAGTGTCTCATATTTTAAGTTTTCATAAAGTCAACTTAACAAAAGTAATTCTTAGGATTAATATTTGTTACTACAACTTTAATCATGGCATTTATTTACTAGAGTGAAAATTGAAATATGGTCTAAAATACTGGGTGTTTTGTTTTAGGAATAGAGACAATTTCAGGTATTAAAGATGTGTTTTAATTATCTTGCAACAGTAGAATTAGCCATTTGTTCAATCTAAAAATATATTTTTTAGTAAATTTCAAAAAGTTTTTTTTAATTTATTTGTTATTTATTTTTGGTTGCATTGGGTCTTTCGTTGCTGTGCGTGGGTTTTCTCTAGTTGCGGTGAGCGGGGGCTACTCTTTGTTGCGGTATGCGGGCTTCTCTTTGTGGTGGCTTCTCTTGTTGCAGAGCCCGGGCTCTAGGCGCACGGGCTTCAGTAGTTGTGGCACTCGGGCTCAGTAGTTATGGCTCGTGGGCTCTAGAGTGCAGGCTCAGTAGTTGTGGTGCATGGGCTTAGTGATTTCTGAAGGTTATTAAAAAGTCCCTTAAAAAGTTTTCTTAAATGGACTATTGACAGTATAAATGTGTATCTTTTGAATATTTTATATTCATATTTAACATTATTACTCTTGAAGTTGAGTCGTTTAGGATCTAGTTCACTTACAAATATACCTGAGGAAGTCCGTGAGCATGTAAAACTACTGTTAAACGTAACTCCAACTGTAAGACCAGATGCAGATCAAATGACAAAGGTGAGTGCATATGAATTCCTGCCTTAGATGGAGGGACAAAAAATGAGTTAAAGTTGATTAAATGCATCTGAAGATTTAATCAGATATAGTCCCCAGATAACATCTGTATTCTTGAATGTCTATTCTTGAATGTATTAAATATTCATCTTCTTTTAATCTTAAAGAGTTAAACAATTTATGCAGGTAAGTGCTCTGATGTAAAGTTTAAGATTTCAAATAAAGAGACCTAATAGTTAGGCATGCAGAAGTTCTAGACACCCTAAGAATTCATAGCCCTCAAATTCACTCATATAACCAATGGATTTTTTTTTAATGTTTGTTTGTTTGTTTGTTTGTTTATTTATGGCTGTGTTGGGTCTTCATTTCTGTGCGTGGGCTTTCTCTAGCTGTGGCAGGCGGGGGCCACTCTTCATCGCAGTGCGCAGGCCTCTCACTATCGCGGCCTCTGTTGTTGCGGAGCACAGGCTCCAGGCGCGCAGGCTCAGTAATTGTGGCTCACGGGCCCAGTCGCTCCGCGGCATGTGGGATCTTCCCAGACCAGGGCTCGAACCCATGTCCCCTGCATTGGCAGGCGGACTCTCAACCACTGCACCACCAGGAAAGCCCCTAACCAATGGATTTTAATGAATGGTACTATTTATGCCCTCAAGATATTTTACTTAATCTTTTAATATTTTACTAGTTATGTAAAGAAAATGTTACTGTGCAGCTAACTCACAGGTACTGTTTCTGAAAAACTGACCTTGAAAAGAAAAATAATTTATACTTTCTTATTCTGATTTTTATAATTAGAATTTTTATTAAGTGGTCTTTAGCATTTCGCTAAATGTTTCTGAATATTTTTTCACCATAATGTGTCAGTTTCAGATATGAGAAGTACTTTAATACTTATCAGAATAATTCTGTTTCTCTGTTTTTAGATTCCCTTCTTTGATGATGTTGGTGCAGTAACACTGCAGTATTTTGATACCTTATTCCAAAGAGATAACCTTCAGAAATCACAGTTTTTCAAAGGACTGCCAAAGGTTCTGCCAAAACTGCCCAAGGTTTGTTGTTGATCAGTTTGTTATTATATAGTCAGGAGTATAGAATTTAAAATTTACTTTGACTTACTATAATAACCCTTCCAAAAAAAAAAAATGTAACTTTTGCCAGGGGTACATAAATGACTATAAAAGGCTACAGACTGAAGTCACAAAAGTTTAGTGGACCTTTTTTGTGTGGTCCAAAAATTATTAATTGGGTAAAAAATTGGAAGGATAACACCTATGCAAAGGCAGCACTTGGACATTAAACATCAGAAGAGAAGTCTGTAAACTGTCATTGTGGAAATCACTGCCTCACTAGCAGTTATACTGCTGTATTGATACTAGTCTCTCCAATTCCTTTACTCTCCCTTTCTCGCTTATTAAATTGTGAGGATAATATGGTCTAAAAATATTAGTGATTGCTAAAGAAGCCACTGGCTGGAAAACTAGTAATTCCTTTGCAGAAATATCTCCAGTGTTTAGTCTATCAGATATTCATTGGTTATGCACTGTTTGTCTAGCCCTTTACTTAGATGCTGTGGAGAATAAATGGGAAACAAAATATTGTCCTTGCTTTCAAGGGCTTTACAGTAAGTGTAGATAGGGTTAACGTGCATGAAACAACAATGTGTGGTATGAATCATAAGTAATGAAGAAATTAAGAGAGAACTGTATTAGTGAAGACTAATTGGGGAAGATTTCCTAAAGGAAGGGTAATCGTATGTCCCCCTTTATCTGTGATGTTCCCAAGTTATGTCTTTTGTCCTGGCGTAATTAGCAATAGCACCCTATTTTACTCTCAAAAGTGTCCCAGTTTCAACTATAAATTATATAGTCACCTTACCCAAAGGGATTGAAGATTTTAGACTCTTAACTTCAATGTTAATACTAAAGACCTGATATAAAGATGAGTTTTATGAAAACATTTTTTGCCTTTCAGCGTGTCATTGTGCAGAGAATTTTGCCATGTTTGACTTCAGAATTTGTAAACCCTGACATGGTACCTTTTGTTTTGCCCAATGTTCTACTCATTGCTGAAGAATGTACCAAAGAAGAATATGTCAAGTTAATTCTACCTGAACTTGGCCCTGTCTTTAAACAGCAGGAGCCAATCCAGGTATGTAGATATTTTTTTCCTGTTTATTCAATGGTCTTAGTCAATGATAACTATCATTGAAAAGAAAAGGAAAGGATATTTGACTTTTTAAAAATTGAGGTAAGTATGAGAGACTTTCTTTTCCATTAGTTAGAAGCTATTTTGCATATGTTTGAAGTGAACCATTCCTAAAATTATAATTGAACTTTGCAAGTAAATGTCTGTAGCTCTCCACAAGTTACTGTCTCAGAAAACAAATTGTAATGAGATTTTGCATGTGTTATATTGTTCCCATTGCCTTATTGAAAGTTACAGGTTTAGGAAAATAAGTATTTATTTTTCTCCTGCACTTTTAAGTATTTCTGTTTTTTTGTTTTGTTATTAAGAGTCTTTAATTTGTAGATGGTTTATGCCAGTTGTTTCTCTTTATTTTATTGCTAATAAATAGTTTCACCAGAAGAGGAGAAATGCTTCCAGTACCATGGAAGTAATATGTGTGTGTATGTATTGTTAAGGGAAAATTTAATTAGTCTCTGATTTAGACGCTATTAAAATATTTATTTGCTAGATTCAAGGTAGACTTAGATTTAAGAGAGCAGTAGGGTCGCATACATGGGTTAGAATCTCGCCTTCTTCATCTCCTTGGACAAGTCATTACTCTCTTAAAGTTTCTATTTTGCTGATTTCTGAAATGTGAAAAGGGTTGTTGAAATTAAATGAAATTTTCTGGCACATGGTAAATATTATTAAGTTTCTGCTACTACATGGCAAGAGCTTATTGGTAAACCATTGATTACCTGATTTAATGGTTTTATGACAGACTGTTTGTGGTCCTTCCATTGAAAGGAGGGGAACAGAAGGAAGTCTGTGGTAGTAAGACAGGAGTTCCCCTGCTTAAGGAAAGGGCAGGTGAGAGAACTGTAGGCTTCGAAGCAGAGTTCTCCAAACATGGTCAAGGTGTCAGGAGGGAAAGGAGCGGAGTCCCATGGTCACTAAGCTATGCATCAGATAGGATCCTAAGGAACCTATCATCTGAGCTCTTATTTGTCTTCATTCTTTGTATTTTTTTTCCCTTAGTAGTAGTAGTAGTAGTAGTAGTCTAGCTAAAAATCCCTTCTGAAAAATTTTAACTGAGCCTTGACAAAACTAAGTATTCTGCATGGATAGAAGGGATAGTTTCTTCCTTATTACTTACGTATGTGGTGGCAAACAAATGATCAGGGACAATTGAAAATGTTTCTAGAATTTTTCCTGACAGTCCTTTTCATTTCTGTACCTTTTCTTCTCTTGAACTTTATGGAAGCCCAGTGATGGAATTTACTTCTTTGGGACATCTGACTTTGCTGCCCTCAGGCTTTTATTTTTTTACTCGGTAGCTTTGCAGGTAGTTGGTACTTGTGGGTGAGTGATGTATTACTGAAGATATGTGAGAGTTAGGAAATTAGTCTTTATTTAAATGTTTAAACTGAGAGCAGATGTTAAATATAGTGCTTCTAGAAACATAGGAGACTTGATTTATATGTTTTTGTCTTCCATGCCTTCAGGCTAGCAACATGGTGAGTGTCAAAATACATAACTTATTCTTTTGAAGCTACTTTAAATTTTGACATGTATAAAGTGTCATAAAGATTCTAGACTTTAATACATTGTTTGCCTTTTCTACACAGATTTTGTTAATTTTCCTCCAAAAAATGGATTTGCTACTAACCAAAACTCCTCCTGATGAGATAAAGAACAGTGTCCTGCCAATGGTTTACAGAGCCCTAGAGGCTCCTTCCATTCAGATCCAGGTATAATATTCAATTTTTTTCTTTTAATGATGATTTTGATTCTTAAAGCAAAGAAAGAAGTAAAGTACCTTTTAAGTTTGTCATAATTTTTTTAATATAAAGCTCAATAGTATATATTAATCCATTGAATTGCATGATGTATACTACTACTAGTGTGTTCACTCCTAACTAATTTGAAGAATCAATTGATGAACACCTGTATTAATAAAGTAGAATGATTTGTTGCTTTTACTTATCAGTAATGTACTATTATAGAAGGTTTGATTTGTTGTAGTTTGGATTGCTGTATACCTTCTTCCTAAATGAGTAATTAATATATGAACGAAAACGACAAAGATGTATGTGCCTTTTTCTTATGAAAGCGTTAAGTAGGTACTTCTCATACTCATAATTTTCTTTCATGTTTGGTAACTCAGTCTTCTATTCAGAAATGTTCCTTTTGCATTGAAGTTAATTTGTATAGGAGGTAGGTAGAAAAGCAGATAGTAATTTAGTGTGACCATCCCTAATGCATTTATAGTCATGCTTTTGTGTTACAAAAGTGCTGTTAAAACATCGCACACTTTGCCAAACTTTTAGTTCTGTAATTTTGCTACTAAAATTTTGGTTCTGTGGGTTATCTGGAAAAAAATTTTGGATTGCTATTAAAAGTATAATTTAGTTTGCGCTTTTTTTTCTCACTTTGGAAAATAAATACTTATGTTAAGAACATCTCACTGCATAAAAGGTGTCGTATTTAAAAGTTTATGGTCTCTTCACCAGTGCAAAGATTCTAGTAAAGAAAAACAAAGAATTTTACTTTTTTTTTTTTTTTTTGTGGTACGCGGGCCTCACTGTTGTGGCCTCTCCCGTTGCGGAGCACAGGCTCCGGACGTGCAGGCCCAGCGGCCATGGCTCATGGGCCCAGCCACTCCGCGGCATGTGGGATCTTCCCGGACCGGGGCACGAACCCGTGTCCCCTGCATCGGCAGGCGGACTCTCAACCACTGCGCCACCAGGGAAGCCCAGAATTTTACTTTTTATAAGTTATTGACCAAAGCTTTTTTTTTTTTAAATGTGAACCTAATACCACACATATAAGGTCACTTGTTTGACTCATTTCAGTCCTTATCTAAGTTTTCTTTTATTCCAAGTTGTGAAGTTGATGTTAAAAATTTTCCTTATAGCGTCATCTCTTGCTGCCTTTGTCCAAATGACGTGGAATGATTGGGGAAGGTACTTACTATTACTTTTAAGTGCTTTCCAAAGGAATTGTGAATTACAGCTTCTTGAAACGTTCCCACAGGCCCTGTGTAGTCTACCTGGTTTTATATTCAGTGAAATTAGGGAGGAGAGGGAGGATCGAGTGATGTGAAAGGTCATTTTTCTTCCTAAGAGGGTTATTTTGGCCAATAAGTTACCAGCAAGTATTTTATTAAAATAGTTAATACATAATTCAAATTGAGTTGTGCACTTTGCCAAGTTCTAGAAACTAGCTTTTCTGATATCATTCAATATAAGTGTTTAGTCACCAGTCCAATTAACTAGTATCAACATTGCTTGGTACGGGTCTGATAAAGTTAAAGCCTATCCAAGCTTTGGGAGAGAGAGCAAGAGCAAGAAACAAAAATCTTTTCCTCAAGCTTCATGCAAGTTAGAAGGCTAGGAGGTAACTTCTGAGATTCATTTTTGGAATGGTATTTTTAACTTGAAGTTTGATTAGAACTATTTAAGAGGCTAGAGAGAGTTTAGAAAAGCATTTGGAAAAGTAAAAGATGGTTTACAAAAGTTAGGCTCATTAGAGGCATTAATAGAAATGTATATGAGAACCAGTTTGTAAAATTATTTACCTTTAAATAAACGTAGAATATGTTTTCATTCTCCCCTCCCCACCACCAGTTACAGAGAAAGTAGAAAATAATAGGCAGAAGTTCCTGAGAATATGCTAATTGGACTTCCTTTTGTTTGTTTTGTTTTTTTCAGTCTCCTGTTCTTAGGTTCTTTACTCTGTCTCCTCCTATGGTTCTCCCCTCCTCTAGCTAAGTGATTTAGACATAATTTAAGATTTCCCTCTTTGTAACCTACTGCTGGATTATATGGCATAGTGCATGTGTGCAGTCAGTCTCTGTCTCTCTTTCACTCTGATATCAATTAAGGGCTGAACTTCCTTGTTCCCCTCTGGTAACAGGAACACAGTATCTCACTGACTGCTCATCCTTGCTCATCCTCTACCATCTGTGGAAAATCGTCCCTTAAATATAGTTTGTATTATCCTCAAGTTATATCACCTACATAATTATTATACTTCTGAATAGATATTAATATTAACTCTTTTCTTTCTGTCTGTCTTTTGGAAGTCTGGGGATAAGTTAAAGCAAATAAAATACTTGCCAGTATACTGATAACGGATTTTTAGTGGTTGATTCATTTCTATCTGCTAACCATAAATGAATGTCTTTAAGTTTACCAAATATCGTCAATAACTCCTTCCCTGATATACATTTATACCCCCATTTTCTTCAGTAATCTCTTTTTTGCTTTCCTACAAGGATCATTCTGCCTTATAAGATATCTGAGATTAGGTTCTTCAGCCAGTTAGTTCTCAAGCCATTTCCTGTTCTTTTTTTATCTCATTTAATCCTCCATCATCCCCCCTTTCTTCTGTTATCCTTGAAGTTCCCAGTTCCAGTCATTTACACTATGGCATGGCATTAAGTTAACAAGAACGTTTTAAATAACTTTTCCTGTTTCTGTCATTTATATTGGCTTTAGTTTCAGAATTTAGAAATAGTTAAAAATATAAAGGAAATTAAAATCCTCTGTTAGAGATGCCCACAGTTAACATTCCCAGATATATCCTTCCAGTTTTTTTCCCTAAGCCTGTAGACAGATTTTAAAAATGGGATTATATAATAGTATCTTATTGCATTTTATCCTTGATATTGTTAAACAGTCTTGAAAATATATTTTAAAATGTTTGTCTTATATCCATCATATGGATATATGTAACAGCTAAGAAATTCCTTATTTAAAGAGGAATAGTTTTACGTGACTTTATACTTGATTTTCCCTTGTTGTGAAAGATAGCAAAACTTAGATGTTACTTTTTTTTTAGATGTTCCTATTTCTAAAAATAAATGAAGAATTAATTGTGTTATCAGGGAAAGAAACTAGGAATGCGATCAGGGAATTTGGGTATATATGCTAGTTGTATGACCTAACGTGAATTTGAGCAAGGTCTTCTGAGCCTGTTTCCTCATCTGTAAGATTCAAAATTGATAATAAATATTTTTCTTTCAAACAGTTGTTGAAAAGGTCAAATGATATACCGTACATAAAAGTTTATTTCAAGCTATGTGACAAATTAGCCATGCAAATGCAAAATATTTTTTAGTATGTGAGAGTCTCTAAGATTGATCCAATTTATTTTCTTAATAGGAACTCTGTCTAAACATCATTCCAACCTTTGCAAATCTTATAGACTACCCATCCATGAAAAATGCCTTGATACCAAGAATTAAAAATGCATGTCTACAAACGGCTTCCCTTGCTGTAAGTAATCGCATATTAATTTTTGTTTTTCTTTCACGCCTCATTGGCTTAAATAATTTTCTTATTGTTTAATAATCCTTTTATAGTTTGTTCATATATTTTGTCATGGCTATAAGTAGACTATATATAGTACTATGAAAGTGAGCAATAGCTGTAGTTTTCCCTGATATATAATTTTACAGTATTCCATCCCTGACATTACTCCCTGTCCCCTAACTTTGAGTGCTTCAGTAGAAAATTTGAGTAATTTTTTTTCTTAACCCTTTTCTGCTTTAAGCCAGTTTATTTTTTTTCCATTGTTCTTGCAGAAATGTGATGCTTTTTGTTTTTTTTACCAACTAATTGTTTTCTGCTTTTCTTAATTTACTTTAAAAAAAAATAGTTTTATTGATATTATGATCCTGACTAAAAGTATTCTATCTTAACAAATTCTAGCTAAAAAAGTAGGGTGTGAAATATTTATCAAAATAGTCAAGAGAATATAGATATCACAATTGATAGAATTGTGATAAAAGAGCTCCTAAATATCAAGTTTTAGTAACTGTATTAAAGATGTATTTAGAAATACAAAACTTTATGTAGGACAAATATACTTTTCACATGTTGTTAAAATATTTAGTTTAAGAATGACTTGAACCTGAATTAGAGAAAAATACTGGAAGCCCAGTAAAATTAATCACTTGGTGGGAAAATTTAGTCCTTTTTTTTTTTTTTTTTTTTTTGTGGTACGCGGGCCTCTCACAGTTGTGGCCTCTCCCACTGCGGAGTAGAGGCTCCGGACACGCAGGCTCAGAGGCCATGGCTCTCGGGCCCAGCCGCTCTGCAGCATGCGGGATCCTCCCGGACCGGGGCACAAACCCGTGTCCCCTGCATCGGCAGGCGGACTCTCAGCCACTGCGCCCAGGGAAGCCCAAGTCCTTTTTTATAATTCAAATGACTCCAAGGAAATATTCTTAGCAAACAAATGTGTAATAAAGCTTTTCAAATCCTAATTATTTAAAAAGATATAAAATTAAAATCATTCCTTACCTTTAACTACCTAGTATCCTGGCAAAGCAATCAAAGATTCTTTCTGAAACAAGTCAGGGGAATTTATAAATATGTGAATTTTCTATATTAATAAAGGACGAGAGCTTTTAAACCTACTTTTATTCTTGAGGTTTTAACATATACCTATATGAAGATTATACTCATACTTAAAATATTTTGATCTAGATTGCAAAGACTTTAAATGACTAATTCAGTTTACCTCTTTTAATAGGTACGTGTAAATTCATTAGTGTGCTTAGGAAAGATTTTGGAATACTTGGATAAGTGGTTTGTACTTGATGATATTCTGCCGTTCTTACAACAGATTCCATCCAAGGAACCTGCGGTCCTCATGGGAATTTTAGGTAGCTGAAAACTTAATGTCATTTGATGCTACTTTGTTTTACAGTTATGCAAGTAAACTTTTCAATCTATAAAACCATTTTGTACTCTTTTCATGTATATAGCATTCAGTAACTGAAGAATGATGGGGTAAATGCCATGATATAACTTTTTCTTTGTGTTAATTTTAGCAAAAGTGGTAGTACTTGACATTTATAAAGGAATAAGATATTTGGGAATCCTGGCTTCACAGGTATCATGATAGCATGTAGTTTTCTCTATAAAATGGTACTAAATAAGAGAGGCAAACAAAACTACTTGAAATGCTGATACCAGTCTTAATAGTAATACCTGATGTTTATTTGGTACCTGATTTGTAAGAGGCACTGTGCTGAGTCTTTTCCCTGCATTACCTTATTTTGTCCTCTTCAAAATCCAATGAGATAGGTACTGTTATTTCTGTTTTACAGTAAGGAAACTGAGGCTCAGAGGGGTGAAGTAAGTTATTCAAGGTTATACAGCTGATAGCTGGTAGAGCTGGTTTTTAATTTAGATATGTTTAAGTCTGAACAAATATTTTTCACTGCTAAGTGATGTGCCAATGAAGCATTATTGGCCTTACAGCACATTCTATTCTATCAGCATAATTATAAATCACTCTGTAAAAAAAACTCTGAAATTACCTATAAATAGTTAAAGCCCAATCTGAAACTGTTCAGGGTCTGCTGTACTAATAGAGATAGACCTAGCTGTGGAATCACAGAAACATTAACAAGTTACTGAACTTGAAGTTCTTTGTTAGTTTTGAAGAAAAACTATGTTATTCAGCCATGTATCTTTAATACTTACTGTAGTGCCTGATTTATAGAAAGCCCTCAATAAATATTTGTAGAAATGGTCAGTAAGTAATCTGTTGTGGACCTCTGTAGACATAGAACTTTTGTGATATGGTATGAAACTTCTGAGCTCAAAGAAATTAGTCTTCTTGAGAAGAAGTTTGACAGAGTGGAAAGAGCCCTAACCCCAGTCCTGGCTATGACACTTCCTGGAGTGACTTTGAAAAGTTTCTTCATCTATCAAATGAGGATAAAAATAATATCATTATAGGAGTTTTGTGAGAATCAGTGAGACCAACTGAAGGGAAAGTAATGAGCATAGTGCCCTGCAAATAAGCATTTAATGGGCACTCAAAGTTATTCTTTGAGTATGTAAGTAAAGTGTGCATTAACAGCAGAATAACAGGAGATGGTGTGTTCTAAAGCTTTGGATTCTATACAAAACACTTATAACACAAAAGCATTCAGAGAATGAGGAGCAAACGTGCTCAGTTTACCAAATGAAGGCTTTGTGCAATAGGTGTATCAAGCAGGGTCCTGAAAGTTGAGTAAATAGGTAAGACAAGAGGGAAGGACTTGTGTGGAGTTGACTTAAATTATTAAAGTTCAGAGATGTTGAGTCTGATTGGTTAAAGAAGTGAATAAAGGTATAGGGCCTATACTTAGACACTTTAAATAGATGTCTCAAGTTTGAATGAGATGTCTGAAATATATATTTAGATTTGTTCAGAATAGAGAGACATTCTGTAGCCTTACTGCTGCACTGTAAGAACTGTATCTAGTTCTGATAGACTTTTAATTTTATACTATCATTAAATGTGTTCTTAAAACCAAAAGAATACAGGATAAATGTGTCATGGTATGTTAAATCTAAACTGACAGTAAAGCTGAAACCACCCTGATCCATGTATAAGAGCATCCTTCTTCTAAGCATTGATAAGGAAAAATTTGTAACTATACTGATTATCAAGAGATTTCATATAGATACACTGTTTTTCTGATTTCTATTGATTTGTGGTACTGAATTATAACATTTGTCTTACTCTTTTCTGTCAGGTATTTACAAGTGTACTTTTACTCATAAGAAGTTGGGAATCACCAAAGAGCAGTTGGCTGCAAAAGTATTACCTCATCTGATTCCCCTGAGTATTGAAAACAATCTTAATCTCAATCAGGTAGGAGTAGTTTTGTGCTTTATTCAATTTATTCAGCTTACTGTTTTCTTGGCATTGAATGTATAAATATATTACATATAAATTGGTAAAACAAGGAAAAATGTGCCAAAGAGATGAATGAAGAAAGTTTGTGGGTTCAAAGTAAGGAGTATGTGAGTTGGAAGGATGGATTATTGATTGGAGGCCTAATTGGGAGATAGTAAATGAGCAGAATTTTGAAAGATGTGTAGGATTGGGGACTACTTCAAATTTGGGACTGTGAAATTGACATGAACAAAGGGAAACAAAAGTATGTCTGGGCTGTGTATTCATTATTTATTGCTACCTCACAAATCACCACAACTTGCAGGTTTAAAACAACATAGATTTATTATCTCACAGTTTCTGTGGGTCAGCCAAGCCAGGGCATGTATGCTCTGCTCAGTTTCTCACAATGCTGCAGTCAAAGACTGAGGTCTCATCTGAATGCTCAGCTGGGGGAGGATCTGTTTCTAAGCTCACTCAATGGTCGTTGGCAGGATTAAATTCCTTTCAGACCCTTGAACCGAAGGCCTCACTTTGTTGCTTTCTGTTGGCTGGTTGCCACTGTGAATTCCTTGTTTCATGGGCCTCCAACACGGCATCATCTGGTTTCATCAAAGCCAGAAAGAGTCTGCTAGAAAGATGGAAGTTATAGTCTCTTATAATGTAATCAAGGAAATGCCATCCCATTACCTTTGCCATATTCTGTTGGTTACATGCAAGTCACAGGTCCTGCCCATGTTTGAAGGTAAGGGATTACAGAAAGAGTAGCAGAATGAGGAGATAATTGGGACCATTTTAGAGTCTATCTGCCACAGGGAATGAATAATACAGTTTGAGAGATACTTATAATATAATCAGGGAGTGATGATATTAAGATAAATTGAGACTAGAATAGGTAGACTTTCATTTTATTTTATTTTATTTTATTTTATTTTGGCCATGCCGTGCAGCTTGCAGGATCTCAGTTCCCCCACCAGGGATTGAACCTGGGGCACGATAGTGAAAGCCCTAGAATAGGCAGACTTTAAATGCTCATCTCGTTTAGGTATTTGAACTTTCAAGATGTGGTAAATGTTTGAGCAAAGGGACTATGTACTCAAAGGTTATTATAGAATTACCTCTGCATACTTCTATCACTGTAGTTGTCACAGCTATATACTTGTGTGTCTGACTTTCCCAGAAGGCTGGTTGTTATAGCTTATTCTTCATTACATCCCCAGTACTTAGTACAGTGCCAGAAACAAAAATTTTTATTGAATTGAGAGAAAATTTGAGGTATAGAGTAATGACAAGGCATTTTGTTCACCATAAAACTAATGTTTATTGATGTATAATGGAAAAGATGGGGAAGGGTTACTGTTTAACTGAGAGTGTCAGAAACGGATAGGCTGGCAAGGTTTGGAATTAAGGACTAAAAGTGAATTAGAGCAATGAAGGAAGCAGAAAGCTGAGAGTTAAGCAAGAGAGCTTTCGGCATAGGGGAGAGTGCTGAGTGAATGGAGTTTTCAAAATAGAGAAATTTGTAAAATTAATCAGGTCCAAAATTTCATTTGAAGTGGTAGGGTAAGCCCCTGAAGGTTTGTGTCTTTAGATTTCAGTTTCTGTCTTGATAATTTCTTCATATCTTGGATGGCAGGGTTGAAATTAGGATTGGCAAAAAGGGAGGATGAATATGGCATGAAAGGCATGAAGACTATCATGCCTAAGATAGTCTTCAACTTTTGGTCATTTCTGTTCTTAGTTCTCATATTTATGATTTAGGGTGTTTTAAAATATTCTCAAATGCTTATTTTAGAATATATGATTACATTTGAAGTGTGTTAGTTTTCTTCAGCTTTATGGTTGATTTTTTGGGGGGGCCTATTTTCATCAGCAGAAATATTTAGATTCATATCATCTTGTATTTTACAGTAGTTAGCATGGATGTGGTCTGCTTTCCTATTCATTTCATAGACAGGGTTCCTAATTCAAGACTGCCCTCTTCTGTCAGTTCTGATTTAAAATAATCTAAGTATATTATACATTATGTGAAAAAGATAAAGTAACTTAGGAAAATACATTTTTAACATTTGATTAAAAAAGAGAAAATACCATGCAGCAATCCAAACACAATCACAACTTGTGTTGGGGGACGGTTCCTATGACCACCCCCAGATTCAGTGATTCACCAGCAGGACTCAGGCCTCAGCCAATGGTTGTACTCACAGCTATGATTTATTATGGTGAAAGAATATAAAGCAAAATCAGTGAAGGGAGAAGGTTCATGGGGCAAAGTCTGGGGGGAACCAGGCTCAAGCTTCCAGAGTCATCTTTTGGTGGAGTCACACAGAATGTGCTTAATTTCCTGGGTAATGACTTGTGACAGTGTGTCTGAAATATTGCGAGCCAGAGAAGCTCATTGGAGACTCGGTGCCTGGAATTTTTATTGGGGGCTGATCAAGTGGCACCCCCTGCCTGCTACTCAAATTCCAGTTAGGCACAGTGAGCCACTATTATCAGTTAATGGTGGGAATCTCCCAAAATCTGAGTTCCTGGACACCAGCCAAGGGCCAACCTTGCAAGCAGGCTTTTCCGAGGATAGCCGTGCAGGCCTACTATGTTAATGCTGCAACAATATAGATGAATCTCACAAACATTATGTTGAGCAAATGAAGCCAGACACAGAAGAGGATCTACTGAATGATTCCATTTGTATGAAACGCAAAGACGGTTAAAACTACACTGCTAGAAGTCAGAATAGTGTTTTGTCATATGGCGAGGGAGGGTAGGAAATGACTAGAAGGGGGCACGGGGAAGCTTATGGCGTGCTGCCAGTGTTCTGTTCTTTTTCTGGCTACTGGTTAAATTCAGTTTGTGAATTTTTTGAGATGTGCCTTTATATGTGTACTTTTCTGTGTATGTTATATTTTGTTAAAAAGTTAAAAAATCTAATCAGCAAAGAGTCAGTCATGGTAAACAGCTAAGGAAACATGCCTTTTGTTACTCTTATGGTCAGACAGAGGATAAATGGATGATAGAGCATGGTTGAGAGGCAGCATAACGTAGTAGAAAAGAGTACAAGCTTTGGAGACAGACTTAGTATGAATTCTGATTCTGCCATATAAGTTATTTAGTATTTCTGAGTAAGTTGCTTTCTCTCTTGCTGAGCCTGAGTTCCCTCATTTATAAAATAGAAATATTAATAAATTTACTTTGAAGAGTTGTGAGGATTAATAAAATAGTGTATTTATAAGCACCCAGCCCAAAGACGTAGTTGCAAGATTTGGGGAGGGGAAGAAAGCAGTTTCTAGAGTCTTCCTGTAATATGTGGTATTATTAAAGTAAATTGTTTATGATGATCCTAAAGTACCATAAGAATTATTTAACTAGGGGCTTCCCTGGTGGTGCAGTGGTTAAGAATCCACCTGCCAATGCAGGGGACACAAGTTTGAGCCCTGGCCCGGGAAGATCCCACATGCCGGGGAGCAGCTAAGCCCATGAGCCACAACTACTGAGCCTGCACTCTAGAGCCCACGAGCCACAACTACCAAAGGCTGCGCACCTAGAGCCTGTGCTCCGCAACAAGAGAAGCCACCACAATGAGAAGACTGCGCACCGCAATGAAGAGTAGCCCCTGCTCACCGCAACTAGAGAAAGCCCACGTGCAGCAACGAAGACCCAATGCAGCCAAAAACAAACAAACAAACACATAAATAAATTTAAAAATTATTATTTAAAGTTTAACCAAAGCTTAAACTATGTTTAAATTAGATATACTTTATGAATTTTAATTATTTGGAAGTTAGATTATGTATATTTAATATTTCTGCTAACTTTTTAGAAAACAGGCTTATTTTAGCCAAATGTCATTTTTATAATGATTTGAATAAAGAGTAATTTTTTATGCATTATTAAGCAGATTGTTTTCAGATATGCACAAATTTAGATGGTCATTTTTGGATTAGTCTAGAAAAATCAATATGTAATAACTGCTGGAGTTGAATTTATATAAGACTGCTGAATAATAGCTGTTAGGATATAAAACTTATTGAGAACATGTTTTCTGGAACTTAAAAGTCTCATCAACTATATCACCACCATACAGAGATACTGTAAAAGCTTGCTATGATATATTGAGCTAAAATATACTATTCTTATGTCATCAGTGCTATGAGTGGGTCATATTCTGATAAAAATAGAGAATATTATGAATGACTTGTTGAATTATTTTATTAGATTACCTTTGTGGCTAACTTGAAACATTATAACCATATCAATTTCTTATTACACCAGTTCAATTCCTTCATTTCTGTCATAAAAGAGATGCTTAATAGATTGGAGTCTGAACATAAGACTAAACTGGAGCAACTTCATATAATGCAAGAACAGCAGAAGTAAGTAGGTTGCA
Organism: Monodon monoceros; assembly: GCF_005190385.1. Classification (NCBI taxonomy): domain Eukaryota; kingdom Metazoa; phylum Chordata; class Mammalia; order Artiodactyla; family Monodontidae; genus Monodon; species Monodon monoceros. The sequence goes on from NW_021703783.1 coordinate 79,707,906, forward strand.
TAGGAATTGCACATGGTCCAGGAGTGACATTAAAGTTATGTCATGGTTGATTTTCTAGAATACGGACTAGAAAAATTGAAGGATTTCAATTTGACTATATGTAAAGCATATAAAAATTTTCCAACATATTAAGTTGAACTGAGTTTAAATAGAATGTTGTTGAAAATCTGATGTCATTTCTGAATACAGAAGCATAATAGGATGTAACCCTAGCGTTTTCTCTACATAAAGAAAATTCTGTTTCTAAGAAAATCTCTTGTCACATTAGCTACTGGCATTGTAAACTCAGGGTGCTGATTGCCAAGAGCACCACTTAAAAATATTTTTCAAATCTGTGAAATCCTGGTGTTTTGATTTCTCCTTCTTTTTTCTCTAACCCCAGAAACAGTTATAGAGAATTCATTCCATATGTAGTACCACAGTGTGTACCTCTTTTTTTGTTTGTTTTTAGGGAGGATTTTCTAAATTATTTGCAAAATACTAGTATTCAGAGGAAGAGGGGAAGGGTAAAAATTATTCAGTGGAAAATGCCAGTTTTTATGATCACATCTCCACTGTATTCTTTGCTCCAGAGGCAAAACATGATTTTAGGATTCCTGTTAAAGTTTAATCCTGAGTCAAAGACATCTGAAAATCAGTAAAATTGGTATCAATCATGAGCCAAGTCCCCCAAAAGAAACTTTTTAGGTTCTGCTCCTGTGTAAGATGAAAGCTTTATGGAAATAAATACACAAGGTGTAGAATGATGTGAAATAGCCCTTTGTATGCACTAAGTATTCTGTGATGTATATATTTATCATGTTTAATGGATTGACTATATTAACTTAGGAACCCTGGAAAATAATCTTTAAAAATTACAACAGAGAGAAATTTTCTATGTATTCTCTTTTTCTCCTTCCTATCTATACCTTACTTGTTTTTCAAGGCATAGATCTTGTCCACATCACTTATTCAGTGATTATAGCATTTATTGTTAGAATCACAGATTCTGAACTTAATCACATTAAGTTCCCATATCATATCTTGTCTCTCAGTGAGCTGTAAACTCTCCTATGGTAAGAACCATGCTTGCCTGGTTTTATGACACTAAGTTCTCCAGTAAATCTCAAATGCTGAGCTTTAAAAAAAAGACATGTGTACAAATGTACCTTTTGGGGGCAAGCAGACATTAATAGTAGTAAATAACGAAAAAGATTATGACTCTCCTTAAAGAATGAAGTTGCAGTTTTTTTAGATTGTAGTAAATTCCATGTGGATGAACTATTTTTAGTACAAGCATTTTTAAAACATACATTTCTTTTTATTGCATGTCATAACTCAACTCTCTCACAGATCTTTGGATATAGGAAATCAAATGAATGCTTCTGAGGAGACAAAAGTTACAAATGTTGGGTCTCAGGTAAGAAGATATTTAGATTATTCTAATTTTTGAAAAAAAATGCTTGATAGTGTGCTCCATTTCGGGGGCCTCTGATCTTTAAGCAGTAAAATCACAATCTTGCACGTCATTCAGCTGGTTCACTTTTTGTATTTCAGCATATTGACAAAGTCTTTAACAACATTGGAGCAGACCTTCTGACTGGTGGTGAATCAGAAAATAAAGAGGATGGGTTACAGAATAAACATAAAAGAGTAAGTGTCTTTACTGTTCTTTTAGTACTCGTATTTATATTATATAACTTCTAAAACCACATATTTTTGTTGGGAAATACTATTTAGCTTAATAAGAAACATTCTTTAATTATCTTTATGAAATTTAAAAGTTATCAGTGGGTCATGCATGACCTGACTCATGTTGAGAATAAACATGCTTAAGATTTTTAACTTCCTTTATTATTCAGTCTCCCATGTTGGTAACATTTCTAGGTTGCCTGACTTCTTTGTCCTTTCTACTGTACTTTGCTGGTCGCATCCCTTGATAAATTCTACAGTGTCTCTTCTCTGATTCTGATTTTGAATAACAAACTTTAAAATGATACTTTCCAATTGAAATGTTGGTTAGCATCTGATATAAAAAATATGTCAGTTTTGAATTTCTGCTGAGGGCAGTTTTCTTCTGTTTATTCAACAGATATGAGTACCTGTATGTGTAGAGCCAAGGAACTACTAGACATTGTGGTTTACAAAATTTGTTAAGAGGACATACTGCGAGCTTATAGGTTGGCAAAGTTGATATCAGAAAAAGACAGATGTTGAATTTGATGCAGACATTAGCAGTGAAAGAAATTGTTCACGTTAAAAAAAAAAGTTGTTTCCTTTTACTTAGCTTTTTGATGAGTTTCTAAAATATTTTTAGAGTGAGCTAGAATCTCCCAATTTTATAAAATGATATCACCTAGTCATATTCTCATTGTCTGGAAAAAGATGATTCTAATGAATGGTTTTAAAATAATAATTTTATTATTATTTTCATACTGGAAATAGTTTAGCAGGGATCCTGTGAGTTTCTACCTAAAGTTAAATTTTACCGTAATTCAAAATATAACTTATGCTGTGGCAATCACCAATACAGGAGTAGTTTGTAAACTACTTGGTATTGTCAGACATACCAAAAAGAAATCTTCTGTTTTACAAATGGAATTATGAAAGTTGTCAGTTAATTTTTTTGGTTTTGTTTTGTTTTCAGGCATCACTTACACTTGAAGAAAAACAAAAATTGGCAAAAGAACAGGAGCAGGCACAGAAGTTGAAAAGCCAGCAACCTCTTAAACCCCAGGTGCACACACCTGTTGCTCCAGTCAAGCAGGTCAGAGTTCATTTCTTTTGCATAATTCAAGCATACTACACTTTTTTTTTTTCACATCTTTATTGGAGTATAAATGCTTTACAATGTTGTGTTAGTTTCTGCTGTACAACAAAGTGAATCAGCTGTATGTATACATATATCCCCATATCCCCTCCCTCTTGAGCCTCCCTCCCACCCTCCCTATCCTATCCCTCTAGGTTGTCACAAAGCACCGAGCTGATCTCCCTGTGCTATGCAGCAGCTTCCCAGTAGCCATCCATTTTACATTTGGTAGTGTGTATACATCAGTGCTACTCTCTCACTTCATCCCAGCTCCCCCACTCCCCGCAAGTCTGTTCTCTACGTCTGCATCTTTATTCCTGCCCTGCCACTAGGTTCATCAGTACCACTTTTTAGAATTCCATATATAAGGCATACTACCCTTAAGGAGTAAGGTAGTATAGAACTTAGTCTACCTACTAGTGTTTTATAAAAATGTGTTTCAGAAAATACTTTAATGTGTAATTTCTAAGAAGTATGGGCATCAAGAATTTTCCAACAACTCCTCAGTAGCCTGCCTAATATATAATGTTTTGTAATAGTACTTGTTACCAACAAAGAGGAAGCTAGATTAATGGGAGGGTTCTTAAAAAATATTAGGTCTATGGTACTAATTCAATGCTGCTCACTTTGAAATGACCAGGAATATATATTCATGCATTTATGTAGTTTTGAGCAAAAAGCAATTTTCAATTTTTAGCTTTTTTGTTATAGTCATGTTTGTGACTTGATTTAGGAATACTTACCTATATGTCCTGACCAGTATTTATTTCCTGCTATGGTCCAGGCAGTGTTCTAGGTGCTGGTGTTAGAGCAGTGATTAAGGTCTCTGCTGATAGAAAGTTTACACTATTACTGATTGCAGAAATTACTTTATCTTAAAAGCTTTCTTTAAATTATTTTTTTGTTGTTGTTGTTGCCTCTTAATCATTAAATTTCTTCCTCTGGGAAAAATCTTTGTGAGCCAAGAGGCAAAAATAAAGTATTTTGTAGGTACTTAGAATAGAGAAAATAAATTTCCACAAAATTTTCATGAAATTCAAAATACAAAAATAACAGAATATCCTTGTCTGTAATACAGATCTAACGAGAAAAATGCAATTCTGTTTTTTGGTGGAGGTGCAGCGAGAGAGACAACATTTCATTTAATTGGAGTTCAGAGTTGTGTTCCCTATCATCAGATTGATTACAAATGTTCATCCTTAAAAAGCCTTACAAAAATATGTGGCAGGCTGGATTTGGCCTGTGAGCTGTGGTTTGCTGTCTTAGTGTAGACTATTGAGCTTAATTTTAACTGTCCTTTATAATAAAATTTATCAAATGTTTACTAATTTTTAAGTAATTTGGAATTCTTGGAGATAAAGTAATTTCCTCATATTTTTCAGACTAAGGACCTGACAGACACATTGATGGATAATATGTCATCTTTGACCAGTCTTTCTGTTAGTACCCCTAAAATTTCTTCTTCAAGTACCTTCACTTCTGTTCCTTCCACGGGCCTTGGTATGATGTTTTCTACACCAATGGATAATACAAAGAGAAATTTAACAAACGGCCTAAATGCCAACATGGGCTTTCAGACTTCAGGATTCAACGTGCCAGTTAATACAAACCAGAACTTCTTCAGCAGTCCAAGCGCACCTGGAGTGGCCAAGATGACATTGGGAACACCTTCCACTTTGCCAAACTTCAGTGCTGTGAGTGTTCCTCCTGCTGGTACGAAGCTGACTCAGCAAAGACCCACAGATATGTCTGCTCTTAATAATCTCTTTGGCCCTCAGAAACCCAAAGTTAGCATGAACCAGTTATCACAACAGAAACCGAATCAGTGGCTTAATCAGTTTGTGCCTGCTCAAGGGTCTCCAGGTGTGGGTAGTTCGGTAATGGGAGCACAGACGCACATGATAGGACAGTCTGCCTTCGGTGTGCAGACTAATCCTTTCTTTAACCCGCAGAACTTTGCACAGCCGCCACCTACTATGACCAGTAGCAGTTCAGCTAGCAGTGACTTAAAAGATCTTTTTGGGTGAGGTGTCATGCTCCTGTTTTTGAAGGATCACTTCAGTTTTAATCATGGGTAAGCTGATTTACATCTATATAATTGGATTGGAGGAAGTACTTCTGTGGGAAAGTGAATGGTCTTGTCTGACAGAAAAAAACCTGTTGTCATGCCAGCATAGTAGTTGTATGGACTCTTTAACAGTTGAGGTTTTTAAAGCCTTGAGGATTTTTTTCCTCTTACCAACTCCTCTTCAGGTTTTTAAAAGACCCAACCCATATCAATCTCAATGAGAAAAAAAGACACCTGAGTATCTTGAATAGCAGAATTTTTAAATCAAATGTTTATTTTGGCTTGTAAATCTTGGTGTTATTTAAAAAATTGAGTTGATGGTAATTGCAAGTTTCATCTGTTAAATACTACATGGTACACAGTCTGCCTTCACAAGTCATTAGTCTTCATTTTTACTATGTGAAAAATCTTGATGCTGTATTGATTTGTTTGCATTTAGTGTGACTGAGTGAGAAAATGATAAGCCTAACGAAAAGGATCGGGTCATTTGCTTTTCCAATCTTATTACTTCTCAGATGAACTAATGTTTAGTGCAAAAGACTGAGCAAATACTGCAGAATTTAACTTAACCTTGATTTCATTGGTTCAAACTAAGGCATTATTAACTATCATAAATGCAAACTAATCATTGTAAATTATATTTTAGCATGGTCTGCCTCAGATAGTAATGTTTTTTTCTGCATTTACTTGGATATGTTTAGAATCACTTTTTTTCCTACTGTATCACAGACAGAAGAGGTATGTACTGATTTGTACAGATATTTGACAAAGCCCTCTGATGTGCTTTCCCTGACTACTGCCTCCATATTTCATTTTGAATTCAAACTTCTGAGGTTGCAGCACATATGAATTGCATTTTCAAAAGGAGATTTGTAAGAATTAAACTATATTTAATGAGTATACTTTTGAGATTTCTGCTGTATTGTTTCAAATGTAATAAACTTTACTTCTCTAAAAATGAGCACTTGTATCTTCTGGCTACTAACAGATTAATTTTCAGCTTGACACGTTATGATAACGTCTGACTTCGTCAGTTACTGCATCTGAAGTTTAAATCTTCTCTAGGAGTTTCAGGACCCTTTGTTCGAACATTTTTATGTCCATAATTAGCCATTTTTAGGAAAGAAAGAATAAATTCTTCTAACAGGAAGCATGCTTTCTTTTTCAAGACCTTTCTCTGATATTTTTCTTTGATTTGCTGATTAGTCAACCATGGAATCTTATGCTATAGATGTCATTTGTATTTCGTTATATTCCATCATTATGTTATAACTTTAAACTGATCTTTCAGAGAACTATAAATGTATTATAATCTCAGCCATAGAGTTTGTGGTTTTTAATTATCTGAAACCAGCAATCATTTAAAATAAGTCATATGAAGTTTAGTGTGCTGACACTACATTTATTCATTGAAAAACTACGTATACACACACTGAACATACAGTACTTGATTATAAAATTTAAGTTGATAATATTGCTGGCAGCATTCAATAAGAGGGTATGTTAAAAAATAAAAAGTAGCTTAACATCTGGTTTCTGTATGAGCTGTATTTTGTTACATGGTTTTAGGAGAAGGACTGATAGGAATGCTAAAGAAACTTTTCCAAGAAATGAAAAGCAGTAGGAAGAGCAGATGTTTTTGGCAAATACATTCATACCTGCACCTGATTATTTGTCTCGTTCGTAACACAATATCTATCTTGAGAAAAGTTTACATAAGGAATAAAACTGCTTAACATTGAAGAATTTTTCTTCGTAACAATTCAGTAGTCACAGTTCATTAGGAAATTGCTTTTTATTTTGTAAAATAACTTTGTCAGTGTTGAACTCCTAATTAGAAGGAAAACTTAATAGAACAATTTATATAATTTGAACTTCTAAATATAAAAATAGATTATTTGAAAAAAATATGTGATTCTTGGGTAATTTTCACATCTTGAAATTTGTTCATTCATTGAGGTAACGATGCTACATTTTTAGAAGATTTTCTACACTTTTTTCTTACTTTCTTGAAGGTATTTTGTTTAAATCATTTCTATCACTCGAACTGTTACCCTCGCCTTTTTCTGTTGTGAAACTGCCTCTAAAAAATAGTGCTATTTTTAGGCTTGTATTTCTCTGTGAACAAAATTTTCAAAGTACTAGATAGATCACCTTAAAATTATTGTAGATATTGACGGCATTTTAAGTCCTTTGTGCTTAGAGTAGAAAGTTAGTAGGTTAAAAAGCACCTGGAGACAAAAATTACAAGAAAGATTCCCTTTTATTTGAATTGGTTCTTTATTCTCCTAATGCTAAAGTGTGTGATATATTTAGAGGATGCATAAAAAGAAATGGAAATAGACTATGTACTTGGCTGGGGTTTGTTTGTTTTGTTTTGTTTTTATTTTGGAACGCTTATAACCCTCTTTTCACCTGAACAAGTTAAGGAAATAGGTTTTTGTTATTGTTTTTTAACCTGTAAAATACCTCACATGGTTGCTTTTACATATTAAGGGAAAAGGTATATGTGAAAGTACCTGATAGCAAGCACAGAGTATGCACCAAATAAATTTCGGCTTTGACGAAACTTTCCACATTAAGTTGTGATTTCATGCTTTGTTATTTACTGGTCTTGAAATAATTTTAGAACAAAGCAAATCTGTAAGAATTCGAACTGTATAGGATTTTAAGAGATTATTTATGTTGCTGGCTTTCAAGCTATAACTGTGACAGTAAGAAATATATCTTACATTACAAACCCAGTATATGAAATTTATACCTGAAACAAAAGTTTCAGAAAATCTTTGATACATATAGTGTACTCTGTTTTTTTATTATATCCTACTAATTAAAAAAAAAAAAACTGGTTACAATCCCTAACAAGATTTCATGATATAGTTTGAGTAAAACTTAAATAATTCAACACCATGCAGATGTAGAAACAGAGGGTCAGAGATTTACATGCCCTAACCCAAGAAAGTTAGAGCCAGGAATAGAAGCTAGATTTTTTTTTTTTTTTCTGATCTGCAATCCCATGCTTTCTACCATTATATCTTTTATTGTATGAATTCTGGAGTTGTTTTGTCAAAATGTTTTAATATAGTAAGTGTTATGTGTTCAGTACTTATTTGGTACCATAAATATATTTACATTGGAAAAATTGTCATTGAAGAGGAAGAGGGAGATGATAGAATGGAAATGTTCGTGGTCAAAATCAGCCTCTGGGCTGCTTCTCTGAATTGTGGATGAGATGGTTGGGGAGCCAGGTTAGCAGTGTTTGCAGTACCCAGACATGTAGTAGAATTAAAGCATATAACCTTGAGGAGGGGGTGGCATAGTGGAAAAAGCCATTTCACCAAAATGGAGCTTGTTAGATACTAGAAACTTCTATCCAAAGCAGCCAAGTTGCTCTAGCCACTCAGAGAGGACTTAACTACCTGGAGTGCAGAACACATACGTAATTTTAAATTTCCTAGTAACCACATTAAAAAGTAAAAATGGGGCTTCCCTGGTGGCGCAGTGGTTGAGAGTCTGCCTGCCGATGCAGGGGACACGGGTTCATGCCCCGGTCCGGGAAGATCCCCCATGCCGCGGAGTAGCTGCGCCCGTGAGCCATGGCCGCTGAGTCTGCGCGTCCGGAGCCTGTTGCTCCGCAACGGGAGAGGCCACAACAGTGAGAGGCCCGCGTACAGCAAAAAAAAAAAAAATTGATACAAAATTTAATGATATATTTTACGTTCTTTTTTGTACTTAGTCTTGAGATCCAGTGTATATTTTACACTTAGGACATATCAATTCAGGTTAGTCACATTTTGAGTACTTGATAGCCACGTATGACCAGTAGCTCCTGTGTTAGATATGTAGGTATATATGGAAGGTCAGACGCCAAAAGAGTGAACTCTGGCAGTTATCAGTTTACTGTCTCCCAGCTCCAAATCCATCCTTCTCTGCCCTGCTTTGTGATACTCGAGCTGGATCCTGTAAACGCATCTCCCTTGCCAGCTTGGCAGAATGTTAGGCTTCGTCGGTAGAGGGTCCTGAAGTGGCACTGCAAAGCAATAGCAGTAAGAAGTCACTTCTGGATTCTGCTTCTCCATTTTTATTCACTGCAGGAGCCCGGCAGCCCCAGCAGAGGACCCCAGCTGTGCCTCAGTCACACTTTCCCGCTTGGGAGCAGCTCCAGTGGGCTGCTTTCGGCCACTCCCTCAAGCAGCTGTCTCCCACTCTGGCCCTCTGACAAATCTCTTCACCACTGGTGGCTGAATGTACCTGTGGAAACCATGCCTTCGCCGAAGAAGGCGCTCAGCTTGAGGGGTTGGAGTGGGGAAGAGAGCCTCTCCTAGTCTTTAGTTCCTTAATTTTCTTTTTACTTTCTCCTAGCCTAGAGGTAGTAGCTGCCTTTTTTTTTGCAACTGCTACTTCTGAACTCCTTAGAGTCCTTTTTTATGCCTTTTAAAGGCTTAAAAGGACTAGTAACTTCTACTAGTTGACAATTCATTAAAATTTCCCTGTTCAAATGTCTGGTTTTGTTTCCTAAGCTTACCTTCACTGATAAGACTCCTCAGTCTATTAAGCCATTTAAAAATGGGGCCAATATGAAATAAGTCAGACAAAGACAAATACAAGTATGATTTCACTTTTATGTGGAACCTAAAAGACAAAGGAAAAAAGAAAACAAAACTCACAGAGAACAGATTGGTGGTTATCAGAGGGGAAGTGGATTGGGGTAGTTGGGCAAAATAGGTGAAGGTGGTCAATTGTAATGTGACACATTAACTAGGCTTATTATTGTAATTATTTTTTAGTGTATACAATAATTGAATTATTAAGTTTTACACCTGAAACTGATATGTTATAAACCAGTTTTACCTCAGTAAAAAATAAAAAGTTGTCCAAAAAAAAAAAAAATGGGGCCATAGGATGGATATATGCGCTGCTAACAAAAGCTATAGGGAATTGTATATATGTAGCCTATATTAAAACTTTCCTTTCTAAAAGTTCTTTTGAAATGTGCCTTGAGTGGAAATATGATTTAGCTACTCTATACCTATTTGAGCAGTTCCAATTTTCATCTTTCTTTTTTTTTTCCTGTATTTTGGATATATGTTCTTTCTGTGGTGGCCTGGGTTGCTAGGAAACCCAGTGTTTGGCTTTCATATGAGAATGAGACTCTAATGTCCAGAGTTTGCATGTAGGAATCAGCATTCATGCAGGTCCCTTCCGAGTCCCTGCCAGTTTTACTAAATGCAATGATCAAACAAAAGTCAAATATGGGGCTTGTCCACGGGCGCATTAGGAGCATAGAGTGCATGGACTTTGGAGCCAGATAAAGTTGGGGTTTGGTGGGGGGCATATTTTTTTGGAAATTTCAAGCTAAAATTATAGCACTTATGCTCTATGGAGGTGGGATGGGTTGCTTTACACGTTTGTTCAGTTGGAACAGATCCAAAATAGTTTTTAAGAAAATCTTGTCTCTAACAGTGGGTGCTCTTAGGATCACTTTTGTGGAGAGATGGAAAGGCCTCTCACTGAGTGGTATTCTCCTTAGACTGCTCCAGTGTCAGAAGGGGATGGCATCTTTATCCCCAGCTCCAGTGATCATACAGACGTGCCCCTAATCAGCAATGATATCTGTACCCAGATACTTGTCAGAGAACAACATTTAACTGTCTATTGCCCAACATTCAAAATCTCATTTTTGAGAAAGTTTTATGGAGGAGGCCCAAAATTGAGTAATCCATCCATTTCTTTAGAAATTCTGAATGAAATTAAACCCACTGTGGAGACCTTTGTGCCTGGGTTGCATTGTTTTGGCCACACATCAATTTCTGTTACTGCACTTGGCTTTGGGCTGTATTATGAAACATATTCATGCCAAGGATGATGCTAGTTCACTCTAACATAAAATAGTTTCTTTGAGGATCCACAGGAGAAACTTCAGGTTTCAGATCAGGAGTAAATGTGCTTCTAAGCAACTAGTTTGCCCTTATCTTTTAAAGTCTGAATAATGGAGCAAATCACATATTAACAGCTTGGAGGTTCAGGCAAATTTGCAGTCCACCTGTAGCAAATATATAGGACATTAATAGTATGCATTGTTCAGTACTTCTGGCTTTATCTGATTTTTTTAATTCTTATTTCTCCTTTGCTCTGATTTCCATTTAAAAAAAAGTTTTGTATTATGTTCTTAGAAATTCTCATTTTGGGACAAGGTAAAGTGTAAATAAGTATATGGAATGAATGAGTTTAAATCTTGTCTCTTTCACCAACTGACCAGAATAAGTTTTATCAGCTATAAAATGAGGATCACGTCTTACAGACTCATTAGGATTAAATGAAATAAACGTGTGTGAAGCACCTGACAAGGCTCCTGACCTACTGTAAGTACTCGATAGATATCTTCATCTTGCTTATGATGGACATAGGCCTCTAAAATAATATCCACTTGAATGAAGAGCAGATACCTCACCTTGTGTTATTTGAATATGTTTATTCTTCAAAAAATAAGCCAAAAATAGGTTATAGGCTATGAGATTCTTGGGACACAAATAGTAATGAGATGTAGGCCATGTCATTAAGGAATTTGCACTGTGGTTATAAAAGGTAGCTGAGTAAGCTGACAATTACAGGACAGTGTGGTATATGCTGTGATAAATCTTAACATAGGAGGGACGGCCAACCTAGGCTAGGGGAGTGGGGAAGACTTCTTTAGAGGAGATGGGCCCTGAGCTCAACCTTGCAGGGAGCCTTTTAAAAATTGTTTTTGATGCTATCAAATGATTAGTTAGGATTTACATTTTCCCAAATTAAGCTGGACACACTGGGGAGAGGATTAGGGTAGGTAACTCCCAAGGTCCTTTTGAATTCTGAGATTACATGAAAATTGCTTGAATTAAGGAAAGTCTGGTCAAATGACTTGATGACCAGGAAAAGTGGAATTAATGTTGGCTGAGTAAGCCAGGGATGACACCAACACAAGGAATAAAATAAGTGAGGAATATTGTTATTTTTTAAGTAATAATTTATGCTTTGTTGAACATTTCAGAAATTTAAGAATCCACACGTGTGAGTTTAATAAACCTACTTTAAAACAGTGGCTGGTGGATTCCCTGGCAGTCCAGTGGTTAGGACTCTGCGCTTTCACTGCCAGGGTTTGGGTTCAATCCGTGGCCAGGGAACAAAGATCCCGAAAAATAAAATAAAAACGTAAAACAGTGGCTGGCTTCTGGGGGAAAAAATGTCTGGCATAAATAAATTTAGTCTATAAACCACCAGAAGATGTCACTATCTCCCAAGTAGTAGTCCATTACATTAGCTCCTTTTCATGTACATTTTTGAACACGGACAGACTGTGATAGATTGATGTCTGGCTTGTAATATTGAGTCTATGAGAAGGATAGGACCTCATAGGAAATACTTGTCAAAGGTGTGTAGGTTTGTTCCATCTTGATTCTTGATGCCCTAGATATGTGAACCCTGTTCTCTACTTCATGTATTGAAATTATCTGGACACTCTGGTTTTCATGTGTGCTTTCAAGAAAAATTAAGGTGGTGAAAAATCCTCCAAAATGTACTCTCTGATCTTGACTTTCTCTCACATTTTCAGGTTTCTTTATTATTATCCAACCGCATTTATTAAATTATCAGATTTTCTGTGTTCTATCTTGGACACAATCTAAGATATCCTTGAATCTTTTTATTTTTAAGTCAACTTTCATGGTGCGTAAAGCAAAACTGGAACATATTTCCACACTGTAATAATACTGGATGAAATGAACCAGTAGTTCCCCAGTTACTCAGAAGTACGGATTTCAGACTGTCTGAGCCAGTATATACCAATATATAACAGGAAGTAACACATTAAAGAAAAATAAATTATAGCAAGAAAACAGGCTCAAAAATTGATCATCAAGTGTCTTGTGCTGGGGGCTCTGGGAGTGGGATTCTCCAAGATAAAAGGTTAATAATTTGTTAAAGGCAGCCAGTGACAGCCAGCAGATGAGTAGATGGGTATGATTTCTGCTTCAGTTCTGCCCCAAACCTCAAAAAAACTAAATACATCACTTGTCTTCTCCATGCCCGTTGGTTTCAACAGTGAAGTGGAATAATCTGCCCAACCTCGTTCTCTAGGTAGTTAAAACCTCAAAGGAGCAGTGAAGAATGAAGTTAAAGTGTTTCATAAATATAAGGAATTCATGTAAATTCTTCTATGAAAAATACAAAATACTCAAATTATTCCATGCTGTGTAAAGACATCCTATATTTCCATATTTTGATTGTTTGACTTTATTTAAAGTTTTCATTAATAGGGAAAATTTGGGAAATGTTTTTCATTGGGAAAATTTTTAATTTTCATTAATTGGGAAAAATATTTAAGCAGTTACATTGATGAACTGAAAATAGAACTTGATATGTTTCTAGGGTGTCCATGTAGGCAGCCTTATGTTTGCAAAGAATTATAGAGACATTTATTTAATAATGGTATAAAATTATGTTCCTATAACTTAGGAACATAGAGCCAAATTAATTGAATTCCAGTACCCAGCTCACAGTGAGCTGAAATGTAATGGGGCTAACTATGCTTTATTGTGGGCTGGAAGCAGTGCTGTATAATGAAGTGAGCATTTGTAATTAATTGGTTTAAATCCTGGCTCCACCAAAAAACTATGTAACTTTGTAGCTATGTAACCAAAAACTATGTGACTGTGTAACTTATTGAGTTTGAGCCTCAGTTTCCTAATATGTAAAATGGAGATAATATCTGTTTGGTCATTCTACTTTGTCATTTCTAGTTTTTCGTTCTCCCTTGTATGAAATGAGATCAGGAAACTCAAGTCAGCAAGACAGATAAGGAAGCAATGACTGCAGAATGGGATAAAGGTACCCATTAGCCTCCCCTTAGAAGGGCGGTCTTATCAGCCTTGGGTGGATGGTGGCAATTTTAATCCAGGGGCTCGTACGTCAGTGTTATATGTGAAATTCTCTTTATTTTGCTATTGGTTTGCCCTATTTTTTGGTGGAACTTTTTAGTGAAAGCAAACAGATTAGTATGTAATCTCAAAAACCAGCACCCTGTTTTATTTCTAAAAATTTCACTCTTACTATCACAAGCTTACCTATACAGTCACACCTCTGTATCTGTTGGGGGGGGGTTCTAGCCATCCCCCCCCGGTAACCCCCACAGGATGCCAAACTCTGGGACGCTCAAGTCCCTTATCGGCCCTCTGTGTCCACAGATGAGGAACCCATAGATATGGAGGGCCGACAGTAATTAGGTGCTCAGTGACGTTTTTAAAGACACAAGGATTCTGAATACATCTTTCCTGAGTTGTTATGTTAAAGGCAGTCTTTAGTACCCACAGTGGGACTTATAGGATCACAATGTACTGTGTATTGTGGTGACACAAGCTCAGGAAATGGGCTTAAGGACCTAGTCCCCAATCTCCACATTCTACTGGCCAGGTTACCTTGGGCAAAATTGAGTCTTGGTTTCTCTACCTGATTATTTGTTACACAGGTGGTTGGGAGAATCAAATGAGATACTTGAACGTGTTGTATGCACATTTGACTATTAATAAAAGAATATCAAAAATAGAAGTGCAGTGAAAAAAATCAAGTTTTATATACAACTATAATGATAGTTATCAACAATATACAAATTTTAAAGGATTGGGAGAAATACTGGATAAAATAGAAAGTTTTATGTTGGTATTAGTATGTTATGGGGACAGGGGGAGAGGAGTATGGAATTGGGGTGTAGAATGGGGCCTAGAAAAGCTGCCACAGAATTCAGGAGAGAAGGAGCCTCAGGAAGATTAATTTTCTTCATTACCTCTGTTTCCTTATGAAGTTTCTTATCCTAAAAGGTGAATAATTAGGTCATTAGCTTTGAGCCTGTTTAAAATTCTCCACCTAACACTTTGATTGGGTTTGATGAAACTATTTTCTTGAACAAATTATATATATATGTGTGTATATATATACATACACACACACACACACACACACACACACATATATTTTTGTCTAGGTAGATTAGAATGACTTGGCTAACAACCAGCTTATGAGATATACTTTTTTCACTGTTGGGAGACTGGAGTCCTACCTAAAATTGAACTGGATGGTCAGGCTTGCCCTCATGGTGTTAGGTACAGGCACTATTGGCATTTCAGGATTTCAGGACTAAATATCAAATAAATGTTTTTATTTTACTTTAAATTTTGATTAGTATTTTCACTGGGTATATAATTTTAGGTTGACAATTTTTTCCCTAGTTTTTAAAGAGATTATTCCATTGTCTTCTGACTTTCAATATTTCTAATAAGAGGTAAACTGTCATTCTTATCTTTATTTCTCATCTAATAGATCCAGAGTAAAAACCTTTGGGTTTTTTATCTCTTGGGTTTTAAATCATTGATAAAGTCAAGATTATCAGTGAGGAGCAGAAACTATCTTAGCTAGAGTAAACTAAAAGGAGGGCAATTTGTTATAAGGATTGGGTATTTCATGAAACCCAAGGGTAGGACAGCTGGGTCGAGACAAACAGGAATTGGAAGGCCATTAGAAACAGACACCCTCAGCCTGCTAAAGTTTCATTGTGTTTCGTTCCTCTTACTCTTTGCCAGACCAGTGTTCTCTCCATCTCCAGTCCATAATGTGAATGTAACACCCCCCACCACCAGTTACAGTTCCAGGGTTCTGCAAGATTAACTAGCAGTCTTTCAATTCTAAAGTTAAACTACAGGAAAATTTGGCATCTGACTGGCTCAGCACAGTGCAGGTGCCCATCCCTGGTCCATCCAACAGTGGTCAGAGGAGATGGGAAACATTATAGTATATACAGGACTTTGGGGGCCCTGTCTCCATAAAAGAGGAGGGAGGGTGGTAGTGAGAGGGAAGTTCCCTGAGGATGAGGAATTGCTATGTTCTGGGCAATCACCTCTAAAGATGTCCTAGTCAATCTTATTTTCTCTAGGGAAGAGGCTCTTTCTGTACAGGATGATGGGAAGTCATCGAGTACATGCAATGGCTGGATTTTTTTTCTAATGCATATTCAGTCTACATATTCTAAGCATAGACCAAAGCTTTAGTTTCATGGCCCTCAGGGGTTTCTGTTCTACACATCATTTCATCTATCTTTGCTGTATTTGTTATTTTGCGATGCGGAGCGCATATGTTAATGCTCTTCGGTAACCACTAAATTATATAAAGCTCATGATCATTGTTCCAGTCTTGTTTTCTACCACATGGTAAACTCGCCCAACTCTGAAACTATGCAAATTTCCCCCAGGCGCCATGCTCTCTCATGCAAGTTTTTGCTCCTACAGTTTTTTTCTTTAGTTTGCCTCACTCTTTCATCCCTGAAAGCTTATACTATCATCCCCTCTTCTAGGAAACCTTCTCCCACTCCCTTAGTAAGCTAATTTAGGTGTCCTTACCTGTGCTCCCACTACCACATGTGTCACTCACCACACCATATGGACTCATTCATTTTCTGGTTTGTTTCTTTAAGGGAAATATCACAGTTCAGCCTATATCACCAGTGTCTCAAAAAGGCCTGCCACATAGTAGGCCCTCATGAGAAGGAACAAATGAATAAAACGAGCCTCGGTTCTGGAAAGTCTGGCTTTATATTTTCTTGTCTCTATTATCCACAGCTCTAGTGTAGAAGTTAGGAGTTCAGGCTCTGATACCAGACTTCCTGGGTCTGTATCCCGTCTCTGCCTAGTTTCCTAGTTGTGCGAACTTGAGTAAGTTGACTTAAAATCTCTGTGCCTCAGTTTCCTCATCTGTAGATGGTATAAAAACAGTACCTAACTGAGAGAGTCGTTGTGGGGATTAAATGAGTTAAGTGCATAAAGTTTGGCACCTAGAGGGTGTTCCATAAGTGTTAGTTATTATTATCGTCAAACATCTAAATCACTGCCAAAAAAACCTTTGCAGATTCAGGTGTGTGTCATGAGCAATATATTCTGCAGAAAAGGTTTGTGCTCTTAGCCGTCATTGACCCTTAAAAGAGACTCACATGGTCTTTGCCTAGTGGTGCTTCCATTGTGTGCTCTAAGAGATTAGTAACCTAAAGTTATCTGGGGATTGAGGAATGGGTTAGAAGCTTCACCAGGGGATGTTTTCTATAGCAAGAGAGTGTGTTTATCATATTTTATTTTGATTGTATTTGATTAATGAGTGAGCTTTTTGCAGACAGGTGAAGACATTTTGGTGGAGTGATTAGATATGTGATTTCCTGGAGTCTTAGCATTCTCAGCCTTGAGGAGTTGTGGGTGGCAAGGTTGGTGGCCTGAAAATATCCTTTTAAGAGCACAGGGCTGGATAGGTTTTTTTTTTGCAGAAACTGATAAACTGCCTCTGAAATTTGTATGGAAATACAAAAGACTTAGAATAGCCAAAACAATTTTAATAAAAGAACAACGTTGGAGGACTTTCATTTCCCAGTTTCAAAACTTACTCTATAAAGCTACAGTCAACAGAGTGTGATATTGGTAGAAGGATAGACATAAAGATCAATGGAACAGAACTGAGAGTCCAGAAATAATTTTTTATATTTATGTTCCATTGATTTTTGACAAGGGTGCTAAGGCAATTCATTGGAGAAAGGATAGCCTTTCTAACAAATGGTGCTGGGACAACTGGATATCCACATGGAAAAAAGATGAACTTAGGGCTTCCCTAGTGGCACAGTGGTTAAGAATCCACCTGCCAATGCAGGGGACACAGGTTCAATCCCTGGTCCAGGAAGATCCTACATGCTGCAGAGCAGCTAAGCCCGTGTGCCACAACTACTGAAGCCCGCGTGCTCTAGGACCCGAGTGCTGCAGCTACTGAAGCCCATGTGCCTAGCGCCCGTGCTCCGCAACAAGAGAAGCCACCGCAATGAGAAGCCCACGCAATGCAATGAAGAGTAGCCCCCAGTCACCACAACTAGAAAAAGCCTGCGCACAGCAACGAAGACCCAACGCAGCCAAAAAAAAAAAAAAAGGCGAACTTAGACGTTTACCTTATACCATACATAAAAATGAACTCAAAATGGATCATAGACTTAAATGTCAGAGCTAAAACAATTAAACTTTTAGAAAACAAAAAAAATTGGAGAAAATCTTCAAGACCTCAGGTTAGGCAAAGATTTCTTACAAGACACAGCCTATGTAAGAACAAAAACTGATACATTGGACCTCACCCCATCAAAATTTAAAATGTTTGCACTTAAAAATATAGCATAAAGAAAATGAAAAGACAAACAGTAGACTGGGAGACAATATTTGCAAGTCGTATTATCTGATAAAGAATTTGTATTGAGAATATACACTCATACACCTCAATAATAAGGCAAAAAACTCATTTTAAAAATGGGCAAAATATTTGAATAGAAATTTTACCAAAAAAGATACACCAGTGACAAATAAGCACATGACAACATGGCCAATGCCATTAGTCATCAGAGAAATGCAAATTAAAACCACAATGAGATACCATTTTATACCCACTTGAATGGTTATACAAAAAAAAAGAAACAGACAACAAATATTGGTGAAGGTGTCAGAAATGGGAGTCCTCACATATGCCACTGGGAATGTAAAATAGTGCTGCCACTTTGGAAAATAATTTGGCTGTTTCTTAAAAGTTTAAACATATACTTGCCATACAATCCACCAATTCCACTCCTAGGTATTTCCCCAAGAGAAATGAAAAGATTTTTCCACAGAAAGATTTGCACACAAATGTTCTTAACAATTGTATTCATAATAGCCAGAGATTGGAAGCAACCTAAATGTCCATCAGTGGATAGACACAATGTGGTATGTCCATACAATAAAATATACCACAGAAAGCAGAAAAGGAGGCACAAACTACTGACACAAGTTGTGACATGGACAAACCTGAAAATCATCATATTGAATGGAAGAAGCTAGACACAAGAGACAATATATTGTATGGTATATAGTGTGTTGATGCCATTTATATGAAATGTCTAGTAAAGGCAAATCTATAGAGAGAGAAAGATTGATGGTTGCCTGGGGCAGTGTGGGGTATGGGAGATGGGGACTAACAGTGAATATGAGGGATATTTTGGGGATGATAGAAATGTTCTACCTGCTTTGTGCTTTATGGTGATGCTTCCACAACATGGTAAATTTACTAAAAATCATTGATTGTCCACTTGAAATGGGTGAATTGTATGATATGCAAAATATACCTCAGTAAAGTCAGAGGAGGTAGTATGGGGCGGGGGGTGGAAGAAAGGAGGAGGAGACAGAGAGAGACAGAGACAAAGACAGAGACAGAGAATGAGAATAGGACTGCATGGAGCCAGGCCATTTGGATCTGAAATAGCAAGCCTAACCTCTCTTTGCCTCAGTTTCCTGTCAGTGAAGTTGGGGAAAATAACAATTAACTATCCACAAAGTAGTGTTGGAAAGATTGTGATAATGTGTAAACAATGCTTAACACAAAGTTTGGACCATAAAGAGAGCTCAACAAATATTAGCCGTAATAATAATAATTATTATTATTGGTGGTAGTATTTAACCTACTGAGGATCCAGCTCTGATTTATATCAACTAAATTCAAATCCTGGAGAAGGATTTGGACTATGACTGCAGAGGGCAGTGACTCATCTTGTGGAAATGACTCTAGGGGAATCTGAGAGTCTAAAGCACAGGATTTGTCAGTCACCTGCAGGCTGGGGGTTGGCGCACTGGAGCCTCACAGATGAAGGCTGTTTCTTCATGGCAGCATCATTTATGGAGGGGTCATCCTGCCGCCCATCAATGTGGGAGCAACATGTGCTATTTCTACTCCAGTCCAACAATGATTTATGTTATACCACTACATGCCAGATCCTATTGGCTTGGAGGACAGGTGATTTGGGGGCACAGAGGAGGGATACCTAACCTTGTGTATGAGGGTTTCTAGAGGAAGAGATATCCCTGTGAGACTTAAGAATCCCTTGACATCGGGCTTCCCTGGTGGCGCAGTGGTTGGGAGTCCGCCTGCCGATGCAGGGGACGCGGGTTCGTGCCCCGGTCTGGGAAGATCCCACATGCCGCGGAGCGGCTGGGCCCGTGAGCCATGGCTGCTGAGCCTGCGCGGCCGGAGCCTGTGCTCCGCAACGGGAGAGGCCACAGCAGTGAGAGTCCCGCGTACCGAAAAAAAAAAAAAAAAAAGAATCCCTCGACATTTCCCAGATGAAGGGTGAGGAGAGTTATTCAAACAGAGGCTACAGCCTGAGTAAACCTCAGAGGTGATAGGGAGCTTGCTGAATTCAGTGAAAAGCTGACATAAAGAGCAGAGTGACAAGAAACAAGGCTGGAGCCCCACAGAGGGCCTTGTGTGCCATGATAAAGAATTTAGACTTATCCTGAGGATGAAGAGCAGTAAGCAGGTTCTAGGACCTGCTCAGTCATCTTCAGTTCAGTGGTCCCAGTAGCACTTACACACCACACCTTGAGTGATCCTGCTGTTGATCAGGACCAGATAAATGCCCTCCTAGAGGTCTGTGGCCTGGGTTTTGCATTTAGCCTCCTCAAGTGCAAGTGTTCCTCCAAGGACCACATCCATACTGGTGTCTCATAGAAAAAGTGTTTCACGCCTCCTTCGAGAGGCATAAGAGGCCATAATGTGGTCGCTGAGAGCCTGTCTTAGGGGCCAGACCTCAGAAAAGCAGAGGACTTGTGAATGTTTCACACACTTCGCCCTGGGTGCCTGCTCTGGCTGAGAGCGCATTAAAAGCCCCAGCGACCGAGGGGCAGGTATTGTCCTGGTTACTATGGCATCACCTTGGAAAGGATCACTCAGGGAAAGCCACAGCTGAGCCGAGTGAGCCAGGAGGGGAATGTGGTCTGAAGCAGCAGGAGGGGCTGGAGATAGGCTGCAGATTCTGTCGCTGGTCTCGGGACACCTCGTGGGCTGGAGCCCACTTTAGCTTCTCCAGCT
Organism: Monodon monoceros; assembly: GCF_005190385.1. Taxonomy (NCBI): domain Eukaryota; kingdom Metazoa; phylum Chordata; class Mammalia; order Artiodactyla; family Monodontidae; genus Monodon; species Monodon monoceros. The sequence goes on from NW_021703783.1 coordinate 79,728,695, forward strand.
GCAGCCCAGGGTAGGAGCCAGGCTGCGCTCAGCCTGAGAGTGGCTGCCTGAGACAGCACCACAGGCTGCTGCTGAGCTGGGAGCTGAGAGGGGCCGAATTCCCAGTCACACACCACTTGGCCTCTCCTTTTTTTGGCAGGGGGTGTTGTCTCATCTTGAAAGATCTGGGCTGGGTTTCATCTTCTTTTTGATTTTTAGTAGTCACCTGTATGAGAACTGACTTCCAGGTGTTCATCGAGGAAAGCAGAGTGGTCCCCACGCTGGAAATGAGAAAGGATGACAATTTCCGAGACTGACTGTTGACGGCTTGGAGATACCCCCTTTTCAAAATGCCTTTTAAAGCATTTGATACCTTCAAAGAAAAATTTCTGAAACCTGGAAAGGAAGGAGTGAAGAATGCTGTGGGGGATTCGTTGGGGATTTTACAAAGGTAAAGTTTGAATGCAAACTTTAGGTTTCTTTCTGAGTAGCTTCACATTGCTGGTGTTTGAAAGAGTATGCCTCATGTTTTTAAAGCCACATTTAAAAAAGGAGTGAGTGGGTCAGATTAAAGGGCTTCTGGAGCCCCTTCTTGCTCCAACAGACTATGTGCCTAGAGGAAAAGATGCATCAAAACGATAAGGTTGAATTAGGAAAACATCAAGACAAACATTCTGCTTATACAGTAGGATTAGCACTTATTGGAGATGGTAATACTGCATTATTGTGTGTTTGGCATTGAATTAGAAAAGATTTAGGGAGATAATGTTTCATGTTAATTCAATACTAATAACAAAATCAGGAACCACTTTATATGGTTATGCTCTGAGCTGAAATAATTTTTAAGAAGTTTTCACTTCATTTTTCACTATAAATGAAAATTAGGTATTTGCAAATTGTGTAGCTTGTAATATAAACTATATAAAGTGGTTCTTGATTGGGTAGTTTTCAAAGAGAAAGATAATTACACAATGGTGTGAAGAAAGTAACTTAAAAAATTAGTATTTAAAGCAGAAAATCTTACATGATTAAGTGGGAAAGTGTTAAGTACTATCACTGAATTGAATGTTTTTGTCCAAACCAAAAAATAAATCTTTTTTTAAAAAGTAAAATATATTACCATTGGAAGAGAGTTTGCCATAAATGAATGAAATGATGTGATATTTTAATTTGTGATTTTTAAAAGTAGACATAGTAAATGCCTTCCTAGGTCTTACAGATGAATTAATAAGCAGTCCTTATGTGCAAGGTAAAATGACTCCTTTAATCTCTCTGACATAAATAAATGTGAAAATATCCTTGATAAGTTTTTTATGATTATTTCTAACCCTGGTGAGTGAAAAATGCCACCTAGCATCTCCTTTTAACTTTTCTATCTATGTTTTCTCTTAAATTTAAAAACTAGCATTTGAAGGACTATTTCTAGGCACACTGAGATTCATTCCACTTCTTGTATTTTATAACACAGGGGCTCCTGTCAGTGTTAAATTTTCCATTGTATCACTCTTGATGAGCTTAGCAGGAGAACTGGGTTGGGCACCTTATTATTTTGGTAATTAAAAACAAAAAACTTTCCATCAGAACTACACTGAATTATCATGTATAGATGAAAACCTACCTCAGTGACAGCAGGATAAACCAGCCAAACATAGGAAATGATTACAATAACCTATTCTTTTAAGAGTGTTTTATCCTTCCATTGAACACTCCCAGGTAACATCGTATGGTGGTGTTCATTTGATTAAAAATGCAAAAGGAAGGCACAGTGGCTTAATTGGCATATTCAAGTGATGACAAAGGAATCTGACAAAGTCAGGAATAAAAACCACGACTTTGGACTAGTCACCATTACAATCACCAAACTCTGTGCCTTAGTTTATAAAATACTCAACCAAAAGTACTTAGGAGTATTCTTTTCCAACATTGTCTTTTAAAATTTAATCACTTTTTTCAGTAAGGGACTTAACCTAAATGGTGGTTTTACTGTGTTTGACTGGATGATCCAAACTTGAAGATCCTTTTGTTTACCAGATTGGTTTACTTAGGGATATAACAAAATTAGTAATTTCCAAGTTGTGTGAGCTCAACCCCAAATTAAGTTATGTGTCTAGGACTCTGAAGAGTTTCCTCAGAACTGCATCATGGAACAATAAAAAAGCAGCTAGCCCAGTTCTGGAGACAGAGAATACACTAAATGAATGCTAGATACTATCATTGTTGTCATAATTGTAGAATGAATGTTTTTAGAATAAATAAAGCCAAACTCACACCTCTTCTTTCACTGATCCCTAGAGAGACACGATTGGCAAAGGAAGGGGAAAAAAAGGCATTAATTGACCGTCGATCTAAGGTGATGGATCCTCAGCTCTAGTGGTCTTTGAGCAATGCTCCAGAATTAGGGCTCCTCCAACAAAAACAGCTCTGCCATGCACTTGGTGTTAACCTCAAGTCTATAAGATAATTATATATAAAGTGCCTTGCCCAGAGCCTGGCATGTAATGGACATTCCCTCCCCTCATTGATTTTTACATAAAACCAGTTGATGGAATCCAATGTGGAAAAAAAAAAAAAGACCTTAAAGAACTGTTTTCTGTTTTGTAAGGGGCAGGAATATTGGGAAGTTAGAAATCCCGACTTTCTAACTTAGCAATCAGTATAAATCATAAATGTCTAATAATGTTTAAGGCTGAGATCATCATCTAGATGGCATTTTTAGATGTTTTTTGATCACGGAGTGTTCCTCTTGGTCAGGGGAGTGGCAGATGCACAGGAAAGCATCTGAAGTTTGCACATGGGGCTGATTAGAGCCAGGCATTATTAATCTTTCTAAAGACAGTCATTGATAAGAAGCAGCTGAACAATTCATCAGCTAAAGGTACAATAATAGTTTTCAAATGTAGGAAGAAAGATGATGCATTCACTTATCGTCCAGTATTGGAACAGATAGACAGCATTACATTTGGAAATTCATGTCCAAACACTGATATACAGATTTTTTTCAACTTAGATGATAATATGAGTACCCTCTAATTGCTTATGTGTAATAAATGATAATAACAAACACTTAGTATGTTCCAGGTACCGTAAAATTATTTAATTCTATTAACAATCCTGTGAGGTAGGGCCGATTATAGTCACGGTTTTACAGATGAGAAAACTGAGGCACAGAGAGGTTAAGTAAATTGCCCACAGCTTATAAGTGGCAGAGCTGGGTTTCAGACCAAACATTTCTGCCCGCCATTCTTAATCATTACCCTATGCTGCACTCCAATCAACTGTCCGCTCTTCCCACTTGCTGTCTTGAAATTTAACCACTCATTTAGGCTTAGGGACTTACTTGGGCTGCAAAGTAGCCAGCAACCTCTGGATCTTCAGGCAAGCATGCGCTTTTATCCTAATTAGTTATAGTATGGAAGGCTTTCCCCAAGGGAGATTGAGCGAGAGTCTGGTCTCCTTTTAGGTGTTCATATCTCCCCTTTAAAGTGATGGTACCAATCCCTGTATTGTGTACATCTTCAGCATTCAGCGGTTGTGTACTGAATGTATGTACCAGCCGTGCACTGTCTGCTCCATAGACAAAGGCTGGTCTGTGAGACCAGGCTCTGAGATCAGGTGATCCTGGATTCCAATTGTCGTGACATCATTTACTTTCTGCCTGCACAACCTCAGGCAGCTTGCTCCCATGGTTGCGGTCAGGGTGATTCTATTAAAACAGATAGCATCTCTCCCCTGCTCACCACTAAGGCCTGCCCCTCACCCAGTTTCCCACCTCACTCAGAGTGAAAGCCAGTGTCCTTTCAATGGCCTTCAAGGTCCTACCTGATCTGTAGGACTTTGAGAAATCTGACTTCATCTCTGACCTTCACTGCCTGCCTCACCCCACTCCAGCCACACTCTGCACTCTTACTGGAGCTCCCTGGACCCGTTCCTGCGCCAACTTTTGTTTTTTCCTTCGAATTAATTTTTATGGGAGTATAGTTGCTTTACAATGTTGTGTTAGTTTATACTATACAGTGAAGTGAATCAGCTATACGTATATATATATCCCCTCTTTTTTAGATTTCCTTCCCATTTAGGTCACCACATAGCATAGAGTAGAATTCCCTGTGCTTTACAGTAGGTTCTCATTAGTTATCTATTTTATACATAGCATCAATAATGTGTATATGGCAATCCCAATTCGTGCCACCACCACCCCTTCCCCCTTGGTATCCATACGTTTGTTCTCTACGTCTGTGTCTTTATTTCTGCTTTGCAAATAAGATCATCTATACCATTTTTCTAGATTCTACATATGTGTGTTAATACACGATATTTGTTTTTCTCCTTATGACTTACTTCACTCGGTATGACAGTCTCTAGGTCCATCCACGTCTCTACAAATGACCCACTTTCGTTCCTTTTCATGGCTGAGTAATATTCCATTGTATATATGTATCACATCTTCTTTATCCATTCCTCTGTTGATGGACATTTAGGTTGTTTCCATGACCTGGCTATTGTAAATAGTGCTTCAGTGAACATTGGGATGTGTGTGTCTGGATGTGATTTATTGAGGAGAGCTCTTCCTGGAAAAATTGGGAGAGAGGGAGTAAAGCAGGATAGGAAAGGAGAAAACGAAGCAAAGATGTGATCTCAGGTAACGCACAGGGGCCAGGTCACAGCGGAAAGCTCTGGGGCATAACTGGCACTGGGTTGTCCCTTTGAGCAAAGGGACCAATCTTTTATGTCTCTACATCAGTCAGTCATTGACTGTGGGTACCCCAGCAGAGATGGAGGTTTATAATGGAGGCCATGTAGTGGTGGGCAGTTCTCCTAAGAAGTGAGCAGTTGCAAATGATTAGCAGCTGTAGAAGTGTGCTGGCTTGAGAAAAGGGACCTGGGCTGTGCACTCATTGCACCATACAGATCCACTTGCTTCTCACATTCAGTTCACTCCATCCAGGTCCAGCTTCTCCAAGACCCTGTGGTCATAATTCCTGAGGAACCTTCAGGAGAAGAGTTGGTGGGATGCACTAGCTCTCTTTGCTCTGGCTGGTCCCTCCTTCCCACCCGTTCTCGAGTCCCCTCACTTCTGTTAACTTGCCTTGTGGGTTGATCCAGTCCTCAATCCCTGAGGGGTCTAATGCCCTGGTTAACATACCCTTACCAGTTATGGTTGCTGTATTTGAGTTACACTGGACAAGGCAATATCAGGAGATGTCTTAGTGCATGCCCTGAATGCCAAACATATGTCTTCTTGCTCCTGTGATGAAGCAACGGTCCTAACTCATCCTGCGGATCAGGACCAATTTCCCTTGCTACAGTGGTGACCCCTGGCCTTCCCTTTTGCTCTTGGTGTGAGGACCCCAAATGACTGGGCAGCAGTCATAGCCATATACTTAATGGGATTTTCATTGTATTCCCAAGTGGAAGAATTCTTCTTCGGGATTAGGACTTCTGGATCCACAGAGCCTAAAGTTGAAGAGATGAGGTAGCCCTCAAGTGGGTTACCGGGAATGATGGTTAGTGGGGCCACCCCTGCTTCTAAGCCCTTGTTTCTCAGACCCATGTATTCTACCTATTGGGGGCAGAGTACCATACAATAATTGTTGGTTTATGGAATATACTACACCCAGAAGGGTAGCACCCTGTCCTCACAGAAATTTATCTCTAAGCTGATGCCTCAGCTGCTTCTTTAAGAGGCTTCCTCAGCTCTGGCAAGTAGCCAGCTCCTGGAAGGTGGGGGTTATGTGGTAGAGCCAGTGGATCCCATTGTCATGTACCTCTGAGATACCTCCTTTGCCATAAATTGGCTTCCTCGGGTTCTTGTTCACAGGGGGAATTCACTCATGGTCAGACTGAAAGGAGGAAGTCACTGATAGTCAAATCTACTTCAGAGATGTGCTCTGCTCAATTACTGAACCCCAAGAAGCTCTCAAGTTATTTAAAAAATCATAGCGGCCCTAATCTCTGACCACAATGCACTGATTACTAGAAATTAATGCACAATTATGTTTTTAAAGTCATCAGCCTCCTCTTGGCATCTCTACTTTGTCTAAGCTTCCGAGAGCCACACTAAGAGCTCATTAGAGTCATTTTCTTGGCCTTTGCCAGGATGTTAAATCCTGTGTCATGGGGGAATGCCCCCTGCATTAGTTTCCTAGGGCTGCTGTAACAAAACACCACAAACTTGGTGGCTCCAAGTTATTCTCTCACAGTTCTGGAAGCCCAGACTCAAGCTGTCAGCAGGGCCATGCTCTCTCTGAAGGCTCTGAAGGAGGATTCATCTTTGCCTCTTCCTCGCTTCTGGTGGTTGCTGGTGAATCCTTGGCCTTCCTCGGCTTGTAGACACATCACTCCAGTCTCTGCCTCTGTGGTCAAATGGCCTTCTCCCCCTGGGTTTCTCTGTCTACGTGTTCAAAGCTCCCTCTTTTTATAGGGACACCAGTCATTGGATTAGGGTCTGCAGTAATCCAGTGTGACCTTGTTTTAACTTGATTACATCTTCAAAGAACCCATTTCCAAGTAAGGTCGGGTTCACAGGTATCAGGAGTTAGGACTTGAACTTATCCTTTGAGGGCAACATAATTCAACCTAACCTTCATATTGACAAACTCTTCCTGATCCAATTTTATTACCCCTACATCTCCCTCAGAGCCAGCACGTTCAGAAACCATCCCCAGGCATACTTTTCTGCTTCCTGCTGGTAAATGTTAGTCAGATCCTGCTTGTTTCTTGGTGTATAACCCCTCCCTTCATTGGCAGGCACACCTAATATTTGCCTAATCTTTTCCAGCCTGGGACTCGGTGCTAATTATCGGTCTGGTGGTCAGAAAGGGAGGTGGGAGCAGATCTTGAAGAGCATCAGCGTCATCTCATAAATCACCTGCTCCGTTTGAGGCTAGTTTTCAAGTAAAAGGAGGAGGGACATCTGTCTTCCAAAAAGAAGCATGGCTGCATCTGCAGGTCCAGAGGGTTCAGAGGAATCTAGGGCTTTAGATGTTCAAGTGCATCTACCCTTTAACCCAGTACTCGGGTATCCTAGCATCCCAAGTTCTTAGGGTGCCATTTCTTATCAGGATCTCAGCTTGGGTGTAAGAGACCTCCCCAGCCTCAGAATTCTACCTTCTCTGGAGTTCTGCTATTTTTTTAAAAAACTAAGCTTTTGTTTTGGAATAATTTTAGATTCACAGGAAAGTTGCAAATATAGTACAGAGCTTTTCTATTTACTCCTTACTTGTTTTCCTCTAATATTAACATCTTACATTATTATGGAACGGTTGTCAAAACTAAGACACCAACATTGATGCATTACTAATTCAACTCCAACACTTCATTAAAATTTCATTAGTTTTTCCATTAATGTCTTTTTTCCTGTTCCAGGATCCAATCCAGGATACCACACTGCTCTTAGTCATCATGTCTCCTCTGATCTGTGACTCTTTCTCAGCCTTTTCTTGTTTTTCGTGACTTGAACGGTTTTGAGGAATACTGGTTGGGTATTTTGTTGAATGTTCCTCAGTTTGAGCTGTCTGATATTTCTGTCATGATTAGACTAGGATTGTGAGTTTTTAGGAAGAACGCTACAAAGGTGAAATGCTTTTCTCATCACATCATATGGGGGAGGGGTACGTTGTATCAACATAACTTATCACTAGTGATGCTAACCTTGATTGCTTGGTTAAGGAAGTGTTTGCCAGGTATCTTCTCTTTCCATGCTCTATTCTTTGGAAGCAAGTCACTAAGTCCAGCCCACACCCAGAGGGGATTCTGCCATTTTTACAATGAAGTCTTGTGCCTGATCTTCAATTATGTCTGCCCCCCAACTGCAGGAGATGAGGGTCTCTTTAAAGGCTGACAAGGAAGTGACAGATGCTCACTTTTTCTTTTAAATTGGTAATTGATTGCCCCAATCCTGTTATTTTCTTTCTTCAGAGCATCAGTGGCATTTAACAATAGCCACTCAACTCTGTGGAGATATTGCTATTTCTCCTATACCTCCCAAGTACCAGAGATATTGCGTGAACCACTGCATCCCCTTCCACCTGTATCCCAGCCCAGTTCACCACAGCTGAAAGCCTTAGCATTTGCACTGGTACCACATACTGGGAACTATCAACACTCACCTACCGCCAGTGTTGGGGTCCTCACTCCCAGCCAGGTAGTGAGCTATCAAACTCTAAGATCTCATTCTTAGGGTTTGCTTCCTAGAACGACATTCTCTTAAGGACTCCCCACCTCAGGGGTCTTTCCAAGCAGCAGGGCACAGGACCCTTCTTCTTTTAGACCCTTAGCCTCTCTCTTCTAAGCATCTCTTATCTTCTCCTAGTCTGGCAGTAGATTTCCTTATCTAGGGCTTATTTTCTCTTTCCCCAATTTCCCACAAATATCTTTACAATAACCAAGTCCTCTAAGTGCTTCTTCAAGGTTAGTGCTATGTGAGAATTGTTCCACATGTAGATGTATTTATGACGTACGTGTTCATGGGATAAGGTGGGGGCAGGGGACGAGTTCCACATCCTCCTGCCCCACCATCTTTATCCCCTTCTTATCATTCCCTGATTGGGTAAGGCGTACTGACTCTCTGCTTTTATGAGGGGACAGGAAAGAGTGAAACTCCAGGAGGAAAACAAAAACAGCAGAGGTTAACACCTCAAATCTATGGAACTATGCTGGGTACTAGGGATACTTGGTTCCTGACTTTATGAGTTTATAGTCTATTGGAAGAGGAAAATAATATCTTTAGAAAATACACCAAAACAGGTACTGTGAGAGTATTGGCTGGGTGGGAGTTGACCAGGTGCATTTTCTTGAGATCCTTTGGAATCTGGAGCACTGAAAGCCACACTGATGAGATCCTATTTCAAATCCTAACCTAGCTCTGGGAGTCAGACTTTAAGTCCCTCCTCCTTCCTTTGGAAGTTTCCATTTATCGATTATTTATCAAGTGCTTGATAAACTTTATCTTATTTAGTGCTCACAATAGTTCTATCCTCCATTCATGGAACTGAGGCTCAGTTAGGTTAAGTAACTTGCTCAAGGTTACACAGCTAATAAATACCAGACTCAGCTTTGGACCAGGACTGCCTGACTACAGAGCATGTTCTGTCTCTTTTTTTTTGCGGTACGCAGGCCTCTCACTGCTGTGGTCTCTCCCGTCGCGGAGCACAGGCTCCGGACGCGCAGGCTCAGCGGCCATGGCTCACGGGCCCAGCCGCTCCGCGGCGTGTGGAATCCTCCCGGACCAGGGCACGAACCCGTGTCCCCTGCATCGGCAGGCGGACTCTCAACCACTGCTTCACCAGGGAAGCCCCTGTCTCTTTTTTTTAATTGATTTTTTTAACTAAATGAAAAATTCTTTAAATTCTACTGTGCTTTATAATTTTCAAAAGTTTCACACACATGATATCATATAATCCCATAATATCCCTTCTTTCCCTCTACCCCTATATTTCCCCTCCCCCTTTCCCTCTCCCCGCTGGAACTACTAGTTTGTTCTCTGTATCCGTGAGTCTGCTTCTTCTTTGTTTTATTCACTAGTTTGTTGTATTTTTTAGATTCCACATGTAAGTGATATCATACAGTATTTCTCTTAATCCCTCTTCAATACTGCTTCTCTAGAACCTTTAAAAAACACCTATTTAGGTGACGCACTTAATATTTTTAAGGTGCTTTCTGATTAGTTCCTATGTAGGATCAGGCTTGATATCAAATCTGGATTATGTTTTCACCTCACCCACTGCAACTGGGTGACTCCTGGGCAAGGTTTTTTGTTTGTTTGTTTTTTGAGTTTTGGTCTTCTGAGCTGTAAGATGGGGATAAATCCTACTTCTCAAGATTGTTTTGAAGATCTCTCCCTCTCGCTTATGGGGTGCCTGCAGTGTAGAAGGTAGTCAATATCCTTCAACTTCCTTCCTTCTTCCAGTAGAGTAGCGGCTGGATGATTATGTGAAAAACAAGCTAATGTAAATGTGAGCCTTTGGAAGGCAAATTAGAATACTGTATTAGTCTGCTCTGGTTGCCAAAACAAAGTGCCACAGACTGGGTAGAAACTTATTTTCTCATAGTTTTGGAAGCTGGAGCTCCAAAATCAAGGTGTTGGCAGGCTTGGTTTCCTCTGAGGCCTCTCCTCTTGGCCTGTAGATGGCTGCCTTCTTTCTGTGTCCTCACAGGACCTTTACTCTGGTGATGTGCTCTCCTGGGGTCCCTTTGTGTGTCCAGGTTTCCTCCTCTTGTAATGACACAAGTCGTATTGGATTAGGGCCCACCCATATGGACCCTTATTTAATGTTAATTACCTCTTTAAAGGCCCTTTCTCCAAATACAGTCACATTCTGAGGTGCTGGGGGTTAGGATTTAAGTAAATAAAGGGACTTCCCTCGTGGTCCAGTGGTTGAGACTTCACCTTCCAAGGCAGGGGTCCGGGTTTGATCCCTTGTCAGGGAGCTAAGATCCCACATGCCTTGTGGCCAAAAAACCAAAACATAAAACAGAAACAATATTGTAACAAATTCAATAAATACTTTAAAAATGGTTCACAGGGCTTCTCTGGTGGCGCAGTGATTGAGCGTCCGCCTGCTGAGGCAGGGGACGCGGGTTCGTGCCCCGGTCCAGGAAGATCCCACATGCTTGCGTACCGCAAAAAAAAAAAAAAAAAAAAAAGGTTCACATCAAAAAAATCTTAAAAAAAAAGAGTAAGTAAATAAACTTTTTAAAGTCATAAAATGATCTTTAGTTCTATTCAATTTGTGCTCCTTATATAGAACGCATTACCTGCAAAACAAAACCAAATCTCCATGATTACTGGAACATTTGAATTGGAAGTATAGTTCTGCAGGTACTTAAAGGCCAGTTAGCATATCTTAAGCAATTATAATCCCGGGGCTTGATTGTTTACTGGACAGTTGTTTTTGTGAACCGTGGGCCTGTACTTGTCTAGTATGTAAAGAGCTAGCAGCCCAGCCCACAGACTGCAGCTATCTGTATTTGGAGAAACAGCAACGATGAATGTCACCCTAGAAAGAATGAAGATTCTCTGATCTAAAAGACCAGCTGCAGGCAAACATCAATAGAAAACCAAATACGATAAGCAGCACTTATGCATGATTGAAGTCCTCTACTTCGTAAGAAGGGAGTTCCTTTTTCTCACTTATTCTTTTAACCCCAAACCCCTTTAAAAAATATAGCTTGTCACTGGGCAGGGATGAATAGATGCTTACCTCTGTCTGTAAAAGCTGTAAGTCAGGAGTGATGCCCAAAATTGATCCCTCAGTTCCATTCAGTTGACTAGGGATTCATGAGTCCAGGCACCATACTGAGCCCTAGGAATAAAGATGAGGAAGAAATGGCTCCTGCCCTCAGCATGCTCACAATCTATCGGAGAGAACTTCATTCATTCATATTCTCAAATCAACACATACTTACTCCGCACCTACTGTGCTGATGACAACAAATAACTAACTCCATGTGATAAGTGCACTAATAGAGGAAAGTATAAAACACTTAGGCAGGATCAGGGATGGTACAGTCCCTAACACTGAAGCAATACCTACCTGTTTACTGGTGGTAATATTTTCCTCTTGGTATTGTAGGCTCATTTAATCTTAACAACAGCTCTGTGAGATAAATATTATATTCATTTTACAGATGAGGAAATGTGAGATTCAGAAAGGCCAAGCTACTTGCCCAGAGTCACACAGCTAGTATATATGTGGCAGAGCTGGCAATCAAACCTGGGTTAACTGACTGCCACAAAGCCTGGTTTGTTCTATTAAGCAGGGTGAGGTAGTTCGGAATCTTCCTCTCTGAGCAACTTGGCTGTACAAGTAATGTCTCACCATTTTTCTGTTTTTAAAACAAATCAAATCTAACTCTGGTGGAAGTGAAGTTTCAGTTGATAGAGGGGTGCCCCTCCTGCCACACCCAGGATGTGCAAAGGAGTCACAAACAACTCTGGAGCTTCCTCTAGTTGTTGACCCATGCTCATTCCTGGTCCCATGGTCACGTGAAGCCTGCTGACTCAGCTGCCACTTCAGGCAAGAGAAACTGAAACTGAAGGAAATCTACTCCGATGCTGTTGTGTCCTCCCTCTGGAAGCTCTTAGGACATCCCAGGTGGCACCATGCACTCAGAGGGTGCTTGTGTTGGTTCAGGTCCTCTAAGAAGCAGATGCTAAAACTGGAATAGATGCACAAGAGATTTATTGAGAGAAAAGGGGAAGGAGCTATGGGAGCCTGGGAGAGCATTCAGACCACCACACTATGCATAAGAGAGAGGGAAAGAAGAAAGTTTAGGTAGGAAGAGTCTCGGACTCTACCACGGTACTAGGAAGTTTTGGCAAGGCCACTGGGGAGTCCTGCCTCTTGCAGGAAAGGGTCTGCCTTAAATCACTGCTGTGCTCCGTGCTTGCTGGAGAGCAGCCTGTGACAGCGTGGTCCTCGAGCCAAAGCCCTGGTGCACTCAGAGCACAGCAGCTGGGTCTGTCTTCAATTAAGCTCCTCAAGACCCCACAGTGCCTGAGAATGTTAGTCTGTGTTACTTTTCATCCAAAGCATCTGCATGCATATAGAGAGATGCTAAGCTTGTGAGTGGCAACAATTTTATTAATAGCAATAATACTACTACTCACCATGTATTAATAGAAAGCTCTTTTATGTACCAGGCACTGCACTAAATAATTTACATGCATCATATCATTTAATCATTAAAACAACCTTACGACATAGCTATGATCATTAGCCCATTTTAGAGATGGTGATTGTTATGAACTGAATTGTGTCCCCTCCAGATTTGTATGTTGAAGTCCTAATTCCTGGTACTTTTTTTGTGTGTGTATGTTGGAAAACAGTTTATTTATTTTTAATAAAGATAGGAAGGAATTACACTGAAGTATTGATACTTATCTCCATGTTATGCAATTATAGGCAGTTTTTCTGCTTCTTACTTTCAGATAAAACACAAAAGTATAAACTTATTTTTATAACCTGATAATTATTATAAAAAAGGAAAAAGTGAACAAGTTGAATAGTCAGCTTCTAAAGGAGGAACTAGCTCATAAAACTTAAATGTTTAAACACACTACACAGTAAATAAGTTCTTACCATATATATAAAAACATCAGCAGATGAAATTTGTAGTATCCCAGTAATTGCAGCCCCCAGCCTTCATCTAATCCCTGGTGAGGAATATGTATTTGGAGATAGGGTCTTTAAAGAGACAATTACATTAAAATGAGATAATTAGTTTGGACCCTAACCCATGTGACTGGTGTCCTTATAAGAAGAGGAAATTTGGACACAGAGGGACACAGATATACACAGAGGGAAGATGATGTGAAGATACAAGGAGAAGACAGACATCTACAAGCCAAGGAATGAAGCTTCAGAAGGAAGCTTGGCAATACCCTAATCTTGGACTTCTGGCCTCCAGAACAGTGAGAAAATAAAGTTTTGTTGTTTAAATCTCTCAGTCTGTGGTACTTTGATATGGAAGCTCTGGCAAACTAATACCAGAATATTGTGGCTTAAAGTGGTCAAGTAACTTAGAGCCAAAGTCACGAAACTGGCACATGGGTGAAACAGCATTCAGCTTCTCTCATTCCAGAGCCCTTTCTCTTAAGTATTCTCCTCTACTGGGTCATCCATGGTGACTGGGCTACAAAGTAAGAGATGACAAGGTGACTCAGGAAGATCACGGAGACAGAACACAGCCTGGTGAGCTGGGAAACTCACATGAAAGGGAACTTGGCTGGACAGGCAGGAGAAAGGCTTCACATCTTGCCCCTACCCTTTACTGGCTCTGTGGTCTTGGCCAATCCACTCTTGCTTTCTGAACTACAGTTATAATTTGTGTCAAATGGAAGCATTAGATTTCCTGTCTCACTGAGCTGTTCTAACCATAGAATAAGATCATTATATGAAAGTGCAGGGAGAGGAAAGGGCAGAGGGAAAGAACTGAATTTGCTTCATACAAACATTAGTGTAGTTGTTATATATTATCCATGTTCTAGTGAATATTAATATTATTATAATAACGTATCAATATTAGATCATCAGTTTTCCATGCTATTCAAATTATATATGTTCTGATGCCAGAAATTCGTGATGACCACTGGGGCTGCACATTATAAACAGTTTTATGATCCAAATAACTCTTAGACATCAATATAAATGGCAATAAATGGCATTAATGCTCAGCCCAGCAGAGTGGACTCATTGAATGGTTATGAGGATTAATGTAATAAAAATAGCTGGCATATATTGGGTTTTCACATGTGTCAAGTTCTGTTCTAAATGATCTAATATAATAATTCACTTATGGCAATCCTAAGAACAATCCCATGAAGAAGAAACTATTATTATAATTCTCAGGTTACAGATGAGAAAACTGCAGCCCAGAGAGGTTAACTAGACCAAAGTCACACAGCTAAGTAAAAAGAAGAGTAAAAATTAAAACTAAGGGACACTGGTTCCTAGACTGGACATAGATTGGAGAAGAAATGCATCCAGGATGTCACCAAGTTTTTTGCCTGAGCAACCAAAGGAACAAACTTGTCATTACCTGGGATGGGAAAGACTTCAGGAATTAATTTCTTTTAGGGGAACTCAGTTTGGATATGTTAAGTTTGAGATGCTGATCGTGTGTCCAAGAAAATATCAAATAAGTCTAGATATGAAAATTGGGATCTGTCAGCATATGCATGGTATCTGTAGCCCAGAGGCAGAAAGTATAGATAGAAAACAAAAGAGATCTATGAACTGAGTCCTGGGTATCCAAGTGTTTACAGGTTGAGGAAGTAGGGAATCAGCTTAAGGGATAAAACAGAAGGAGTGTTCAGGGAATTAGGAGGAGCACCAAGTGAGTGTGGTTTCTGTGAAGGAAACAAAGTAGTCAAGGAAGAAAGAATAATCAGTAGTGTCAAGTGATGCTGATAGGTTGAATAGATGAGGACTGAAAATAGCCTTTGGGTTGAGCCACGTAGAGGGCATTGATGACCTTAAGAAGAACAGTTTTGGTGGACAGGTTGGGGGATACCTGGTTGGAGTGGGTCCAAGAGAGAATGGGACAAAGGGAAGTGAAGACAGTGACTTCCAAGTTTTTTTTTTTTTTATAAAAGGAAGGTGAGAAATAGGGGAGTAGCGGAAAGAGAAAGTGTTTTTACTTCAAATTTTAATGTGGGACAAATAAGAGCATATTTGTAGACAATAATAATGATCTAGTAGAGAGGAAAAATAATTGATTAAGTATGGGGTAGGAATTTCCTTGAGTAGATGAGAGGCAATGAGATCTAGTGCCCAGGGAGAGAGGTTGGCCTTAGCTAGAAGCATGGACAACCATAGAACAAAGGAAGAACAAATTAGCATAAATACAGGTAGGTAGATAGGTACACAGGGAGGTTGCTGAAGTTCTCTTCTGATTACTTCCATATTCTTGCACATTTATTAAGCTACCACTCTGAGCTCACACATTGAAAATGAAAGCTCTTTTTCCTGTTTTACTATTGCTCTTCACCTTGATTTCAACAAAACCTACATCATCCAGCAATTATAGCTGCTTGTGTATGTGTCTTTCTTTCCAAACAGCCTAAGAACTGAAGAAGGGCAGAGACCATGTCCCCTTCTTTATTGTTCCCTAACGTTCAGCACAGTGCCTGACACACAGTAGGCACTCAATAAATATTTGATGAACTGAATTAAATCCAGTACATTTGCTTCTCTCTACATGTGCTTTAACCTCATTTGCTTGAGTCATAAAAAGCTACCAAGATTATCTCTTCTGTGAATCGGTGGGCAAATTATTTGTGTTTCAGTCTGGTCTGTATTAGCTATTAGTGAATATGATACTCAGGAAAACGTATAAGCTTTGCTTATTTTTACAAAGACTTGGAACTTAATTGGGCGTCCTCAGAAGGGTTACAGTATGTGAGAGGATGCATACAGCTCCTGTTATAATTGACAGATTGTGTTCAGTTTGCCCAATTACTCTTTTCTTTAAAGAAGAGAGTAAATTTACTGTAATAGATATACCATAATCTGAATTTATAGAACTCAGTGAGAATTTATAGAACTCAGTGAGAAATCCTACCATCTGGTTAAAAATTGTCAGAGAATCACCTCCTTAGAAGAACCACCTAAGGAAGAAAGGACACACAACCAGTTTGTTGTGTGCTGTGATAGAAAATGTGTCTCCCTACCTCCATCTAGTATTTTATTAAGACTTAGAAAGAGAGGAAGAAAGAAAAACATCTGCATTAATTTTCTACTGTATATCTTTTAAGAAAGCTTCAAGTGACATTAAAATTAAGGTCAAACATAATAATTAGCTGGGTCATGCAATGTGGATGAAGTCTATGGATACTCTCTCAGCAGGAAGTTCAGTAAAGCATATATATATATTTTAATAAATTTATTTTATTTATTTATTTTTGGCTGGGTTGGGTCTTCGTTGCTGTGCATGGGCTTTCTCTAGTTGTGGTGAGTGAGGGCTACTCTTCGTTGTGGTGCACGAGCTTCTCAATGTGGTGGCTTCTCTTTGTTGCTGAGCACGGGCTGTAGGTGCGTGGGCTTCAGTAGTTGTGGCATTCAGGCTCAGTAGTTGTGGTGCACGGGCTCTAGAGCACAGGCTCAGTAGTTGTGGCACACGGGCTTAGTTGCTCCACGGCATGTGGGATCTTCCCGGTCCAGGGCTTGAACCCATGTCCCCTGCATTGGCAGGCGGATTCTTAACCACCGCATCACCAGGGAAGTCCCAAGCATATTGTTGAGGACACAAGCTCTGGACTTGGGCTTGCATCCCACCATAGATGACTTAGCTTCCTCATGTAGAAAAGGACAAGATAACACGATCTACCTCATGTGGTTGTTATGAGATTAAAACAACTTAATGCCTATAAGGGTGGAATATGATATCCAGAATATCAGTAATTTTAGCCATTATAATTTATTTTAGTAATAATGATGATGATGATGTTAAAAAATGCAGGCTGCATCCTACTCTAGGTTTCCTATTTTCTTTCTTGGTACACTTTTTCTTTTTTTGTAGTACACTTTGTTTTTTTCTGTAATCCTGGTCTTTCTCTCTTTTTCCACTGTAGGAAAATCGATGGGACCAGTGAGGAAGAAGGTAACATTGAGCTGAATGAAGAAGGAAGGCCAGTGCAGACATCCAAGCAGAGCCCCCCACTCTGTGACTGCCACTGCTGTGGCCTCCCCAAGCGCTACATCATTGCCATCATGAGCGGGCTGGGATTCTGCATTTCCTTTGGGATTCGGTGCAACCTTGGAGTTGCCATTGTGGAAATGGTCAACAACAACACTATATACGTTGATGGAAAACCGGAAATTCAGGTCAGTGTCTGTCTATGGTGGGAGTTCTTTCAGCCATGGCTGTATTAATGTTTTAAATTCTTAAAATAAAACACATAGGATTATAAAGGAAACCCATCATTTTATTTGTTTTTTTTTTTTTTTTTGCGGTATGCGGGCCTCTCACTGTTGTGGCCTCTCCCATTGCAGAGCACAGGCTCTGGACGTGCAGGCTCAGCGGCCATGGCTCACGGGCCCAGCCGCTCCGTGGCACGTGGGATCTTCCCGGACCGGGGCACGAACCCGTGTCCCCTGTGTCGGCAGGCGGACTCTCAACAACTGCGCCACCAGAGAAGCCCAAAACCCATCATTTTAAAATACAGATATCAGTCTTCCCTGGTGGCACAGTGGTTAAGAATCTGCCTGCTAATGCAGGGGACATGGGTTCGAGCCCCGGTCTGGGAAGAGCCCACATGCCATGGAGCAACTAAGCCATTGAGCCAAAACTACTGAGCCTGCGCTCTAGAGCCTGCAAGCCACAACTACTGAGCCCGCATGCCACAACTACTGAAGCCCGTTCACATAGAGCCCGTGCTGTGCAACAAGAGAAGCCACCGCAATGAGAAGCCCGCACATCACAATGAAGAGTAGCCCCCGCTCGCCACAACTAGAGAAAAGCCTGCACGCAGCAACGAAGAACCAATGCAGCCCAAAATAAAATAAATAAATAAATAAAAATAAAGCAAAAAAATAAAATAAAATAAAGATACCAAAATATTTAAAAATCGAATTTGTGATATAGAAGCATATGGGCTTCTTTATGAACATGTCAGATGACAAACTCTAGCAATGGGTCTAATAATTACTGTAATTTTGAAGTCTGAAGGAGAAGCAATAGTTTGAGATAGCGGCAACAACCATCGTGTGATATGAACATATTTATAATTTCCACTAGTCACAGAGTCACAGGTACTGATAAATGACTGGGGTTTGTTTCCTACATTCATAATTACAGGAAATGCTAAAGTTTAGTTAGTGGAAATAAAGATGCTGATTTTTCCCCATTCGAGTTCATAGATCCACATGGTTCCATCCACGGACTCCAGGTTAAGAAACCCCGGTAAAAATGTAAAGCACGGGGCGAGCGTCAAGAGAAGGAGGCAGCAAGTAAAGTGGGGTTAGGGCTTGCAGAGCCTGGTAAGCCATGAGGGGAGATAGGGGTGGGCTTTAAGCAAAGAAGTGGTATGGCCAAATCCATGCTCCAGAACGATCACTGCCCAGCCAGTCATCTCCAGTGGATTGGGACTGGAGTGAATGGAAGCAGAAGGCCCAGTTCAAAGGCTGTTGTAGTCATAAGCACTTAAATGCTTTAAACACTCTGATGTCACTTAAATAGTATTGATTTTATGAATCACTGGGAAGATAAAATCTGGTTTGTTTTCTAAATGGTGGGCCTAGAGAAGGATTGAAATTATGGGAAAATAAAATGAAAATGTATGCCCAGTGGATACCCAACATATACGTGTTTCATTGTATTGAACACACACACAGGAGTGACGCATGTGGAAATCCATCTGTTTGCAGAGAGACATCTAATAGTTCTCTGGTCCCTGCGCATATTTGGGCAAACATTTATTTGTTTATTTATTTTAAAATTTTATTTATTTTATTTATTTTTGGCTGTGTTGGGTCTTCGTTGCTGCGTGCGGGCTTTCTCTAGTTGCGGCGAGCGGGGGCTACTCTTCGTTGTGGTGTGCAGGCTTCTCATTGCGGTGGCTTCTCTTGTTGCAGAGCACAGTCTCTAGGTGCATGGGCTTCAGTAGTTGTGGCTCACAGGCTCAGTAGTTGTGGCTCACAGGCTCAGTAGTTGTGGCTCGCGGGCTCTAGAGCGCACGCTCAGTAGTTGCAGTGCATGTGCTTAGCTGCTCTGCAGCATGTGGGATCTTCCCGGACCAGGGCTTGAACCTGTGTCCCCTGCATTGGTAGGCAGATTCTTAACCACTGCCCCACCAGGGGAGCCCTGGGGAAATATTTAGATCAGAATTTTCCAAACTGGTGTCTGGAAATCATTGTTCTGTAGGCTGTGCTGTGAAGAAGGTGTCTTGTGAACTGGGAGCCTTTACTGTGTTGTGTCCTATGAGAATCTCCAAGAGGGAGCTGTGGTGTGCATTGTTTCCTGGACTTGATTGCAGAATGCTTTCTTTCATGCCGCATCTGTTTCTTGACAGAAACTGTTCCAGCATCACGTGGAACAGTTTCTGTCAAGCACTGGTTTGGGAAAATTTGATTTCAATTCATTAAAAAGAAGTCTTTAGTTAGCCGGCAGGTTTTTTGTTTATTGTTTTTTTCCCTTTTTCTTTTTAGCTAAGAGATTATTCTGCCAGAAGAAAAGGGTACCATGGAGATTCTTCTAACCATTCTCTTTTTGATGCCACAGCTGAATCTGTTTTAAAAGGATATCCTGGTTGTTTATTTTGAGGCGGGGAGGGAGGGCCGTAGAGGTGTGAGGGGGCATGTCATGCATTTTAAAAATAAAGAATGATGTATATTAGTGAGGTTGCAGATGTGTATCACATGCATTCTGGCAGGCTTTTGTGAGCAAGGGCAGCTAATTAAACTCGTCTGCTGAGGCCCGGATCAAAATGATATGCTGGTTTGCAGTTGTTTGTTGCCTGAAAAGATAGGCCTAGGTCAACAGAATTTGCTTGGAGGTATATGGAAAAGACATTTCGATAAACTTAAGGAACAATGCTGTGCGTGCTCTCTAGTTTCTATGGTTTTGCCCTCTGGAGTCTCAGAGAAACTGATTAAGATCTAAAATACGCTTTACATCATTTTCCCTGGCCTTATAACTAGGAGTTTAGTAGCATTTCAGAAGTTCCAATTTATAGCAGACCATTTCTCTCTTATCCAAATAGAACAAAGCTTAGAAATCATCTGTGCATGTTCAACCCGAGGACAAAGATTTCACTAAGTATATGACAAAAGGCTCTCAATGGCTGGTATATTTGTTTGGTTGGTTTCATGGGAGAAAAACTAGATATTTTGCACTGAGATATTTTAAAATCTTCGTTTTCAGCAGAGGGAGAGAAGTAAGCAGTGTGAATTGGTAGGTCTTGCAAATAAATGGCATATATTCTATTAGTGGTATAAAGGGTAGTTTTAGTTGATGTGTGAGTAATCATTTTTAGTTTAATAATTATGAGTTTTAAAACACGTGAATCACTTAGAACAGTGTCTGGCATCTGGTGAGCAATAAATGACTAAAGTGTGAGCGACTTTGAGATTGGTTCCCATTACCCTCAGGAAAAACCCAAACTCCTTCTCATGAATCATGAGCCCTGTAGGGTTAAGAAGAATTGGGCTTTGGAATTGGCCAGGCGTGGTTTCACACTTGACTCTGTTGTTTATTAGCTCTGGGACCTTGAGCAAGCTGCCCTTCTGTCTTGGTCAGGGATTGCTGGTTGCAAAGAATAGAATCGCAGGGAAACCAGCTGAAGTTAAGAAGGAAATTACAGTGGGGCTATAGGGGATCTCACGAAAGTGAAGGGCAGAAAGCAAATCTGCTGTGTATGTTTGTGCAGTCTGCACCCTGGACAGGGGAGCCCAGCCTGAGGTGGGACTAAAATCCAGGCTGTACCCTACTGCGGGGAGGAAAAGGAGCCAGGAAGGGCAGAGTGGAGCTGGACCTCATGGGAACTAGGAAATCCTTAGCTTAGTCTCCAACTTGCTTGCTGTGCAGTGTCTTGCATCTGCTTCTCTCTGAGTCTGTTCCATTCTCCCAGGTCTCTCCATGGACTGTTGTTTTTGTTTTTTCCTTTTCCTTTTTAAAAAAATATTTATTTATTTATTTTTGGCTGTGTCGGGTCTTAGTTGCTGCACACAGGCTCTTTGTTGCGGCACACGGGCTTCTCTCTAGTTGCCACGTGGGTTACCGAGCACGTGGGCTCAGTAGTTGCGTTGCATGGACTTAGTTACCCCATGGCACGTGGGATCTCAGTTCCCCGACCAGGGATCGAACCCGTGCCCCCTGCATTGGAAGGCGGATTCTTAACCACTGGACCACCAGGGGAGTTCTTTTTTTTTCTTTTTCCATGGCTTCTCACTGCCCTCCAAAGCTGAAGTTCTTTGAGCCGTTGCCTTGCTGGGGAGCTGACTTACTTGGCCCTGACTCCAGTGGGACTTGTTTCAATTCAAGTGTTCAGTATTGTCTAACTAGAATCTCTGGGTTCAGATTAGAGAGAGAGAGAGAGACAGGTGGGCTGAGTCCATCCCATGCCTTGGCTCCCTCTACTCAGGTGTCCAGTCACAGGGGAGAGGCCCATGGCTCTGGGGGAGGAAGAGAATCCTCTTAGAAGGAAACATGTGTAGGGAGCCAGGAACTGGCATTTCTAGCAATTCTTTGCTAATCCTAATTGCCTTATTGTGAAATGGGAATAAAAGGCCTGCTTTACAGATCAAATGAGATAATCTGGCAGCAATATATTAAATACCTATATTACTTTCCTAAGGCTGCTGTAACAAATTACCACAAACATGGTGGCTTAAAACAATAGGAACTTAGTCTCTCATATCCGGGGAGACCAGAAGTCCGAATCAGTGTCAGCAGGTCCACACTTCCTCCAAAGGCTCTAGGGGAGGATCCTTCTTTGCTTTTTCCAGCTTCTGGTGGCTCCAGGCGTTCCTTGGCTTGTGGCAGCATCACTCCAATCTCTGCTTCCGTCTTCACATGGCCTTCTTCCTGTGTACCTTCTCTTATGTCTCAAATCTCCCCCTGCCTTTTTCTTACAAGGACACATCATTGGATTTAGGGCCCAGCTAGATGATCCAGGAAAACTCATCTCAAGATCCTTGACTTTATCACATCAGCAAAACCCTTTTCTCGAATAAGGCAGCATTCATAGATTCTGGGGATTTTGTGCATATATCGTTTGGGGCCCTTTTTTTCAGCCTAACACAGTACCTGACACAGTGCTTGGCTTATGATAATAGTTCAGACATGAGGCCATTATGACTGTAATGGGCTCAAGAGATAATGAAAGTCAGTTCTCAGCAGGCACAAGTGCTCTTCTTCAGGTATCATTTCTCAAATGGACAGAAGCACCATCTCGTCAGAGAGAAAGACATGAGCAAGGGACCAGGTGATTGACAATTAGCTGCTGGTTGAAGTGGAGCCCTCTGTCTTGGATCCTTGGATTCTTGGGGCATTCTGTGACTCAAGGCAAAGAAGTCCAGTCTCTACTTCTCAGTGAGAAAGTCAAGTCTCCGCAGCAATGGAAAGAATACAGTTTTTTTGGGTCAAGTAGGTAAGAGGGCTTGGTCTTGGCTGTCTTTATAACTGCTGGTATGACCTTGGGCAAGTAAATTAATCTCTCTAAGCCTCAATTTCCTCTTCTATAAAAAATGAGATAATAATAGTTACCTCTACCTGTTGTAAGGATTAGAAGAAGAAAGACATGGAAAGTGACTTAAAATCAGGTCCCTCTTCACTCAGTGCTTCCCTCTGTCTTTGAGTAAAAGCCAAGGTCCTTATGATGAGTTAAAGGGCCGTTCAACATTTGAGCCTCTCTTATTTTAATGCCTATTATCCTCTTCCTCACGTTTACCCTCTAGCTCTACTGACATCTTGCCATCCCTCTAACACACAAGACGCATCCTTACCTCAGGACCTTTGCACTTGCTATTTCTCTGCCTGGAAAGCTTTCTTTTCAGATAATTAACAGCATGCCTTGCTCCCTTTCTTCCTTTAGGACTTTACTCAACAATCATCTCCTCACTGAAGCCTTTCCTGGCCACTCTATCTAAAATTTCACCCTACTTCATTCCTACACAACATTTCTGTCCCCCTCTCTGCTTTATTTTTTTCTTCTTATCACTGATAACCATCTAACACAGTATGCACTTGTATACTTTCTGCCATCCCCACTGGCATCTTTGTGAAAGTAGCAATTGCTGTCATTGTTCACTGCTGTATCCCCAGTGCCTAGAGCAATGTGTGGCATGAAGTAGCATGAAATAAAAATTTGGTTAGCTGGTTTGAATGAATGACTGTTAGTCCCATTTTACTCTTGAGCTTCAACTTCCTAATCTGCAAAGTGGGAACTACAGTACAGAGCACAGGCCGACGTTACCTGGACTGTGATCTCCTCAAGGCAAAGGCAATACTTGCATGAGTTTGTATTTATACTGCCTATCACCTGACCTGGCACACAGGAGGCATGAGGTACATGTTGAATAAATGAGCAAATTATTATACAACAATTTGTGGGAAAATAAACTGTGATGAAAATTTATGAGATGTTGGGTACATCCCTGGTGGTCCAGTGGTTAAGACTCCGCACTCCCAATGCAGGGGGCCTGGGTTCGATCCCCGGTCGGGGAACTAGATCCCGCATGCATGCCGCAACTAAGTGTTTGCATGCTGCAACTAAGAAGTCCGCATACTGCAACTAAGAGGCCTGCAGGCTGCAACTAAGATCCTGCATGCTGCAACGAAGACCCAGTGCAGCCTAAATAAATAAACATTTTTTTAAAAAAGAAAATTTATGAGATGTAGTATGTTGATAATTAAGAACCCTTACTCCATAATAGGAACATCTTGCATTTTGATATCAATGCTTTACAAAGCCATTCGTTTATTCATTCATTTGGCAAATCTTTACTTGCCCCTTCTACATTACAGGCATTTGTTTCAGGTACTAAGGCTATAAAATCAAAAGGACATGGCTGCCACCTTAGAGTTACTCGCCACCCCATGTGGGAAGTGGACACGTGAATGGCAAGTTTGAGAACAGTGTGAGTGCCATGGCTGCAAGAACAGAGGTCTGTGGACCAAGCCTAGGAAAATGACCACTTCAGTTCAGGGCAGTTGAGGCGCTTCCTCAGAGGAGGGATATTTGTAGGGAGTCTGAAAAGGATGAGTTACTATGCCTGGGGAAGAAAGTGAGGAAAGGCTCTCTAACCCTCAAGAATCACATTTTCAGTGACCCCAGAGTTGTGGAAGAGTGTTTTGTTGTCATCATCATAACAGCAATAATGGCTGCTAACACTTATTGAGACAATGTGTTAAATGCAAAATCTCTAAGCAGAGGGATAACCTACTAGAAATATTTATGGTGTTTATCCCCACACATACTATAAGGAGGTAGAATAGGTTTTATTATCCTCATTATGAAACGAGAGACTTAAGGCTCTCATTCCCTTTGTGCTGTCACTAGACTGGTATCTGAATAACCTAGTAAATAACCTAATAAACCTAGAACTTATTTTTTGTTTTCTTTGCAAGTTGTTTTATTTTCTTTCGAGCACTCATCATTATTCTGTGTGTGTATATATATATATATACACACACACATATATGTATATATATAATATATACACATACATGTATATATGTACACACATATACATATATATATGAACATATACATGTATATCTATTTTTTTCTTTTTTTAATTTGTACATAATCTCTCCTTTCTATCACTAGAACCTGAGGTCAGTGACAGCCAGGACTTTGTTTTGTCCTATATCCCAAGCACACAAGAGGCCCTCCATAAAATATTCTTTGAATAAAGGAGGGAAGGAAAGACCTCATGGGGTTATTGTGTAGGATGATCAGTGAATAATTATGGTCAAGTGTTTTCTTCCAAACACAACTGTGTCTGATTTCTCATTTCCAGACAGCACAATTTAACTGGGATCCAGAGACGGTGGGCCTTATCCATGGATCTTTTTTCTGGGGCTATATTGTGACACAAATTCCAGGTGGTTTCATTTCAAATAAGTTTGCTGCTAACAGGTAAGATAAATTGATATAACATGAGTGCTGCACAGACCATAATATGGCTTTGTACTCTTATAAAATCTGCATAATTGGCTCTCAATTTAGGGGTACAGAATGAAAGCTAGAAGCCGTTCCTAAAGATGTGATTCACAGACATTGATCTTATATGATCCTATTCTTAAGAGTCTCTTTTTGTTTACTTTTTTGTCTAATCTAATCTATCTTGCAATTCTTTAAATGATTATGTAATAAAAAGATCAATTGCAACCAAGTCAGGAGAAACAGTTCCTGGACCCTAAGTAACTCACTTGGTGACCTCTACTGGGTTCCTTTTTTCTCTGGGCCTCAGTTTCTTCATCTGTGAAATGAAATGGATTAGATCGTGTTTGAGTTGCCTTTGACCAATGACATTCTGTGATCCTCTGTACTATGTTAATATCGTCCTGTTCCATACAGGTTTTGTCTTGTGAGTAGGAGGGGCTAGTCTCTAGATTGCAAGATGTCTTTAATGCCCTTGAGATTCTATGGTAGGTGTTTGAGCAATTAAAAGTGGGTCCAAGACAAAATGAGCTGCTTCAAGGAGTAGTAAGTTCTCTGTCACTAAAGGTATTCAAGCAGAAACGATGGCCACTTGGGGGAGATGTAGTATGTATATGTACCAGAAAAGGAGTGTACTAATTATTTCCAAGTCTCTTCTAATTGTAATTGACTTTACATATGTGGATTTTGTGAAGTGTATACTTTATAAAGCAGTGTTTTTCAAACTCTAAAACAGAACTCATTAGATGGTAATAAAATCAATAGTGATTTACCAATGACCATTTTCTAAAAAAAAGAGGGAGAAATAGAAGAAAAGGTAATCAAATAGAATAGAAAATATCTTAGCTCATTGCACATTTAAGTTTTTGAAACTTGTTTCAGTTACATTTGTGTGTATCAGTGTGTTGAGTTGCGATATAAAATATGGGTTTTATGGGTCAAGGACAGAAAAGTTTGAAAGTCATCTTGTATAAGCATGACTCATATTTACTTATGTTCTTGTGTAGTTTGTGTCCTTTATTGTCACTTACCTGTTGTATTCTTCTTAAAAAGTGATAAAATATTAGTTCTTATGGTCTCTGGGGTTACTACTTACACTTCTGCCGTAAGAAGAAATAGCATATAAAATGATTTCGCAGCATGTAAAAAGGGCTGAAGCATCACTAACACGTGTGAGAAAGGAAGAAAATGCTGCTGGCTCTCTTTTCCCAGGACACTCCTGTCCAGGCAGGGAGGAGAAGGCACACGGCACTTGGCAGAGAGTTGGGGGCTAAGACAGGTACACAGCCTGTCTTGTGCTTGGCTGGTCCCAGGACACAGCATGCTTCTCAGATAGTCAGTATCCCCATCTGGTAAAGTGAGAGCAGAATTGGGAAGCAGGAGACACAACCCAAATGTGCAGAAGTCGTGAGGTAATGGTCAGAATGGATCAGTTGGGTAGAACCAAGAAGAATGGTGCGTCTCCAGCAAGCTTACCTCATGCTGGTCAATCTCCAGCTTCAGGATCTCATCTAGGCAGGACATCCCTGTACTGCCCAAAACCTTCCCATGATTGGTCCAGGGACTGGAGCTTGGGAATCAAAGCGGCCCAACAGTCTAGCTTGGAACACACCAGATCCTAACACATCTATTTCTCTTTCCATTAATTTCTATAGTGATCTTCCATAAACTGTTAGGTTTGTTCCTGATGTTTAACTAACATGCCACATCCATCAGTGGGCCTGCCCAATAACACAGTGTTTTGGTCCCTCAGGGTCTTTGGAGCTGCCATCTTCTTAACATCGACCTTGAACATGTTCATTCCTTCTGCAGCCAGAGTACATTACGGATGTGTCATGTGTGTCAGAATTTTGCAAGGTCTAGTGGAGGTAGGAGATTCTTAACACATTTTGATACCGCTGGAGACAACATGGTCCTTTAGAAATTTCAGCTTTTGAGGAAAACCTCCTTTACTCAGTTTTCCTATCTTCCACCTTGTCCTGCTA
Source organism: Monodon monoceros (assembly GCF_005190385.1). Classification (NCBI taxonomy): domain Eukaryota; kingdom Metazoa; phylum Chordata; class Mammalia; order Artiodactyla; family Monodontidae; genus Monodon; species Monodon monoceros. The sequence goes on from NW_021703783.1 coordinate 79,755,767, forward strand.
TCTGAACTCTCTGGTTGTGATTACAATTATGAATACTTTAATTAAACTGCCTTGTACGATTCCAAATTTATACCCAATAAAGGACCATTTCATAGAGGGCAGAATTTCAGATGAGCCAGGAGTGATCTTAGAGATAATCCACCGCCCTTTCATTTAATAAAATTTGAAACTGAAAGACCCAAACTTACAGTTCACATAGCAAGGGCTCTTTCCACTAAAACAGTTTAAATGGACTTATTAATAAATCTGTAAATTTCCAAGGGTGTAGTCTTACACAGAGATTTAACTTGATGAAGGAGGTAGAATAATATAGAGCCAGAAAGTAAATATTTTGCACTGTGCTGGCCATACTATGGTCTGTTACAATGACTCAACTCTGCCATTGTAATGCAAAAGCAGCCAGAGACAATATGTAAACATGTGGGCATGGCTACTTTCCAGTAAAACTTTTTGGACACTGATATTTGCATTTCATATGATTATCACATGCCAGGAAATATTCTTCTTCTTTCAATTTTTTTTTCTGCCCAATTAAAAATGTAAAAGCCATCTTTACTTGAGGGCTGAACAAAAATAGATGGTGGGGCCATATCAGGCTATAGTTTGCCAATACCTGATGTAGAGAAATGTTTCCCGAACTCAGTCATTCACCTCTAACCTTTGTCACTTTTGTCACATCCACACTACGATTTATACTATTATTTGCCTATAGTTTTTCTCTAGATCAATTCACTTCAAAACAAAACAAAACAAAATAAAAGAACCTATCATAAGCAACAATATCTTTGATATCATGGGCTTGATGTACTAGTTATATTTTATTTCTAAAGCATGTTATAATATATATGTAACAATTATAATAAAAAATGTAGGTTGTTGTAGCACCTTAAATCCAACTTTAATCCCACTAGAGGGGCATATACCACACTTCAGAAAATACTGACATGGTAGAAGGAACATGATATTAGCAGCCGTGAAGACTAGAATCTAATCACTTAATGGCTCTGAGCCTCAGGTTCTGTATCTTGAAAATGACAGGATGGACCGGCTGGTTGTGGAAATCCCTTTCTACACTGATATTCTATAATAACATGAAATATAAAGACTCCTTCCCTATTCCCCACCATGCTTACGTTTGAACTAGTATTTGAATTTCAGCATCTGTGCCATGAGCCAAAATAGCTGACACATGTCATTTAGTATCTGTAAATTAGGCTTTGAATTGTAGTGTTAAAGAAGCAAAAACTGTGTTTTAAACACAAAAAGAAACTGGAATCGAATCAAATAATCTATTTTCAACTGTTTTGCCAGGGTGTGACCTACCCAGCCTGCCATGGGATGTGGAGTAAGTGGGCACCGCCTTTGGAGAGAAGCCGACTGGCCACAACTTCTTTTTGCGGTAAGTGTATTAGAACCGTAACAAGTTTCATTTAGGAATGCTTTGGCTTCAAGTGAAGACCCTACTAAATAGAATTTATTTTTTTCACATAACAGAAGTCCAAAGGTAAATCGTTGCTAATATTGATCCTGCTGCTTCATGATCTATCCAGGGACTACACACATTCGGACTTTTTACTCCACTATCCTCAGAATGATAACTTTTTACATTCATGCGTGCTCCTCATGTTCACAAAATGGCTGTCACAGCTCCAGGTATCAAGTCCACATTAAAGGCAGAAAGAAGTTGGGATAGGTGTCCTAACCATGTCTGTTCCTTTCACTAGGAAAGCAAAAGCTTTCCCCAAACTCCCTAGCAGGCTTCCATTTATATTTCCTTGGTTCTAATTGTGTCATATACTTTACTAACTGCAGAGGAGGCTAGGAAAGCAAGTGCCTAGTTTTTCTAGCATCTTTAATAGACAAAGGTGAGAAAGAAGGGGTTGGAGGTGGTTGTAGGATTAGCCAACAAATGATATTTTCCAAAGTTGAAAACAGAAGCTATATCAATAGAATCATCAAGGCCCCCACTCCTTTTCACAAATGAAGAAATTAAAACTAAAGTTTGAAGTTTAGTTTCACTGAACTGAAACGAAAGTCCAATGACTTGCCCAAGGTCACACAGCTACTAAGTTAAGGAGCTGGATCTAGACCACCTGGTTCTTGATTCAGAACTTTCCTCACTACACACTACTATGTACACATTGTCATAGAAGCTGTTTAATCAATTTTCGCCATTATCTTCCAGATAAAAATGAAGTGGACACCATCCATCTTACCCGAAAGTAAATTAATGGCTCTTAAGTAGTGATGTGACTTAAATTCCTGGGTCTCCAAACTTCACCTTGCTAAGGTTGCCTCATTTGAAGCCATGTCTTTGGGACTGGCCCCTCTACGAATCTCTGAGAGTAATCAATGTTCAGAAGAGTCTACTAGGTATTGATTAACATTTGAACAAGAACAGCACATGTTGCCACCAATATTTTCAAATATTTTTTATGGGAGAAGGGGCCAAGGAAGACAAAAGTGCCTTAGGCCACGAAAGTCACAACGGGCCCACGTAGAATTAGGATCAGAATTTAGTTCTGCTTAGTTTTTCAGGCTAGCGTGTCTTTCCTAACCGTAGCTAATGTGTATTTCTTAGCTAAAGAGGGAGCTTTATTTCTCTGAATATCTTTATTTATTTCTCCCTCTGTCTCTCTCTCTTTACCTCCTTAAGTAGTAGTAGTAGTAGTAATAAAGGGTCCCAGGGAATCTGGTGTGAAATATCCACCCAAAGTGTCTATTTTGTGCCTAGTTTGGAAATGCATGCATAGCAGAGATGTCTTTACTTCTTTAGCCTCTCTCGTCCTTAGAAACTATTTCTGTCCTCTTGTTTGAAGTTCAAGATCATCTCTACCTCCACTACTGATCTTATACCACCTCTAGAAGAATATGATTCTGCCCCAGCTGACCTTGACCTATTGATATTGTCTTTTTAAATTTATTTATTTATTTTATTTTTGGCTGCATTGGGTCTTCATTGCTGCGCACAGGCTTTCTCTAGTTGCGGTGAGCTGGGGCTACTCTTCTTTGTGGTGCGCGGGCTTCTCATTGTGGTGGCTTCTCTTGTTGCAGAGCACAGGCTCTAGGTGCACAGGCTTCAGTAGTTGTGGCATGCAGGCTTCAGTGGTTGTGGCTTGTGGGATCTCGAGCGCAGGCTCAGTAGTTGTGGCTCGCGGGCTTCGTTGCTCTGTGGCATGTGGGATCTTCCTGGACCAGGGCTTGAACCTGTGTCCCCTGCATTGGCAGGCGGATTCTTAACTACTGTGCCACCAAGGAAGTCCCCTGATATTGTCTTTGGATGATTTATTTGTAAGTCTTTTCATTTTGATTTGCCAGCAAAACAGGAATAACTGGCAGCTACTGCTCATTCTTAGTGTCTTTATAGACCCAAAAGGGCTAATTAAAGAATTGATTTGACTCTCAAGGAAAGTTACCTGATCAAGGTCACAGGCTTTATTACATTTCCCAGCTAAGGTGTGGCCTTGGTTTCAAAGAACAGCCAAGGGAAAATGTCATTAGAAGTAAACCCAGGCTTTGGGATAATTGATTCTTACACTTCAAAAATATTGGAGTTGGAAGGGTCTTTAGAAAACATCTAGTCACATCCATTGTTTTATATTTTTAATTAATTTTAATTTTTTTAGAAGTAAAACTGGTTTTATTCAAAGACATAGATTTTTGTTTTTGGTTTTTTCCCCCTACTTTTAGTGAGTTGTAAGAGACATGCAGACTACATAATTTTAAGGTGTTCATCATAATGATTCGACTTACATGCGTCATGAAATGTTTGCCCCCATAGGTTTAGTGAATGTCCATCCTCTCATACAGATACAACATCAAAGAAATAGGAAAAACATTTTTTTTTCCTTGTGATGAGAACTCAGGATTTACTCTCTTAACCTTCTTTGACAACATACAGCAGTGTCAATTATCTTTATCATGTTGTATGTTACATCCCTAGGACTTATTTATCTTATACCTGGAAATTTGTACCTTTTGACTGCCTTCATCTAATTTCCCATCTCCCCACCCCTGCCTCTGATAGCCACAAATCTGATTTCTTTTTCTACCTCCATTATTTTATAGTGGAGGCTCAGGGAGGGAAAAAAAGATATAAATTCCCATGGAGAGTGAGGACAGAACTGGGGACTCTCCCATCCCCCGTTCAGCCACTCCCCTCTCTCCACGCCAAGCAACAAGTATCAGAGGGCCTCCTCTGTCCTCCCTGGTGACCACACAGAGGCATCAAGGTGCAGTGAGGGCAATATGGGTGGAGAGCCCTGTTGGGGTGTGCTCAGGGTGTGATAGGAGATTACATTTAGCCATGTCTGGAAGGATGAGGAAGAGTTCATCTAAAAGACAGGGAAGGGCTTCCCTGGTGGCGCAGTGGTTGAGTGGTTGAGAGTCCGCCTGCCGATGCAGGGGACGCGGGTTCGTGCCCCGGTCCGGGAAGATACCACGTGTCGCCGAGCGGCTGGGCCCGTGAGCCATGGCCGCTGAGCCTGCGCGTCCGGAGCTTGTGCTCCGCAACGGGAGAGGCCACAGCAGTGAGAGGCCCGCGTAAGCAAAAATAAATAAATAAAGACAGGGAAGGACAATTTCAAGCTGTAAAATTTCCTCAGTGAATGAATGTTTCTTACTGTGAGGAATTATTGGGTGTGGTTGAGCGGAAGAAGCAGGACTGAATTATTAAGTAGTTAAGGTTAAAGGCTTTGGATTCCTGCAGACCTGGGGTCCTATCACTCACACCTATGTGACCTCAGGAAATCTACCTCCCCTCCCCTCCCCTTCTTGTAAAATTGGGATGACACTGGTACCAATGTTACCAGGTTGAAAAAAGGGTTAAATAAAATCAGGGGTCCAGAATACTCAGCACAGTACTAGAGAGCACACAGAAAGCACCCAGTGGATCTTATAGATTGTTATCCCCTGACCCTCCCTGTTTGCATCATCTAAGCTGGAGGCCCCACACCCCCACTCCCAGGGTATTTGGTCCAGGAAAGAAGACCACCTTCTCCACACCCACAGAGGAATTAGGCCTGCAGCTCTTCTTTCTAATGATACGTCCTGGAATGCTTGCCTTATTGGTTTGAGGAAGTCTGAGGTTAAAAAAAAAAAAAGTGCTCCGTCATTCTGTACCTGACAGTAGCAGTAATAGTTGGTGTTTATGCAGCACTAATTAGAGCATCTTCATCTAATAATTTATTTGCTCCTCAAAACAACCCTGTGAGATAGAGATTTCACTTCCATCTTCTACCTAATGAAAATGATTTGGAGAGACTGAGAGACTTCTTCAGGTATTAAGATGTTCAGATTTGGGATTCCAGGTCAGGCCTTTCATAACCAGTCGGGCCCAGCTTGGAAAGATGGGATTTAATCTCTTTCTCTGGAGGATCCCCGAGCTCCCATTTCCTGAAGGTTTTTCTTAGCATTGGATTCTGGGATATAGAATTTCCTTTTGTGGCTCACTTTTTCTGAAGCAAGAATTTTTTTTCATTCATACCCAGAGGGAATTTCAGATAGTAATTTTTTTTGATTTAGTTAATATTTATTGGGAGTTTGCAGGGCTCACGTTTCTCCAGCAGGTATCATGGAACTGCAGGAGGTAGTGGAGGTGAGGTCACTGCCTCTAGCCCTCACTATCTTGTCTAGACAAGACAAACACCCACATATAGGTAAGTAATACAAGGTTAGGTATTTACAAAGTAAGAAACTAAAAAATGTACATATTTAGGAGGTGGATGGAGACAGAAGCCATCCTGGTCATCCTGCCACCCTGAAATTTAACTGTTTCCTGGTATTAAAAAAAAAAAAAATCGAGACTCTAAAAGCATGATCCTTTCATAGTTTGAAGTCCCTCTTTTAAAGACCTAGGTGAATTATATCTCAATAAAGCTGGAAGAAAAAAAATTTTTAATAAATAAAGACCATGGTGATAATCCTTCTGCTCTGTGAGCCCTGAGAGGTAGATACATACGTTCCTTCACTTTCTGTCTTCTGCACCCAATATTGTGCCTGGTTGAATTTTTCAGAATCCTCTTAGATTTTTCTCATCTTTTCATTCCATTCTCTTGTAATTCCAAAAATCACGGTGCCTGAGCCATCTTTGTCTGATCCTTCCATGGTGTCTGGAGGAAGTTAAAGGGCATCCTGGTGAACTTTCTCTCCTGGAAGCCTTGTTTTGGGCACAGTGGGAGTTTGCCTACTCCTCCTCGTGACTCCTGCACAGTTTGATTCATCCTCAGTTCGACCACATGAACTCTAAATGGTTTGAAAGGGCTTGCATGACGACTGGTAAGTTTCCCTCAACCTTTTCCCGTTCTAGGTTCCTACGCGGGGGCAGTGATTGCCATGCCGCTGGCCGGCGTGTTGGTACAGTACATGGGATGGGCCTCTGTCTTTTATATTTATGGTGAGTGATTTGATTTCACGAGTTCCCTTGGGTGACTCATAGAGGTGGTATTTTACTGTCTAATGGGGTTGGCTAAGAGTTTTCTGTATGAAAATAGAGATTACTAAGACAAGTTTATCGTATAAATGGAATACTTGTCTAGCGATGATTCATTTAATGTTTATATGAAAGTTGAATTTAATGAGCAGAACATTATCTTTCTTTAAATACCAGTTAATAATAACAACAACGGAAAAAAAAACCAAACACTTTCTCCTAGCTGAATATAGAGCCGTTTGAGAATACTTTGAAATTTGACAGATTTAGAGATGGAAGAAAATGAGACTGTATCATCAAGCCTTTTGTTTTTCAACTGCAGGTATATTTGGGATTATCTGGTACATGTTTTGGCTGTTGCAGGCCTATGAGTGTCCAGCAGTTCACCCAACAATATCCCATGAGGAAAGGACCTATATAGAGACAAGTATAGGAGAAGGAGCCAACTTGGTTAGCCTCAGTGTAAGTAGAGCCGGATGGATGAAGACTTGCCTCTTTTTTATGAGTATTTCTCTCAGTGATTGTGTTATCCTCCTAAGAAAAATAATCTGTCAGTATATTCACTAAAAATCCCACTGTATTTTTACTCCCTAGAAATTTAATACACCGTGGAAAAAATTTTTTACATCGTTGCCGGTTTATGCAATCATTGTGGCAAATTTTTGCAGAAGCTGGACCTTTTACTTGCTGTTAATAAGTCAGCCTGCTTATTTTGAAGAGGTCTTTGGATTTGCAATAAGTAAGGTAAACACACAGTTGCTTCAAATGTTCTTGAACTTTAAATCTCTTGCTTCTACTGAGAAAATCTTTGCATGATAAAATAAGTAAATTGCTGATCAAAATTCATAACGGTTCTGTGACACCTAATACCCTGGAGGTCAGACAAGTTATACATTCTATGCACGGTATACATAGCTATTTAATTTCTTCTTAGTAAGGATCAGAGCTGTATTAAGCTGCTTTTAAAGCTTTGTATTATACCTGATCTCAAAGTGTTTTTGAAGCTGACTCAAGGACTGCATATTAGGCAAGGATCAAAAGATTTAAGGGTGAGAGGTTTTTTTGGTTTTTGTTTTGTTTTTTGTTTTTCCTGTAAATTATTCAGTGAGGAGCTGTAAGAACCTTAAAGCTCATTTTGCAGATCACGGTCATAGCGATAACGGCCAGAGCTTTGTATGGTTTAGAAAGAACTTTTTCAAAGTCCCCAGCCATTGCCATTAGGTTGTCTGTGTTTCAGGGAGGAAGAATGTGAATGGTAAAACATAAACTGTCATCATAAAAGAATTAAGCCTCCTTCCCACAAGGGAAAGAACAGCAGCCTAGTAGAGGTAGATGTCTGCATGGCTACAGGTACTGTCAGAAGTGACCGTGGAAGAGCTAGCACAGCCCATAGTGGCTGCCATTGGAGAACACTCAGTCTGCGCCAAGTGTTTAACTACCATGTGCTGGGCACTCTGCTGCGTGCTGGGGCCTGTGATGAATAAAAGTCACCTCTGCCCTCAAGGAGCTTCCGATCTGATGGAGGAGACATTTGGTCTACCCTTAAAACCATTCATTCATTCATTGCTTATTTATTACAGAAGTCAGGCCTACCTTGGTCCCATATAATTAGATGATTAAATCTGATGGTGAGGGGTGCGGTGGGGATGGCGGGGGCAGGGAGTTAAGGAAGTACCTCTCTCAGAAGTAGCTAAAAATAGCTCATTGCTTCTTTTCATTCCAGGTGGGTCTCTTGTCAGCACTCCCACACATGGTTATGACAATCATTGTGCCTATTGGAGGACAATTGGCTGATCATTTAAGAAGCAGAAAAATTTTGACCACAACTGCTGTCAGAAAAATCATGAACTGTGGAGGTACTGTGGATTTCATAGGTGGCTTAAGAAGCTTTTATAGAACGAGATGAAACTGAATTGCAGACCATATTTTGGAGTTCATGTCACTGAGCAGGATCTTAAAGGCTCCTAAGTCCATCCCCCAGTTGAGTGTCCATCACACCCCTGCCTAGTGGTCATTCAGCCTGTACTTGTGCAACCTGAGATACGACAACTTGGGAATTCCCTGGTGGTTAGGACTCTGTGCTCTCACCACCAAGGGCCCGGGTTCAATCCCTGGTTGGGGAACTAAGATCCCACAAGCCACGTGGCCAAAAAAGAAGAAGAAAAAGAAAAGAAATATTTTAAAAAAGAGAGAGATATGACAACTTATTTGATACATCAATATACACTGGCAACTGCAGAAATGCTTCTTTCATCTACTCTTAAGCCAAAGCAACATGATTTCCTGGTATCTATCTTTTTATTTTTTATCTTTCCCATATATCCTTCCACATATATAATCCTTTGCTTTTATAGTTTATTCCCTTATCTCCCCCTTCCCTTTCTACATATATACATGTTTTGGTAAGAAACATAAAAAAAGTATTTTCTCTGAATAGTTTTCTTTTTTCCCAACATATGCTTGTGCATGGGGTGTACACACACACACACACACACACACACACACACACATACACACACACCATCCTCTTCCTTGTGTTAATTAGTTCCTGTTTCATGTTTTGATTTTGCAAAGATAAAATATAAGTTGGGCCATTTTCCAAAAGAGGTAGGTAAAAGTAACACGAACCCTTACAATGCTTATGACAGCTCACCTTTTTAAAACCCTCCACTTCCTCCTTATCTTTTTTGTTTTCCTTTTAAAATTAGCATTTAATGAACACTTTCTGTGCCAGCCACTAAGCTAAATTCTTTACACATATTATTTTATTTAATCCTCATAACCACCCTGTGGAGCAAGTGCTGTTATGTATTAAACCCAATTTACAGTGAGGAAACTGGGGTATAATAAAGTGACTTGCTCAAGTGGCAGATCCTGTGCAAGATCTCAGGTCTGTCTGAGCTCATTGCCAATGCTTACAGTCACTGCTGCTATCTCTCCCGGGGACTGGGGGTCAGGGTGGGCAGGTGGGAGGTAGAGGACAGCGCCATCTATGGGCGAAAGTTCATAACTGGGATATTAAGTTGAAAAGGAGGGAATGGGGGCACTGTGACTAGATTAGATGGGTCAGGGCCCTTTAGAAGTGAAGATCCTTTGGAGGGATGCAAGAGCCAGCAGGCATGATCTCATCGCACAGCATCTCAGGAATAAAGTCTGATCAGGGAGGTTGGGAATAACTTGTCAGCATCTGGGCTCCCAGCAGTTTGACTGCTGGCCCCAAGCAGGGATTTGGGGGCCTACCCTTGACTTGAACTTAAAGGTTGGCAGGTATGGGCTTGCTCTCTGATGGGCAGGAGGGGAAGCTCTGCGGCACTGCATTCACGATCCTCCCCAAGGCGGCTGAGGTAGGCAGAATAATTTCCTCATCAAAGATGTCTATGTCCTAATTCCCAGAACTAGTGAATGTGTTTCCCTACACAGTAAAAGGAATTTTGCAGATGGATTAAATTAAGGATCTTGAGATGGAGAGGTTATTTTGGATTATCTGTGTGTGCTCAACATAATTGCAAGGGTCCTTATAAGAGGAGGCATGAGGGTCAGAGTCAGAGATGGAGATGTGACAGTGGAGGCAAAGGTCGGAATGATGCAGCCACAAGCCAAGGAATGCAAGCAGACTCTAGAAGCTCAGAAAGTAAGAAGAGAGTTTCCCCAGAGCCTCCAAAAGGAATGCAACTCGCTGACACCCCCATTTTAGCTCTGTAGGACCCATTTCAGACTTCTGACCTCTAGCACTGTACGATAAAAAAGTTGTGCTGTCTTAAGTCACTAAGGTTGTGGTCATTTGTTATAGTAGCAATCAGAAACTTATATAGTAGTCAAAGTACCACTCCTCTAATTATCAGATTCTGTTCCAGCTGAATAGCCCTCCATACCAGGCCCTGAATATATCTTGCTGTCTCTGACTTTGCTCACGCCCTTTCCCTTTACTGTGAGCTCTGCTCACCTTCACCAATCAACCCAGTCCTCCCCACACAGCCTACTACATCAGCTCAAGTCTTTTCACTTGTGTTTTGTTAAGACTACGTCAGCCTTCAGTGAATGCTCCTTCTGTCTATACACTTGGTTTACAACTCATCATGTACTTCCTTATTACAGCTCTTGCAGGAATGTATTTTAGGCAGAGGGAATAGCATGTGCAACGGCCCTGAGGCAGACATGACTGTGACATGTTAGAGAACAGAAGGAAGGAAAGTCAGAATGGTCGGTGCTTGATGAGTGAGGTGGAGAGTGACATTGAGGGGATCAGAGTGCACAGCTGGGGCCAGATCACAGGGGGCCTTGTAGACAGACATACATGGAGCTTGGGTTTTACTTGAGGTGCATTGGGAAGCAAATGGAGGGTTTAAAGGAGGGAAAGGGACAAGATCTGATTTACGCTTTCAAATCGAAATAATAGAACTTAGAGTAAAAGAAGGGAAACTAGCTAAGAGGATATTTCAGTCATTCCATGGAAAGAAGATGTTGGCTTGATCTAAAGTAGTGTCAGTGGAGGTGGACACTGAAGTGGATGGATTTCTAAATTCCATGAGCCTTACTTTCTTCTTCTTTAATATCTGAATAATAGCATTTACCTCAGATGATTGTTATGATTGTAAATGAGACAACGTATGTATGCACCCAGCATGAGTTCAGCAAACAGAATGTCCTTGACATATTTTAGTGCCTTTTTCTTCTCCTGTGTTCAAGACACTGACAAAACAGAAATTTTCCAAAGGAAGCATTCAATAAGTATATGCTATTCAATCATATTTCCCATGGCCAAAAATATGCAACTTCTAAACCTAGAACTTGAAAGAAAATTCTGTGTTTAAACTCTACCTGTACAACCTCTTCTAAAGACAGATGCCTTGAAGACCCTAACAACATTTTCATAGGAATGTCTTGTTCATATTTAATTTTTCCTCAATCACCTTTGCCATTTTTTCTTCATAATTAGTAGTTTAGGTGGTGGTGACAACTCTCAAATATTTTAAATCCTTGAGAGTAAATCCTTTTTTTTTCTTATTTCTTTTTTTTTTTTTGGCAGAAACTAGAATGCATTCATAGAATCTCCCCAGCCTCTATCCCATCTTAAAAAGAAAAAAAATCTCTTCACATGTCTATTCATGTCATTTTATATTTTGACATAGCAGAACCAGTGGGATATACATAGAAAAAATTTTTTAAAAGACCATGCTTATCCCACCTTGCTTAAACACAGAGATGCTGCATTAGAGATAAACAGAGTTTTGTGCCATCACTGAATAAGCCAGATTGATTTGGATACAATGAAGCACTTACATGATCTTCTAGAGAATTTTAGTTGGTTTCATATTTTCTAAGCCAAAATACAGAGGACGTTTCTCATCTGAGAAAGATCACACATTGTGTGGAGTCTGCCACCTCCTTCTTTTCTTTCCATAGACAAGAGATATTTGCTGCTAGAATCATTTAAAGCAAACAGATCACCTTAAGACATGATGCTCTATTCTAGTTCATTCTGAATCAGGGCACATTTCCAAGATCCTCAAAGACAGATGTCAAATCCTTATACCTCCCTCTGTATTACATGGAAAATGTGAGTGAGGTCAAAAATTCTAGTCTGGCCGAATCAGTTGCCTGTGTGAACTTCAGGTGAGATGAAAAAATTTCTCAGGCCTTTTAATCCTTGCTCCATTTTTCTTGTCAGCTCTGAATAGGTTCACTTTCCAGGATCTCTTGATTACCCATGAAGTTCAAATTTTATCCTTCAGCTCCTGAAACGTACAGTTCTATCTTTAGCATTTTCACTGTAGATAGGAACCATTTAGGCTCTTAAATGGTTTTTCTTTCTTTGAAAGTCTACTATTTGGCAAAGGTCTTTTTTATCCTTAGAGATGAATCAGTGTATCATTTGTAGGTTTTCTTCTTCACGTGTCTTTATTCTAATTCTTTGGGGGAATTAACTTTCTGGTACCACTTTGTTGAAAGTGTTAAAGGAAGTTTCAGCCATGTGCCTTGTTGCTTAAGACATGCCACTTCTAAAACACAAAACTAGCAGTTTTTCCTTATGTATAATTTAAACTGTTGAAACAAAATTAATAACAAGTAGTAATGGTATAAAGTCCACAGTTTTTTAAAATTTTTATTTATTTATTAAAAATTAAAAAATGTTTTCATACAATTTTTAAAGGTTACTTTCCGTTTATAGTTGTTACAAAATATTGACTACTTTCCCCTTGTTGTATAATACGTCCTTGAACCTATCTTACACCCAATAGTTTGCACCTTCTACTCCCCCATCCCTACATTGCCCCTCCCTCCCCACCTACTGGTAACCACTAGTTTGTTCTCTATATGAGTGAGTCTGTAAAGCCCACAGTTTAAAAAGCACCTCTGCACCCATAATTGCATTGATCCTTTTTAGATGACCAAGTAAAACAATTACTGAGGCTTGCCCTATTTCTATGATAGTTTTGAAGAAATGGACTCAGACAGGTAAGCAAATTACCAAGGTTTACAAAAAGTGCTTTAGCTTGTGTTTTAACTTGTCTTGGTTTTCCTTTCTTTCCTTCACATTAATTCATCAAGCATTATTTATTGAGCTCCCACTACATACTCACCAGGCTCTGTGCTATATATATGGTACCTTCCCTGGATAATATCACAGTTTTGTCAGGGAGGCAGAAATACAAATGAAAAACTACAAGGCAATGTTGAAAAGCTCTATAAAATGAGTAAGAGTGAGATGTCAGCTTTACTGGTGGGTGAGCGGCAGGGTTATCAGGAAAGCTTCCTAAAGCAAGCAATATTTGAGCTGGACTTTAAAGGATAGTAAGATTTCTCCAGAAAAGAGAAGTGGTGGGAGGAGAGTACTGCAGGTGAAGGAACAGTCTGTGGAAATACATTATGGGCACAAAACAGTGCCACGATCAGGAAACAGCAGATAGATCTGTGTGACAACAGGGGGCTTTCTACGGGCTACAGGTGGTGAGCAAGGAGGTGAGGATGGCTGAAGATGAAGCTGGAACCGCAGGAGGGATTTATTATACAGCATTGTACTCATAATACGTAACCATTGACAAGGGTTTTAAGCAAAGGGGCGACTGATCAGATTTGTGGTTTAGAAAGATAATCTAGAGAATGGATCAGAGGAAGAAGAGATGGGAAGACCAGTACAGTAAAGAGGTTATTGAAGTTGTCCAGGTGAGAGGTAGTGGTGTCCAGAACTAAGACAACGGCAGAGGAGGGGAAAGCAGAGGTCGGATTTGACAGATATTTCTGAGGCCAAACCCATGGATTCTTATCTTATGTGAAAGCTGAGGAAGAGGAAGAAGTCCAAGATGATTCTGAGATTTCTGCATTGGACTTTTGGTTACCATTTGTTGAGCCGTGCCCATGGCCGACGATCACGCTCAACACCTTATATACCCAATTTCATTTAACCTTTCAATGTTCCAAGGTTGTATTATGGGCTCCATTTGGCGGGGGAGATGAGGAATCTAAGAGGTGAGGTGACTTGTCCAAGATCACACAATTTGTGATTCTGAGATGGAATCTGAACCCAGGCCCGTCTGACAAAGTCTGGATTCTAAACACAGGGGAATAGAAGTTTAATTTAGAGAAGAAGAAAGAGTGTGGTGGTAGTTTGCTTTGTTTGTTTCAGAGTGAAAATAGGGGAACAGAGACTTGATGTGGGCCTGTTGTCTTTGAGGTAACTCAAAGGACAAATGTGTGGTGATGTCTGGAATCAGCAGACGGTCCCCAGTATGAAGCATCATTTCATTGTCTTCTACCTCCCAGGGTACTTCATGTCCCCGGAAATGGTATTCATATCATCTTCCTGTCTGCTATCGGCTGAATGTGTGTGTGTGTGTGTGTGTCTGTGTGTTGATGAGAAGGACCATCTTCATAATTTCCTTACTCTTTTTTATTGTGCTGGATTCACTTATTCTGAATGAAAGGAACAGAAAGTACTTTTGTCCTGCTGTATTTTCTGCGCAAATATCTCGTGGCTTTATACAGAGGCCTGAGAGCTTGGCAAACTTCTGAAAGGGAAGATTCTGCCTTACGCTTTACAAGTGGTGAGGCTCTGCTTTTTGTTTCAGATATTCACTACAGCTTTCTAGTCACCTTTGGCAATAATAATATTTTATTTTTTAATTTTATTTTTATTTCATTTTTCTGTGAGAGACCATCACTTGTGTAATCAAAGGAGAGTCACTGATGGTTTTAGTATTTAGAAATGGCAGGGGGAACTACCCATGAACAACGGATAATAAACATCCCTCATCCCACGGGCATCATCGTACCTCCTGGGACCATTCAGTGTTCAAAGTCCACCAGGAAAATGTTGGAAGGCTCACAGAACACCCGGGTAATATTAGCATCGTCAAGTAGTCAAGAAACACCCCAATAAGATTGTAGATATTGTGCCAGAATGTATGTACTAAAAACTTGGGTCCATGGAAATAAAAACAGATTCTTATCTGTTAAGTTCATGAACTTGGGCTGATTGACATGAAAATGACTTTTTCCCCCCTGCTGTTTCCATTTGCAGGTTTTGGCATGGAGGCAACCTTACTCCTTGTGGTTGGCTTTTCCCATACCAAAGGGGTGGCTATCTCCTTTCTGGTGCTTGCCGTAGGATTTAGTGGTTTTGCTATTTCAGGTAAAGTGTCCTTTGGGTTTCCCAATCTTTTCCATAGATCCAGCAAGACTTGGGAGGAAGGAAGGAAAAGATATTGTAGCATCTTCCTTTGGTAGCCAAGCCATTCCCAAGGGTCAGGGCCACTGGCTAGAGACTTTCACCTAGTGGGGATGATTTTGTCAGATCACTGAGAACCAGGCTTAGGAGGCCAGTCAAGCTGGAATTGTTGATACTTTCTCCATCTTGGAAACAAACAACGTGCAGGCGCTGCCTCTGGGGCATGGGCAGCGCGTGTGTTGCTGGACGAAGTGACACCTTCATACTTCAGAACCAGGTCACCCTAACTAACGGAGGCTCTCATGACCTTTTCAATCCTCACCTCCTATTGGAGAGCTGCTGATATTAACTCAAAAGTCAAACGATGTAGTCATTTGACATATAGTCATAGAATCAGAAGTTTTTAAGGGTGGAACTCTTCTTTAGATTTTTGTCTACTCCGAGGCTTTCATTTTCCAAACAAGGAAATTCAGGTCCAGGGAGGTGATGTGACTTTCTAAACAGGCGAGAGCAGGAAGTAAAAATAATAATGGAGACGATGAGAGCTAACATTGATCAGGCACAAACTCTGTGCCGGGGACTGTTCAAAGCCCACTCTGTGTATTAACCCCTGTCATTCTCACAGCTACCCTAAGGGCTATCAGTCTCCCATTTTACCAGAGCAGAAACCAGCCTACTGTGTGAGAGGTCACAGTGCTAGCATATCATGTCTTACAGACTTCAGTAGCTCCCTATGCAAAACTGGGTGAAAAAGTAAAACTCAGTTTTTTTTTTCTAACTTTAAAAACATATTGTAGGACTAAAAAGTGTCATTTACAGAACACTTCACATATATTGCATCTATCTGACAAAATTATGAAGCAAATGATATTACCATTATTTTACTGAGGAGCAAATTAAAACTCAGGAAAACTGGGGACTTTCCTATTGTCACACAGTTGGTAGCAAAGGAAGAACTAAGGTGCAGTCCTGCCAGGCTTCGTGTCTGTGCTCTTTCCACAATTCTGGGCTGTCTTAAAGATCAAACAGGGTGCTAACATCCCAGAACAGAAAAACATGGAACCTCTGGTCTAAACTAACATAAAACGGGGGCTTGATCTTATCAAAATACAGTTGACCCTTGAACAATGTGGGGGTTAGGGGTGCTGACCCCCAGCACAGTCGAAAATCCGCCTATACCCTGTAGTCGGCCCTCTGTATAAGATGTTCCTCTGCATCCTGGGTTTTGCTGTATCCTCAATTTCTCATCTGAGGATTCAATCAACCACAGATCCTGTAGTCCTGTAGTATATACTACTGAAAAACAAATCCGCCTGTAAGTGGACCCATGCAGCTCAAACCTGCTTTGTTCAAGCGTCAACTGTAAATAGAGCTGATAAATAGTTAAATTAGGAAAAAATGTCTGCATTAAAAGTAGCTTGCAGCTAACAACGGGTTTGGGGATGCAAAGACCTGGGTTTAAGGGCCCTCTTCACTACTTACGATTTATAAAAGAAAAAGAATACTAAGTTATTTACATCCTAAAGCCTCAGTTTCCTCATCTAGAGATTGGAGCAATGTAACGGCAACTTCTTAGGGTTGTGGGAGATTGCAATGAGCTGAGATCATTCATTTATTCACTCACACTTCCCAAGAGACAGACGCTGTTCTTGGCACTGGGGACATTGCAGGGAAAAAAAAAAATTAAAGATTCTGTCCTCATAAAGTTTACATTCTAGTGGATTAACCCCTGTTAATCAGAGCATTAAAGCATTAAAAGCAGAGTTAAAGCATTAGAAGATCTTAGCCCAGTACCAGATGCATAAGACAATTAATAAATATTCACTATTGTTGTTCAATTATTATTTAATCTAGTCCAGTGCTTCTCAAAATTTAGTGTGAATGCAAATCACCTAAGGATCTTGCAAAATGCAGATTCTGATTTAGTAGGTCCAGAGTGGTGCCTGAGATCCTGCATTTCTAACAAGCTCCCCAGTGATGTTGTTGCCGCTGATCAATAGTCCATACTTTGAGTAGCAAGGATAGAGCAGTAATGACTTGTTTCTAGTAGGATGTTAAGGAACACCTTTCTTTGATAGCCCTGTGATGCAAAAGAAATTCATATCCTCCTGTTCCCAGAGATATTGAAATATTCAGGCTCATATTGTCCCCAGATTGCCAATTAAGCCACAATCAGAAGGAGAGAAATCCAACAGCCCAAATCACAGCAGCTGCCTCTTTTTTTTTTTTTTTTTTTTTCCAGCACTTACTCAATGCTGGCCACTTTTTAGATATAATCTCATTTAATCTCTGTAGCAGCCTGATGAGAAGGGTATTGCTATGTTCATTTTGTCAGTGACAACACTGATGCTTGGAAACGTGACTTAACTTACGCAGATAAATTAAGTAATTAGGATTGGAATAAAGGTTTATCTGATCCAACAGTGAGACTATGGGAGGGATTATAGTCATGGGGATGATGATTCCTTAGGATCTGCTATCTGCCAACTTTATAAGGAGCTGATAAGGTTGCCAGGGAAGACCTGCTCAGCTTAGGGACTGATTATGGACAAGAGAGCTGAGACAGGTGAGATTAGAAATATACAAGGGATGGAAAGTGCTCAATATAAAATGTATAAATTTGTTGAAATCTTTTGGATGTGAATCTGTTATTTCAAGTGGCTTATATTAATATTTTCTCAGACGTACGTGGGTGTTAAGAGCAAACCCAAATGTGTATCTTTTGTTAAAGAGCTCTGCTTTATAACTTTGTAGTAAAGTTTCAATATAGAGAAAAACAAAAACAAAAACGAAGGATGGGTGATGCCTGCTTTAGAAAATGTCATATGTAGAGAAGACTGACTCTCCCAACTTGTGTGCAACTTACTTTGTGTGCCTGCTTCAAAAAAATCTATCAATGTCTCAGTTTCTCAACAATTTTCCCCCCAAACATCAGTATTGTGCAGCTAGAAACCTAAACGGCTTTTCTGACATTGTTTTTAGCTGAACGCAAATGCCTAGGCTTTGTATCAGAATATAATACTCGCCAATCATATTAATTGCTTCTTATCTCTGGGTTCTTTTCTAATAAAGTGTTTACCGCATTCAAATCAACAGTAAGATTAATTAATCTTGCAGCTGTTTTATATTCTGATTTTCTGCCACTTTGACCTGAAAGAGAAGGTCTGTTTATTCCAGAAAGGTTTTCTCAAAATTCTCTCTGAATGGAGGTAGGAAAAAAAAAACAACCAGCCAATGTGCCAGATTAGGAAAAATATTTTTTTTAAATTCTGTTTTCAAGTTCTTTGCACAAAATAGAGAATTAAAAAGCAAGACCAAGGAAAATAAAAATATGAATAAACAAAACCTACAGCCCCCTGCTGTAATTTCAGAGCTCAAATTGGTAATTAATTAAACAACTATTTATTGAATGCCTACTATGTGCCAGACACTTTGCCAGCTCAGGGAAGATAGTGATAAACAAGGCAGATGGATAACCAACCGTAAAGAACCTATATGTTGGCTTTCACCTCTATGTAATTAACATATATGATTTAACTTAATTCTTACAACAATTCTATAAGACTGATTATCCCAGTTTATAGGTGAAGAAGCTGAGGTTCAGAACGTTTAAATCCTTTGTCCAGGTTTGCATCTCAGTTAAGCTGCCAGGTTCGAGTTCTGTCTGACTCTAAAATGCACCTCTGGGCTATACTGGTAGAACTGGTTCCCAGTGCCTGATGCCTCCTCTTTCAAAGCCTTATTCCTCCTCTGTCTTCACTCCTCCTTCATCCCACTCATTCTTGTCTCCTGATAAGCAGATTAATAGTGAGGTGTTGGTGATTTATTATTTTACCACTCCTAGCAGAGTTATCTATAGATAGAAGACCTCAAAGAGAGGGGCGTGCTTAGAAGTGGCGGCAACAGCAGAGGTAGTACTGGTATTGGTAATCATGAGAGTAACCAGAGCCTAGCTGTCTGCCAAGAGCTCTCGCATACATATTTCCCCTGAGTCTCATCTCACAGCATCCTTATGAGTTAAGTAGTAACATTACTCCCAAATTAGAGATGAGGAAACAAAGTCCTAAAAAATGACTTAAGAGGTAGGAATAAGATTCGAATCCAGGTTTACAGACTCCAAATCAAGTATGTATGTAAAAGTCTTTTGAAAATTGCAGAGGATTCTGCCAATGTTTGTGTAAATCTTTCTTATCAAAAAGGAGCCCTTTCCATTATGCCATGTAGCTACTAAGGCAGACCTACATATGGTGGCCTTTTGGGAGCGAGTTGAGAGCTAAGAGGGAGGATATTATGAGGCAGGGTTTGCTTCTAAGCACACTCTATGTGATCATGTGATTGTTTACTCTGAATAAATGTGATCCAGGCTTCGGGCTTTTCAGTATTGCCCCAAACACCATTATTTTGGGCTTCTAAGCCTAGAAGGTACAGGTGCCATAATTCTCCTCATGGAGAACCCATGGTAGTCATTGCTAGTCAATCATAGCATGTTTTTCTGCTATGTGCAGAGACAGCCTGACAATCCTCAACCCAGCCTTTCCAGTAAAGGTATCCATTAGTTACATGTAGAGGAAATAGATTGATGAGAGTTGGGGAAAGCTAGTATTTTCCAAAATGTATTTGGAATTCTGTTCTTGAGTCTGATTTTGAGGTGTTTGTCTTCACTGTAGGTTTTAATGTCAACCACTTGGACATTGCCCCCCGCTATGCCAGCATTCTCATGGGGATCTCAAACGGAGTGGGAACCCTCTCTGGAATGATCTGTCCCCTCATTGTGGGCGCGATGACCAAGCACAAGGTAATGTTTTCCTTTGGGGCTGTGGGTTACAGTATCAGGGGACTGAAGTACGGCACAAACTCTCAAGGCCCTACCCCAGTCTGTGTAAATGTGTATGTCCTTCACTTGGCTGAGTCACTTTAACTTCTTTTTTTTTTTTTAATTTCTTCTTCTTCTTTTAAAAAATTATTGTTTATTGATGGCAACAGGGCTGACTGACGTTTGGGTCTATGTTTCTTAAATTGAGAAATAAAAGGGGTCTGTGTGTGTGTGTGGAGGGGAGGTGTTAATACCATAGACTGTTTAGAGATACAAAGAAGAAACTGAGGTAATCAACTCAGGATAAATAAATTACCTGATTGCTTTATAATCATAAGTAACTAAACTTTACAGCTCATTTCCATTTAGCATGTTCCAGCATGAAAATATTAGTGCAGTTATACTTCCTTATGATGAAGAAAATAAACAAGACATTAATGACCCTTCCTAAGAACCTAAGCGGGTGTGGCACTAAGTCGTTACTGAATATTTGTGTATTTAGACTAGGGTGGGTGGCACAGGAAGATCCCAGATCCATCCAGAGTTCAGCCACAGGCCACATGGTTCCTTAATCCCTGTCTTTGAAAGGGTTTTAGATGCTGCTTTCTGCAAATAAACATTTTTTGATACTATGGAGTTTTTACCCAACAATTTTTTGTTGTTGGATTGCCTATTGCAAATATGACTTCAGAAATTCTCCCAGCTTCTTGGAGAGGAAAGTGTGGGATAACTTTTCTTATCTTTTGATAGAAAAGGAAGGTGGTCTTTGGGGATTTTATAGGCAGAGGATCCGCGCTTTGTCTGTTCATGAGATGAAAGGATTGGTAGTGTGATCATTAAATCTCAGATACTGTCTGCTCCTAACTTTAAACACAGATTCCCGTTATTTTTGATACAGTATATTTTCATAGAAATTATGATTATAATTAAGCTATTGACAGTCAATACTGAGCATTTTCATGGCTCAAATTGTCATGTATCCAAAGCAAGAGGGAGACCTCTGATATTTACAACGGTGGGTTCCTAAAGCAAGTTTAATTTAACTTATTATGTGAGTGGAAACCTCACTTGTATATTTAGAAGAGCTGTGAAGTGGTGCAGCAAGGAATTTACAGGATGTTTATTTTGTAAATAGTTTTCTAAATTAAAAAAATGCATATTCATTGTAGTCTTAACTTTCATGTTTTATTTATTTATTTATTTTGTGGTACGCGGGCCTCTCACTGCTGTGGCCTCTTCCGTTGCGGAGCACAGGCTCCGTACGCGCAGGCTCAGCGGCCATGGCTCACGGGCCCAGCCGCTCCGCGGCATGTGGGATCTTCCCGGACCGGGGCACGAACCCGCATCCGCTGCATCGGCAGGCGGACTCTCAACCACTGCGCCACCAGGGAAGCCCCTTAACTTTCATTTTTAAACACTCAAATTCCATTTCGGTCCTGGGCATGCTTCTGCCACATGTCTTCCGGAGAAGCACAGCATTTGCCTTTGGGGTGACCAAGTGCTTTTGTCCCAGTGGAGACCTCCAGAAGATACTGTTAATCTCTGTTTTTGGTTCAAATATTAATTGGTACCGTGTTTCCTTGTTTAGACCCGTGAGGAATGGCAGAATGTGTTCCTCATAGCTGCCCTGGTGCACTACAGTGGCGTGATCTTCTATGGGGTCTTTGCTTCTGGGGAGAAACAGGAGTGGGCTGACCCTGAGAACCTTTCTGAGGAGAAGTGCGGAATCATTGACAGCGATGAATTAGCCGAGGAGATAGAACTCAACCATGAGAGTTTCACAAGTCCCAAAAAGAAGATGTCGTATGGAGCCACCACCCAGAATTGTGAAGCCCGGAGGAAGGAATGGAGCGGACAGAGAGGAGTGACTCTTGATGAGGAAGAGCCGGCATCCTACCAGAATGAAGACGGAAACTTCTCAGATACATCCTAATGTCTGAGGGGCACTTCTGGCTCCTCCTCACTTTAGAACCAGAAAGTATCCATACCTATTGCTTTCTATTGCCAGAGGGTCAACTCTAGGGACACTGGATGTGGGGGAGGGGAGAGGAGGTTTACCTAGCAATAGGGGAAAGATAGATATTTTCTTGCAATGACAACCTGCTCTAAGTTGATAAAATGGGTGGCTATAATGTTTTTGATTGGCAGTTGACTCTTCTCTCTAAGAACTAAACTTATTCAGGAAAGAATGACTAGAAATATAAGAAAGACAATACCATGTTTTTCAAAGAAAAATGGAAGGAAATGGGAATATTTGGCCTGGAGGAGAGAAAACAATAGTTGCCACTACATTTCTGAGAGCAGCCATGCAGAGGAGGGTTTCCTACTCCTAATAAAGGCCACGGCTTACAAAGGCCCTGTATTGTGCCAGGTACTTTATAACATTCTCATTTAATCTCCACACCACTATGACATACATTTTTTTTTTTTTTTTGCGGTACACGGGCCTCTCACTGTTGTGGCCTCTCCCGTTGCGGAGCACAGGCTCTGGACGCGCAGGCCCAGCGGCCATGGCTCACGGGCCCAGCCGCTCCACGGCATGTGGGATCTTCCCGGACCGGGGCACGAACCCGTGTCCCCTGCATCAGCAGGCGGACTCTCAACCACTGCGCCACCAGGGAAGCCCTGACATACATTTTTTATCCCCATTTTACAACTAAGGCAATGAAAGCAACAGGAGATTGACTTGCCCAAGGTCATCCTGCCACGGACAGTGCTGAGACTGGTGGAATCCAAAGTAGGTGGCAGTTCTGGAGAAGAACGTTTCACTTCAGATTAGAGAAGACATTTTTAATAATGAAAACTGAAAATGGAGTGGGTTGTCATGTGGATAATTCTCTATTTTGGCAGGCATGGGGGATGGAAAACATTTGGGTTGATGTGGCAGAGAGCATTCAAATATTGTGTGAGAGACTGGGTTCAAAGACCTTTGTTTGGGGTCCTAGGTGGTCTGAAGAGCCAAATGATTCTATGAATCCATAGTTTTTCTAAATAATAAGGGTTACAGACTATACGAGAGATTCAAATAGGTTAAACAAAGAAAAATAAAAAGCTAAGCAACACAGCAAATTTCCAGGAATCTGATGGTCAGAATGGCTGAGAAGAACTAAATTTCAACCCTTCATAATATCAAGAATGTGGTTAAATAACGTCCCATATTACTTGTAAATCTTTAAGACGTTTACTAATTTAAGAAGTTGGTTCATGCATTTTATTAGGTAAAATTCTCTTAGAAGAGTCCTCTGTTTTAAAAAATGTATGTCTTTAGCCATTTCTGCTGGTGATATTAGGAAATTTGATCAAATTATACAAAATTATGATTGAAGTATTCCTAATGACTCTACTTGGAATGATATTCAATGAAACCACAATAATACAGCATTAGTTAAACAGTGAAATACTACAATGTAAACATCTGGGACAACTAGACCCATAGTGTTGAAAAATTAATCTTTGCATAAGGCAATAACATGAATACTCTCTAAATACATTTTAAAATTTAATGATATTTTAAAACTTAATGTTGGCATGTAAAAGGTTGTTTGCAAATCACATTATTTCCCTGTTCATTGTTTTTGAAAATTTTATTTCTACTTTCAGAAGAAAAATATAATATTGCAGGAAAAGTTATAGATTTACTTGTAGTTTGTTATTGTAAAGTGGTTTTTTTTCTCCTAATTTCTCTCATATATATATATTTCTGGTCCCTAACTGTATCAGCAGAATTGTAGTGTATTTTGTAAAAAGAATTAATTTGAAAAAAAGCCTGATTTTCCATTAAATAGTATTATTTATGTCATCAGTATATCATTTATGTTATATATCTTTAAATCTCTTTAATGAGTGAAACCATGTAAGTTCCTTTGAACAGTTCCTGTCATGTAGAAAATGCTCAATAAACATTAGTTATCATCATCATTATTATCTTTTAACCTTTTTGGGAACCTTGCAGTTGAAAAGAAAGCATGCTATGTCATTTTCACCCATTAGTCACAGGATTTATTGTGAAGGTCGTGTTGTTTTCTAAGTAAAAGAAAAAAAAAAAATTGAGAAATTTATGGTAGTCAGTGTTTTATTTTTTCTTCTGTTAATGAAGTCAAATAACTATTTTAAAAACTCATGGTAATCCTTAAGGTAATGTTGTAGATTGTGACACAAAGTTACATTTACTCCATATTTGACGTCAGGGTCATATGTAGAAATTCCACATTTCGATAAATCAAAGCACTTTTGACAGGGTGCCTGTCACTTGCCCTTATAGTATTTAAAAAATGGGGTCCATAGTGTTGAAAACTAGAAAACACATTATTTTGTTGTGATGGGTTTCGTGAAGGTTGCAATGAACAGATAATTACATTTGAACATCAGGCATATGTACTTTGCAAGTTATTGTACATTTGGCTGCAAATATCCATTCATAGATCAGCTCTTAGAGGCAAACCATGGATTCTAGCAAGAAGGGAAGGAAGCCTGAGGATGCTGGATTCTTGAGACAAGAAAGTTTCATCCTTTTTAAAGAATAAAAAAAAGGAACAGGAACATGTTTTGGAACATGAGCATAACAAGAAATATAGTAATTATTCAAGAAATAATGACACATTTGTTATCCCTGCCTGGGTGTTAAATTTAACAGGTAAAAATTATCTACTATTTCTATTTCACACTGACTCCTTCTGAGCCCAACAAACCTAGCCTTCCTTCCCTGTTTCTTATCTCAGTTAATCATATCACCCTTTTGCTGGAGCTAGAAATCTTGGAGTAAACTCTTTTTAAAAAGTAGCCCTTTCTCTCTTCCCTGCCAAGTTCGTTTAATTTTATTTTCAGTCTGGGGCTCAATGTCTTGAGCCCCAGACTGAAAATAAATTTTGGAAAATTTTCAGCCATTCTCTCTTGTTATACTGCTTTTCTCCCTTCTCTCTCTATGCTTTTCCTGAGAGTCCAGTTAAATGGGTGCTGGACTGTGGGTAGGACTCTGACCATCTCCTCTGTATTTTCCAGGCTTTTGCCTCTGTCTTTGTTATTCTGGAGATCTTCTGACTCATTTTTTAAGTTCTATATTTCTCTCTTTAGCAAGGTATAGTCTGATAAAAATCCATCCATTGTGTTCTTAATTTCAGTTATTGTAGTTTTAGTTCTAGGACTTTTAGTGGTTCTTTTTCAATTCTGCTATGTCTTTAAAAAATTATTTCCAGTTCTCTGCTGAGATTTTCAATCCTGTATTTTATTTCCTGTAACACAAGAAGATAATTATTTTAAAGCCTGATCAGTGCCAATATCTGGAGACCATGTAATTCTGTATCTATTTCCTACTGGTTTTGCTGATTCTTATTCACGTTATCTCAGTCTGTGCCTGGCTTTCTTTGATAGTATCCAAAATCGTATTTGAACATTTGTTTGTAGAAATGATTTTAGGCTTAAAAAATGTGGTTTTTTTTCCTCTCCAGAAATGATTTTTGTTTGATTTTTCCAGGAACCTGAAGGCATTAGCATTCTGGGATCTCTTTAATCCAATTGAAAGGGCTGAGATATTCTGGGCCACCCAGATGATGTGGGAGATCTGAACTAAGTTGTAGGGAGCAACTCATGTATGGAAGGGATATGTGGGCCCCTTCCAGGAGAAACCACGAAGATTTATATCTTTATTAGAATTGATAGTCATTAGAATACAATAGATTCTGGCCTGATTCAAACTTGGCGTTAATAGCCACATGGACCAATTTGAAGGGCTAGGGAAGCTGAACTTTTCTTTGCATTTCATTTATTACTGGGTCCTGGGCCTTATGCTAAGCCCTTTCCATGCATATCTCATTTAATTTTCATGGGAACTCAATGAGGAAAGTTCAACTATTTATTCCCAAGTATTTATTAATAAATAAATGGTGTTTAAGAGCAGAAGTTAAACTCAAGACTCTAATGGCTGTATTTTAATCTTAATTCTTTTAAAAAAATTGAAGTATATTAATTTACAATATTATATTAATCAACTCAATTAAATATTAATCTTAATTCTTAATTTTTAATCTGTTCTCCACCTCTTTTCCTGGCTGCAGTAAATTCCAGGCAATGGTAATTCTCAAAGTCAGGAGAATGTCCCAGGAATTTCAGTAAGGCGTGAGGGAACTGATGGGATGAGCTCCGGCAGTTTAGTCCAGACCCCGGTATGGGGACAGATGAAAAACCAGATGAACAGCTGAGATCCTTCTCACCAACGGCTGGCCTGGAGTAAGATGTAAGAACCAGGGGCCTCTATATTTTCCCTGGCTACCCAGATAGTAAGATAGGAAGGCTGAACCCAATGCTTATTGTGTGTGTGTGTGTTGGGGAGTTACAGGGGTGTTACCAGAGGACTGAATCTCTCCGAGGCATCCTAAGAATGGAAACACAAACACCGTCCAGAATCTCAGTATATGCCCTGCACAGAATAGATGCTCAATGGATATATTCTTCAAAATCTGATGTGTTTAAGGAAGATTACACTGGAGGTGATGCTCAGGTTTGGCTGAAATTAATGTAGGTAGTTACCTACTTTCTAAGATTATAATAAAGGAATGAAAGACACATAAACTTTCCAGTACAAAGAGAAAGGAGGAGAAAATCACATTTAGGAAGCTGAATGAGGATACCTGAGCCTTAACTGACTTCAGCAGAACCAAGTGAAAAAAGAAGGAAGCTGTTTTTGTGTTACTACCCCTGGGGAAGCTGCAAAATTGAAGGCACCAGGGCCAGGTACCTCTGGAGGACAGAGTGAGTGGATAGAATGACATTTGAGGAGTGGGGGGGGGGGGCTGAAAACACAAGGACTGGCTGAAAGTTAGAATTGCCTGATTTAGTAACCCTACTGAAAGTGCATGGAAGGAGTAGTTATAACTCCAGAGCTCAACCAAGAAACTGCCCCTCCCCACACCTAGTGGAAAACAGGAGCTTTATTTTCTGGACAGGGTATCTCTGGATCCAAGAACACCTGTCATAGCTGAATATAAGCTCCAAAAAATAGAGATTTTAGTCTGTTTTTTTCACTGATGAATCTCAAGTATCTAGAACAGTGTCTGGTATTTAATAGTCACTTGGTAAATATTTGTCAAGTGAATGAATGAATGAACCTCATTAAACAAAGGGAAATTAATTAAAAGTTTGCATACTGCACACTGAAAACATTCAGCCACCTTCGTGGGCCGAGCTTCCAAAATGCTAGTAGTCAAACTCTTATCGTTTAGGCAGGAGACTGAAGGATTCATAGGGTGAGGGATGGGAACTCACTTTCTAAGAGAAAGGCTTACAGCCATTGACATTTAGGGGTTTCCCCATCAAAATAAGTAGATCCCTGCCCAATCACTTCCTGTGGAGGCCACCCACCAAGCCCTACCAATGAGAATAAAAATTCCATCATTCATTCATTCATTCAGCCATTCTACAATTATTTAGCATCTATGGTGAGCACTTCAATTATTGAGCAACTATAATGGTCCAGGCACTAGGGATAGAAAATAAATGAACAAAATAAGTCTCTGCTCTCATAGAGCTTACATTCCAGAGGACAGACACAGAAAATAAGCAGGTTGATGAGTAGGTTCAGTAGATAGTATGTCGGACGGTGTTAAGTGCTAAAGACAAGCATAGAACAGGGTAAGGGGATAGGAAGTGTGGGGCTTGAGGTGTCATATTGAGTGTTCAGGGATGTAGTGGACTTTGAGCAGAGATGTAAAGGCAGTGAGGGAGCAAGTCAGGAGCCTATTTGGGCAAAGTGTTCCAGGAATTAAAAGAAAAGCAAGTACAAAGTCCCTGAAGTGGGAACACACTTGGCATATTTAAAGAACACCAAGTTTTTAAAAAGTGGTCAGGTTCTGGACATATTTTAAAGAAAGATGGAACATTTGCTGAGAGGTTAGAAGACTGGGGAGGGTCAGGATTGGTGGGGGAAGGAATCAAGAACCAGCAATTTTGGACATGTTTGATTCTGGAATTTTATTTGCCTATTGATAGCTAAGTGACAGTATCAGGCGGACACTGGAATGCAGTCTAGGATTCAGGGCAGAAGTCAGAGCTGGAGCTGTTCATTTGTGAGTCATCATCTCATCACACAGATGGTAGTTAAAGCCACGAGACTGGATGAGATCATCAAGATTTGAACATGATTGAGCCCTGGGAGCCCTCCAGCACAGAGAAATCAGGAAGATGAGAAGGAGTCAGCAGAAGAGATGGAAAAGTGAGGTGGCAGGGTAGGGAAAGGGGACCTATAGAGGATGGCATCCTGTGGCCAAGGGAAGAAAGATTGGCTCGGAGGAGGGGTGATCATTAGGTTAAGGTTAAGATATGATCAGTTGTGTCAAAGCGGCAGCTAGATCAAGTAAGATGAAGACTGAGAATGGACCATTGGATTTGGCAGCACGAGTAGACAGCCAAAGATCACTGAGAGTTCAGGCAAGTTTCCAACACCAAAGATGCAGCTCAACACAGGCAGGGAGGAAGGTATTTGGAAGAAACCCAACATCACAGGGAGGTGAACAAAACTTAATCTGAAAGAGAAGAAAAGATATTGCATGCATGACACAAAAATAGAATGCTATTTTTTAAAAAAGGAAGAAATAGGGCATTCCCTGGTGGTCCAGTGGTTAGGACTCTGCATTTTCACTGTCATTGCCTGGGTTCAACCCCTGGTTGGGGAACTAAGATCCCGCAAGCCATGCAGTGCGGCCAAAAAAATAAAAATGAAAAAAAATGAAAAAGGAAGAAACATCCAGAGATGTAGACTGAGCTAGATAGAGAGAATCTTGAGTCTGGGAGGTCAGTTAGGAGACCATTTATAATAAGTTAGAAATGAGGGCCAAGGACAGGATTGGAGCTCAAAATGGGGAAGAGTGTGTAATTAGAGAAAACTTTAAAAAATATTTTTTCTAAAAAATGTAGTATATGCTCCCTTGTAGAAAATTTCAAAATAGAGAAAAATGTATTTAAGGGAATAAAAATTAATATTGCAGCACATTTAACTACTCAACATTTCAGCACATGTGCCTCCAGTCTTTTCACGTATATATTTTTGAACAACATGGGATCATACTGTAATATATAGTTTTATGTCCTTCTTTTTGCAGTTAACCTCATATAATAAATTCCCATGTTTTAAATATTCTTTGGGAGCTTGATTTTAAAATAATTACTGAGATATAATTTACATAAAGTAAATTAAAAAGTAATTTAATTTAAAAGTAAAAAGCACAAATCTTAGGTTTATACATCAATTGATTTTTACTTGTGTGTGCATATAGTTGCATACCTCTCCCTAATGGTAACCACTATTCTGATTTCTATTATGTGGATTAACTTTGCCCATTTTTGAGCTTCATATAAATGGAATCATACAGAACAAACTCTTTTGAATCCTACTTCTTTCCCTGAGTATAATATTTTAAAAATTGGTCTTTGCTATTGTGTTTATCCCTAGTTCCTTTTTTTTTTTTTTTTTCCGGTATGCGGGTCTTTCACTGTTGTGGCCTCTCCCGTTGCGGAGCACAGGCTCCGGACGCGCAAGCCCAGCGGCCATGGCTCATGGGCCTAGCCGCTCTGCGGCATGTGGGATCTTCCCAGACCGGGGCAACGAACCCGCGTCCCCTGCATCGGCAGGTGGACTCTCAACCACTGCGCCACCAGGGAAGCTCCCTAGTTCCTTTTTTTATCGGTATGTAATATTACGTTGTATGGCTGTGTCAAAATGTGTTCTCCTATTTATGGCCATTGGATTGTTTCCAATTTTGGGGGGAGAGGACTATTGTGAATAAAGCTGCTGTAAACACTCTTGTCTTTTTGTGGACATATGTTTTTATTTCTCTAGAAGTAAATTGCTGGGTCATAGGGAAGGTGTACGTGTACTTTTGTGAGAAGCTACCAAACACTTTTCCATAGTGGTTCTGCCATTTTACTTTCCCACTATCTATGAATTTGAGTTCCCATTGCTCCACATTCAAACCAATGAGAATATGATTTTTTTAAATGGCTGAATGGTATTATTTCATATTATGTGCCTAGACCAGTTGTTAGACATTTTAGGCAATTTTTCATTTTTCACTATTATAAACAGGAGTTCTTGATTATAAATCCTTGACTTCATCTGTAAGAAATATTTTCAAGGGAAAATTCACCTGACTTACCATTTCTATATCATTTATCATTCAGTTAGTACCTGGTTAGTTAAATTCATTAGCAACAATAACAGAGCAGATAATGCAAAACTGTGGCCACATTTCAAGGTGGCTTTGAAATGCATTTATTTAAAAGTTACATTTGAAGTGGATAGGTGACTACAATTCCACAACTTGAAAGCACTTCAAACACAGAACTAGCACAAAGTAATATTATCTTTCTTCTCTCTCTCCTTTTGTCCCTTCCCCTCTCCCCCTTCTCCCCCTCCCCACCCCCCATCAAATGACAAAACAAACAATTTAGTAACAACTTTGGTGTCCTTTATTCAAGGGAAAACAACCCATGGATTGCGGGGGAGTTCAATGCTCACTAGCAGCGAAGCAAGCTTCCAAGGGATTTTGGGCGAGAGAATTTTACAGAATGTTAGAAGAGGCAACTGGGAAGCAGGGTGAGCTTGGCTAGCAGGTGGGGGATTTCCTAATAAGGCCTGCAGGTCCTATTTTCTAGAGTGAGGTGAGCTTGCTAAAGCTGAGTTGGAGGATTGATTGGGGTTAGTTTTCTTTGACAGGTGTGTCCTGTTAAGTGCAGACTGACAGGTTTGCGTTTGTGGTATCGGTGGGGTCCCTGGGGTGGCCTCCATTTTGAGGTCCTGATAAATGAATTAACTTTATCACTCTACATATACATATCTACTCATAATGTCTGGATTCTGAAATAAAGTTCAAGTGAAGTCAAATAACTTAGATATACCATGGATGTGAGAGACCTTTGACCCTTTCAGCCATCTGTATAGTAACATTTGTAGAATCCAGGCAAACAAGCTGGAGGGTTGCTGCCAGGTGGATCCACTTCCCTTTCCTCCTCAACTTTCTCGGGTGGGGGTGGATGGAGCCACCTTTCAGTCAGGCTTATGGCTGAGCAGAACTAAACTCCCGTATCAAAACTGGGATAGGAGGCCGAGCCTTTGCTGGTGAAGCTCTAACTTTGCCACAGATGCCATACGGAGAGAATATTACAGGAAAGGAGGAGTGACTAAAGTCAGATCCTGAAGCCGGTAAAGCCATTACTGTTTTGGATTGTGTTGGTGTGGTGTAGCTACCCGAGACCTGCAGACTTCTCAGCTTGGGGTTCACAAACACCCCCAGAAAATATGAACTAAATGGTAAGTTGTATATGTTCACTTTCATCTGGAGAGAAGACTTATCTATAATCTTCTATAACTGTTGTCATATTCTCAAAGATGTCCATGATCCAAAGGAGGCGAAGATTTGCCAGAATGACCTACCGGTGCTAAATTGAAGGAACCCTCATAATTTGTAGTCCTTGCCTGAAGTGCCCTTTGTAGAAGCCTAGTTCTCTAGCTCAAGCACCTGGCCTTCTCATATTCCCTTTTTTCCCTCATCTAACTTCTTTTGTTTATTTTCTATCATATTTCCCATCTCTCCCATCTCCTTCCTTCCTTTGGATTCTTCTCTCTTCTTTCTGGTCCTTTTCCATACCCCCTTTCTTCTTCTTTCTCTACTGTAATAGACCCACTGGGGAAGCTTGGCTTGGAGTGCTGGGGCAGTCATATAGGCAGGAACTTCTCCAATTTATTTCTCTACCATCTTTTCCCACTGTTCCCAGTAGTGATTATAAGATATTGGCATTAAGTAGATGAACTCATTTTGAAAGTACTTGCTTCGTGTTCTTTCGAGCCATGTAACATTTGACCATGATATGTACTAAAGCATGATGATGAGCACCCCAGGAAGATAATGTTGACATCCTTGAGAAATTAATGGAAAATACTATGAGGTACTGTGAATAAATAGCCATAAAGGCTGGTTGAATATTATCACTTAAAGAACCATTAAAAATAATGCTGTTTATATAACCAAAGTGAATCCCATTTCTCTGCAGATCAGATAATTATGCACAGCAAGAGCAAGCATCTTGGCTTTCACTAATTACAGAATTTTTTTTTTCACAAAAAGCTTTTTGTATTTTGACAGCGCTGGTTGTTTTAAAGTTGTTCCCAAGAATGCATGTTCAAAAATCATCTTTCAATCTTTCACATTTTTAAGAATGATGTAATGCTTCCTTGATTATTTCAACATAACATGGAATTGAAACTCCATGGTTTGGGGTGTGCAGATTCTTCCTTTTTAATCTTCTTTAGGAACACATTTCATAATGAGTTCTGGTCTAAAATGTGATTCTGGTTTTCATCAGAACTTCTCTCATTCTATTTTTGGCTGAAATGGGGTAAAGAATCAAATGACTTTTGGCTCTTTTTGGTCCAGTGTTCGTGGTTTCACACGGTTTTAATATGCTTGAGGATAAGATTTCATTTTGTAGAGAAGGGTTTAAGGCCCCAGTGGTCCAACATAGCCCTGTGAGCTGCGCTCTCTCTCTAATGAAGGCCATAATATTTTTATCTCTTAGATTGAAGACCATAGCTTTTGTGGATGGATTCATCAATGTATTTGGGATGAAACTGGTCTTTAAAACATACAAATGTTGGGCTTCCCTGGTGGCGCAGTGGTTAAAAGTCCGTCTGCTGATGTAGGGGACACGGGTTCGTACCCCGGTCCAGGAAGATCCCACATGCCGCGGAGCGGCTGGGCCCGTGAGCCACGACCGCTGAGCCTGCGCGTCTCGAGCCTGTGCTCCGCAACAGGAGAGGCCACAACAGTGAGATGCCCGCGTACCGCAAAAAAAAAAAAACCATACAAATGTTATTTCACTCCTTATTTGAAACTCCAGAGATTTCTGCATTACTTGTCTATCACTGCAGAACAAACCACCACTAAATTTTCATGATTTTGAAACACAAAACTATGTACTGGCTCACAGCTCTATGTGTCAGTGATTTTGGTTGGGCTCAGCCAGGACGTTCTGTTGGTCTCCCCTGGGGTCACCCTTGTGACTACAGTCATCTTGTGCTTGACTTGGTTTGGATGACCTACATGGCCTTACTGGCCGTTGGTGCTAGCTGTTGCCTGTGGTGCCCAGGTTCTCCACCACATGGCCTCACATCCTCCAGTTGGCTAGACCAGGCTTCTTTATACAGCGGAGGCAGGGCAGCATTGTAAAAAGGAGAGAATGGAAGCCGTAGGGGTCTCTTGAGGCCAAGTCTCAGATACCCCACAATGTCACTTCCTCCAGGTTCTCTTGGTTCCAGAGCCAGCCCCAGTACGAGGAGAGGGAAGATAGCCTTCACGTCTTGATGGGAGGAGCCTCAAAAATCACCTTGCAAAGGGACATCCATGTAGGGTTGCAAGGATTATAGTGATCATCTTTGCAGGCAACCTTATTATCACAATTAAATAAAAACAAAATTTTCACTATGGCCCCCAAGTCCCTACGTCATCTGACTTCCTTTTCAATCTTGTATTGTTCCACGCTTCCCTTTGTTCCTTGCCCTCCTTTCTGTCACTCCAACAGCCTCACCTTGTTCTCTCTGTCTCAAGTGCTCCTTCCTCATATCTTGGCTCCTTGTTGTCACTCAGGTCTTAGTTAAATGTCACTAAGAATATATATTTTTAGAAAAATACTTTATTGAGGTATGATTGGCATATTAGAAAGCTATACATATTTAATGTATACAGCTCTATGAGTCTGGGGAGAAGTACACACCCTTGAAACCATCACCAACATCAGTGTCACAGACACATCCATCACCTCCCAAAGTTTTCTCCCATCCCTATTATTATTATTAGTGTGTGGTGAGAACACCTAACATAAGATCTATACTTAGTAAATGTTGAGTATACAATACAATATAGTTGGCTAGGCACTATGCTGCATAGTATATCTCCAGAATTTATCTTGCATAACTGAAATTTTGTATCCTTTAACCATCACCTGCTCAACCCCTCCACCCCCCACAATCAGCCCCTGGTAACCACCATTCCACTCTGATTCTACGAGTTTGACTATTTTATATTCTACATATGAGAACCCTCAGAATGTCTTAAGTTGCCTCCTCTACTTTCTTAGCAACTCTTTATTACTTATATGCTTTTATCTATTTTATTTATCACTCTCTGAAATTACCTTATTTTTTGAAAATATGCTTATTGCTTATTTTCCCACTGGAGTATTAAGTTCTACGGGAGCTAAGGCTTTGTCCGTCTTGTTTATTCCTATATGTTTGGGGATGAGAATGTGTCTACCATAATGGTCCTCAACCTTGGCAACACTTTAGAACCACCTGGAGGTTGTGGGGTGATGCCCAGGCTGCACTCCAGACAACTGGAAAAGCCAAGGGATCCCACAGACCACTGGCCTAGCCTGAAAACCTCAGAGAAGAGCAGGAACCAGGGCTGGGTATTAAAGAGAAGGCAAGATTTAGAGAAGTGGAGGAAAGAAGACGGCCTCCCAGTCAGAGTGGACCTAGGAGGCGCAAGAGGGAAAGGAAAGGGTGTTGCCGAATGAGTAATGCCAGGAATAGGCTTGTAAATTTGATTCGATAAGTGGTTAGTACATCGACCATTCTTCCTGAATTTTCCAAACTAGCTGACTTGAAATACTGTATTCCATTTTCCATGTAAATCAGCAAGACATCTTCTAACATTTCAGCATCTAAAGTCCACATCTAAGGCAGAAGCGACAAAATATCATAGTAAAATGATGAATCTTTTGTTTTTTTAATCAGCAAATATATACTCTGACATGGGAAATCTTATCATTTAAGAAAGCAACTTTATATTCTTAAGTGGGGCACAGGAGTGAAAAAAGTGATGTCTTAGGATCGTTCTGTAAGAAAGGATTGGAGATTAGAGGCAGGAAAAGGAAAGAGATGGGTACCGTAGCCATGCTGGTGCATTTATCCAGGTGAAGTGGATAAGGGTCATGGTGATGGGAACATAAAGTCAAAGGTATATGTGAAAGGCATTTGGAAAAAAGAAGCAAGACACAACTCATGATGATGGGTCAATAGTGTCCCAGCTGGAAGAGAAGGGTGGCCTTACTCTCCTGGGTTAAATTATTCCGGTGAGCATTTATATTGACCAATTTCACAGAATTAAATTCACATAGTGCTGTGTGTTGCCTGAGTGACAGGGAAAAGAGCAGAGAGAAAAAGACATTTACCTGGTACCAGTTTCCAAAAGCCTAAATCCTTTATTTTTTAAATTGAGATATAATTCATGTACTATAAAATTCACTCTTTTGATGTATACAATTCAGTGGCTTTTCATATATTCAAAAGGTTGTGGGACCAACATCACTGTCTAATCCAGAACATTTTTATCACTCCAAAACAACCCTGTACCCATTCAGTTACTCCTCATTCCCCCCTCCCCATCTCTTGGCAACCACTAATCTAGTTTCTGTCTCTATGGATTTGCCTATTGTGAACATTTCATATACATGGAGTCATATAATATATGGCTTTCTGTGATGGACCTCTTTCATTTCACATAATTTTTTCAAGGTTTATCCATGTTGTAGCATATATCAGTACGTTATTCCTTTTCATGGCTGAATAATATTATATGGATATACCACATTTTGTTTATCTGTTCATCAGTTATTTGGATTATTTCTACTTTTTGCCTTTTATGAATAGTGCCTAAGCCCTGCAGTATTGAGATTGCCTTTACTACGTTCATGAGCCATCTTCAATATTTCAAGGATACTACTGGAAACATCCCTTTGGCCCACACAAATGTTAGAATGATGCCATTAAAATGGAAGACCAGGCCATTCCTTTTCTCAAAATGCTCCAGTGGCTCCCTTCTCACTCATAGTAAAAGACAATCCTGAGCACAAACTCTGAGACTTTCTTCAGTCTGTTCTGTGTCTCCTGGTTCCATCCTTTGTCTCAGCTGCCCTGCCTTCCAGTTGATATTCAACCACGCTGGGCATGCTGTCTCCTCAGGGCCTGTTCTCCTTGCTTGCCCCTCTTCTCCCAGGGATCTCAATGGATCACTCTGTCCCCTCCTCCAGATCTTTGCTCCAATATCAACTTCTTGGGAAAAGAACACCCCTGTACCTACACTGTGCTTTTCACATCCCATCTCCCTCCTTGCTTTCTTTCCCTTAGAACTTATTCTATCTATATATTTTATTTATTTATCTTGCTTATTGTCTATCTTCATTAAAATGCAAACTCCAAGAGGGTAAGAACTTTGATGTGTTGTGTTCACTGCTATATCTCCAGCACCTAGAATTGCATCTGCCACATAATAGATGTTCATTAAATATATGCAGAATGAATATACTTCAAATTAGGCTGCTCAGGCTATCTGAAATATCAAATTTCTTTGTTTTTGACTGGAAAGATACCCATGCAGTATGAAAGTATGTCTAACTCATGCTGATCAAAAGTTCTAGTGAGCATAAGTCTTTGACTATACTTATTAGTTTGACTAATATAAAAAAATACAGGCATTATCACTTAGATGCATCAGTTTATTTGGTAGAAAAAACATTCAGAAACTTTGGTTTATGTGGAGGGAGGTTATGGGGAAAGGGGGGTGCCTCATGGTAAGAAGTTTGGGAACAACTACCCTAAACAGCTGTCTAAAAGGATCTTGGTTAATGCAGTTGGTTAATTACCGAGAAATTCCAGGAAACAATAAAAAAGCTTCATTTTAAACAAATGTTTATCAGCACATACCATTTGACTGGACTACTGTTCAAAGGTTCCTGTTGCAACTCTTTGGCAGCACTTGTGTAAAACTGAGGCAGCAGTAAGTGACAAAGGTTTTATTTATCTCCTGTTATTATCTGTTGACTTTTAAAAGGCTCAGTAACGAACAGCGGCAGATTAGCTAACCCATCAGGAAGAGTGAAGCAATGTCTTGTGAGGCCCAATGTTCCCACCAGCCCCCTTGGAACTCTCCAAGCCAGTGAAAGAGGATATCTCAACGAACTTTTTATTACATAGTTGTGTGAAATGAGGCTCCAAAAGGGGAAGTAAGCCACGCTGTTTAATAAGAATCTGCCAGAGTAAAACAAAACTAACACTAATTTGAGAGAGTTCACATTAATTGTACTCTGATTGCACTGGACATTTTCTACACATATATTACATCGCTTCATCAGTAGTGTGACCTTTGAGGTAGATATTATTTTTTCCTTCTACATTCAAGAGACCTGAGACTCACAGAGGCTAACTTGCCCCAAACTTTAAGTAAATGGCAGAGCTAGGATTCAAATCTCATTATTTGGACCATGAAAATCTTTGCTCTCTTTCTCTGAAGTCTAGTATCTCCAGGTAGGAAAACCTCTTTCTCTAAAAGTCTCTTAGTTCCTGCCCCTTGACATTCACAAATAATAATGATGGTGATAATAATAATGATAAGGATAATGCATATTTACTGGGTGCCTACATTAGTCTAACCTCTGGGATATGTTAAAAAAAAAAAAGGAAGAAAAATTCCTGCCTTTGTGGGAGAAGAAAGACAATGAACATAATATAGAAACGATTTAAGTAGTTTTTTAAGAAAGTGATATTTGTGATGAGGAAAATAAATAGAACAAGCTAAGTGGCAAGATCAAATAGAGTGGTCAGGGCGAGCTTCATTAAGGTAATACTTGAGCAAAGACTTGAAGGAGCTGAAGATGTAGACATCTGCGGTGAAATGTTTGAGGTAGAGAGAAGAGCTAGTGCAAAGGCTCTGAGGTGGAAACATGCCCTATGGGTTTGAGAGACAGTGAGAAGGTCAGTATGATGACAATGGCTAGAGTGACAGCAGAGAATGGTGGGAGGTGAGGTCAGGTGAAACAGGGGCCAGACTGTGCAGGGCCTTGTAGGTTACTGTAAAGACCTTGGTTGGCTTTTACTCTCAGTGAAATGGGGGAGTCTTTGTAGGATTTGGGGTAGAGGAGTGACAGGATCAGATTTACACGTTAAAAGTATCCCCTGGCTGTTGTGGTGAGGAAAGTGAAGGGGGAGAAGGATGGCCACCCCAGATAGGAGCCTCCTTCAATGATCTAGATGAGAGATGATGATGGCTTAGACCAGAGTGGTAGCAGTGGAGGGAGAGGGAAGTGACTGGGTTCTGGATAAGATTTGCTGAGGGATTTGATAGAGAGGAATCAAGGATGCCAGTGGCTTTGTAGTAGGCATCTCCCCATTAAATCTTCTAAGCAACACGGCCACAAGGGAATGCAGGGTTCAAGAACCTTCACAGTGTGTGTGCGACACATGGCAAAATATTTTACAGCCTGAGGAGGAACCAAAATACTTTAAACTATTTCATCAAAACAATCACTCTATACAAGATACAATATTTAAAATTCTAAGTATCAAGAATCAGAATCTAGTGCTATCTCTCCGTTTGATCATGGTCAGAGTTATTTAATCTCTCTGAGCCCCAAGTTCTTTTTCTGTAAGATGGGGATTACTGTTCTGCTGTCTCAGTTGTGAGACAATGTGATCTCCATGGGAGCAGTGACTTTGTTTGGAAAACCGCTCTACTCAGGCACTTAGAATGGTGCCTGGCACATAGTAGGTGCTCAATAAACTCAAATGACTAAATGGAAGAGAATGTACTCAAGACTTTTTGGGGAAAAAATATAAGTATGTTAGGTTTATTATTAGTGAACTAAGACAACTGCCAAGACAAGCAGCTTTGGGGGAGGCCTAAATTAACAGGGTAATTACTTTGCTTTGACTTAGCCTGTCACTTCTAGTTGTTCATATAATGGAATAATGAGGACATCCCCTCAGAGTTTCTAGCCTCTTGTGCTCATATGCCAGCAGCACCTGGACAACTTATGTAAGAACAGCTTTGATGAGCATCCTCCTTTTAGTTAAGGACATCTGCTTTTTTTTATTGGTCTCATTAGAGAGTTTCTTTGCACCGTGAATCTGATCACTGGTGAAGCTGATAACGAAAATAGACGAGGTACATAAAGCCCGGGGGAATTGAATTCTAATCTCAAGTCAATGAATTAATACATGAAAGCACTTAGAATAGTACATGGTAAGAAAATGCTCCAGAAGTACTAGTTATTCTTATTGTTATCTTTTTGTTCATTCATTCATTCATTTTCCTCCTCTCTCCCTCCCTCCCTCCCTCTCTTCCTTCCTTCCTTCCTTCCTTCATTCATTCACAATTCACTAGTCCATTCGTCTTATGGCTGTTTTCTGAGACCTGTTTTGTGGCGGGTCCTGTGATAGGTGTAGGGCATATGAAGATGAATGAGATACTACCTCTACTTATGAGATATTCACACGAAGCCAATTAGAAAACAAAGCAGAAATGGCATCTGTCCAGCCCATCTTTTTCCTGACATTATATTAATGTAACATAAATGCCTGAGTGGGTGTCCTTAAGTTCCCCAGACTTTTGAGGTCCCCTTTTCTGTTCATTTAGGAATAAAATGTCTCCAGACCCCATTGCATGGGGTGTAGGAAATTCAGCACCCTACCCAAGCTTTCTGAGGATTCCTGTTGGTCACTTCTTACTCCAGTGTCTTCCCTGCTCTTCATTTGTCATCTTGTCTCCTACTTTTTCTCTGCTAGATCTGAATGGATTGACCACAAGCAACCCAAAGCACCACTACTCAAGGTTACTGTGGATAAGAGATTTTTGCTATGTGTTTTGTGTGGATAATGGGAGATGGGGTGCGTAATTTAAGCAGAGTAGGACTATAACTTCATATGTGATGTCAGAGTGCCTTCAAATTATCAGTCTTTCCTGCAATTCCCCCATTAGAAATGCTCCTCTTTTATACTTTAGCTTGTTGCTCTAAATGGACTCTGTTTTACTCCCTGTAATTTTCTCTTATAACCCCTCCTTCTGGTCCTTCTGGAGACTGGGGTGGGGGTAGGGGGGAAGTATGGAAACAGGAAGACCAGAAAGAAGGTTGTGGTAGAAATCCAGGCGGCCACTGATGATGATGTGGACCATCATAAGGGGAGGAGGTTGGTGAGCAAATAGATTCAGAACTTCTTCGAAGGTAGAGTTGACAGGTTTGCTGATGGATTGGATATGGGATTTTAGAGGGAAAAGGTCCATATGGCTCTAGGATCATTGGCTTGAGCAATAGGAAACTTGGAATTAGTAAAAGTAACTCATGTCTAATGCAGGATATCTGGGAAATATCTAAAATATAAATAAGAAAATAATTATCCACAGTTTCTATTACCTAAAGATAATCATTTTTATCTTTAATATTTCCCTGTATTTCCATCTAGTCATTTTTTTCTTCCTTGTTCTAGGCTTTTTTTCTATGAGTGTCTATATGTACATACATACAAAAAATATAAATACACATATAGAGCAATGTATATGTATACACACACACACATATACTGCTTTAACTGTACAGAATACATATTCTGTTTTTTTTTTTTTTTTTTCGGTACACGGACCTCTCACTGTTGTGGCCTCTCCCATTGCGGAGCAACAGGCTCCGGACACGCAGGCTCAGCTGCCATGGCTCACGGGCCCAGCCCTTCCACGGCATGTGGGATCTTCCCGGACCGGGGCACGAACCCGTGTCCCCTGCATCGGCAGGCAGACTCTCAACCACTGCGCCACCAGGGAAGCCCCATATTCTGCTTTTTAAAAAAGCCTAACGTAATGATAATACCTCTGAGCTATTGATACCCAGCATTTCTCTGTTAGCAAGCAGCATAATACCACCAAACTTCCTTGTAGCATTATTTTTCTAATATTCTGAGTATTTCCCCATGTCATTAAATGGTTTTGGAAGGCATTTTTAATAGATGCATAATGTACCATGGTATAGCTGCCGCATAATGTCTTTAGTTATTGCTCTATTGTGTATATCATTTCTATTTTCATGCTATGAAAAATAATGCTGCAATCTTTGTGCGTAAATATTTGTGTGTGACTGATGA
Organism: Monodon monoceros; assembly: GCF_005190385.1. Lineage (NCBI taxonomy): Eukaryota > Metazoa > Chordata > Mammalia > Artiodactyla > Monodontidae > Monodon > Monodon monoceros. The sequence continues at coordinate 79,796,619 of NW_021703783.1, forward strand.
TTTCCTCAAGAGAAATCGCTAAACATGAAATCAGCAGGTCGGTAATTTTTAAAGGTTAAAAGAAATGACTTCTTGATTATTGATCATTTCTCAGCATTATACCTAACACATTATGATGATAAGCTGAGAGTTGAAGGTCCCCAACGGTGAGTCACTTAAGCACTCACTTACTCAGTTTCTCACCAGGCTTTTAAAACCTGTGCCTGCTTCTCTTCTAACTTTGATTAAACTGAAAGGGCTAACTATAATTCATCTGTGTTAATGAGCCTGAAGAGCATTTGAAAGTCATCTAGAAACTGATGACTATGAAATCTTTTCATCCACCTCAGTGCCCTTTATTTCGTAGGAGAAGAATTTCCTTTTCCACCAACCCTATGTCCATCTCTTTCCTCCTCTGCCCCCAGTTTGGCAGGGCATGGTCCTGGGCCCAATAGTAGATATTTCTAAAACTGAGAGCCAAATCTAAAAGTAATGAACGTTTTCTTAAACTTACAGCTTCTCCAGATGCTAACTAAGAATGTCACTTAGGATGATTACAAATAACTGAAGCCCAGTAAAACTATTGGAGGGCTCCAGGCGTTCAGGCATAGAAAAGCAAGAGGACAAAGTTAGGTCTCTGGCTAAAAGGCAGTCTTAGGCTTGAACAGTAAATCCTTGCTGTATGGTTTGGATTCTGATTTGGCTTCACAGGGGTGCAGCAAGTGTGGCTATATTATTCACCTATAATACAGATTCACTTGTTACTATTGTATTCCATTTTGGGTCACCCCCCCCCCGACCACTGCCCCCCTGCTCTCATTCATACACTCATCTTATGATGAGTTGATGTTAATTGATTATTTTGGTCATATGAAACATTACTATGATTCTAAGAGTCAAGGCTGTCCAAAAGGTATGTCCTAAGATTCAAGGTTGTCCAAAGGAAGTATTACTACATACCTCATCCCCACTACCCCAAACCCCTTCCCCCATTCTTTCCACCTCATCCCACCCACTCCTCACAGGTAACAATCTCATTAGTTCCTGGTTTATCTTTCCTGTATTTCTTTTGCACAGAGGCATGTATGTTTTCTCATACACTTCCTTCTTACAGGAAAGGTAGCACACTATATACATTCTTTTGTACTTGGCTTCTTTTTCATTTAGCAATATATCCCGGAGACTACTCATAGTAGTATCAGCTCATAGAAACCTTCCCCTTCTTTTTTATAGCAGCATAACATTTCGTTGTGTGAATGTGTCATAGTTCATCCAACTAGTCTCCTACATTTGAGCATTTAGGTTGTTCAGTATTTTGCGGTTGTAAACAATGATGCAATGGATAACCAAATGAGTATATGTATATATATATATATTTTATTGTTGAAGGTGTATCTTCAAGGTAGATTTCTAGAATTGGGATTGTTGGTTCAAAAGATAAGCACATATGTAGCTATTGTAATGTGTTGCCAAATTTTCTGCGTGAAGAATTTTACCATTTGTATCCCCACCAGCGGGTATGAGAGTGCCTGTTTTTCAACAGTCTTCTTAACAGAAAATGTGGTCATAATTTTTAATTTTTATCAGTCTGATAGCTGAGGAATAGTACCTCCCGAAACTCTGACTTCTGTGTCCTCAACTCAGCCAGATTGCCAAGTGAGCTCTGTTTGGCTATATCCTCCCTGCACTGTGGCCTGGAAACTGCCTCCCTGAAGAAGTTTGGCCAATCATAAGGCTCACCTCATTTCTTTCACTTTTCTCAGGAATGATAGTCCTGAATTCTATTATCCGTGTCTAAAAAAACCCACAAACCTTTGTTTCATATATTTTGTCTAGTTTTCTAGTTGTTTAGGGCAAGAGCATATATTCAGTCTCTGTTACTCCATCAGTGGTGGTAGCAGAAGTAGATCCAATATTCATATGATAAGATTTCCAGACACAGAGGGGAAATTACCAAAGATTATCAAAGCAATTGGAAAAAAACTCTAAAACTGAATAAACACTTTGTCTTACACTGAAAGGGCCCGAAGAATTACAAGCAGAATGAATGCAACCAAATCCACTCTGTGAAAATTCTTAACTCTAAAAGAATAAAGAAAAAATGGAAAACTTCTACAAAGGGAGAAAAGAGAAAGGGAAGCTCTCTCTACAAAAGAAAGAGAAGCTGAGTAGTAACAGACTTCTCATTGGCAGAATGCTAAAATTCTATAACCAGGCAAATTAGAATATGAGTGATAGTAAAATTTTAAGAGAATACTGTGAACAGCTTAATAGGAACAAATTTTAAAATAAAGTTGAAATGGATGATTTTCTTGGAAAATATAGATTAACAGAATTGATTCAAGAAGATATAGAAAAATCAAATAGACCGATATTCGTAGAAGAAATTGAAAATTAACTTCAATATATACCTATTAAAAGGCACCAGGCCCAGAAGTACATATAGGAAAGTTTTATTGAACTTCAAACTACAGATAGAAAAAATATGAAAAGCTTTCTAATTCATTCAAAGAGGCTACCAAACCCAAAGCCAGACAAGCATAGCGGACCAATGAAGGTCCAGCCAGAGACAGAAACCTTGCCAATTGTTGAAAATGATGGAAGGAATTGATAAGTAGATGTACAGTTGTTACCCAGGTAACCAAAAGGATAGAAAGAGAAGTCTAAGGTATCAGAATTGTAGCAGCTGCAGAAAGCAGTTTACACACTAGGGTGTGAAGGAATAAAGAAAGGAAGTTGAATGTATTAAAATATAGAAGTATAGAGAAGGGTCCCCATGAACGGAAACTTGGACCTCTGAAGAGAGGCTGCTGCCACACCTGTGCTGGTGTATCTGAGTGGTGGGGATGGCGGGGCGTGGTGGATACTGAGGCTGGTTCTGCAAGTGTTAGAAAAACAACAAACTGGATTCAGCTGTTGGTATGGGAAGACACTGCCCTGGCTGAGTGAAGAAGTGTTGCCAGGATACTGCACACAGGAAAAGGAAGCAGACGGGAAGATCACAGCAAGCTGTTGGAAGGAGCAAGTCCCTTCTTCCTCTCCTAGCCTTTGTTCGTCAGAGACTAAGAAGAAACCAGTTGGCAAAGCAGAAATGTGGTTTGTGGGGTTCCAGCCCCAGCGTCACAAATCAAAGTATAGAAGAGTGGGCTTGGAGCTGAGAGAGCTCAGAGAGCATACACACAAAAGAAAATTTACACCCACCCCATTTATAAATGGATGAAAAAAAATCTTAACTAAAACATCAGCATATTAAATCTAGCAATGTAGAAAAAAGTATATATCACAACAAAGTAGGGTTTATCCCAGGAATACAAGGATGCTTCGACATTCAGAAAGCTATTTATTAGCAGATGGAAGTCGATAGATCCTGAAAAAGCATTTGATGAAAGTCAATGCCTGTTCCTGATAAAATCTCTTAGCAAAACTAGAGTTAGAAAAAAATCATTATATGTAATGGTGATACATCAGAAGAATTCCTACCAAAGTCAGAAAAAAGACAAGGAGGCATATTATCACTGCTTCATTTCAACATTAAACTGGAGGGCTTAAAAAATACACTTAAATGAGAAAAAGAAGAAGATATAACTATCTGAGTGGAAGAGATGAAATTGTCATTTTTAGTAAAAAGCTGATGTACTATTTTTTAAAATCCAAGAAAAACTAGTGAGACTGATATAAAAATTCAGAAGGTCACATACATGAGCATACAAAAAGCTAGAAATCATGTCTTTCCTGTGTATCAGTGATGACCAACTAGAAAATATAAAACTCCTGTTTATCTTACAATAAAACTATAAAATGTATACAAAAAAACTAACAAGATTTGTACAGAGCAATAAAAACTATAAAATATATATGAATGAGCTTAACAAGAAATGTACAGAAAGCTCTATTAAAGGACACAAAAGAAGGTCTGAAGAAATAGATCTGGATGGGAAGGCTGAATTTCATAAAAATATCAATTTAATTCAATCCCAATAACAATTACAGCTGGATGTTTTTAAAAGGAAAACTAATAAACTGATTTTAAAGTTCATCTGATTGAAAAAATTGGGCCAGAATAAAAAAGTTTTTAAGAAAGAAGAATAACGAGGTTCTCACTTCACTACATATCTAAACATACTATAAAGCAATTTAATTAAAATAATGTGACACTTAGGTGGAAATAGATTATTTGGTCAATGAAACAGAAGACAACATTTGGAAAGAGAGGCATACATTTATGGAATTTAGTCTATGGTAAAATTATCATTTCAATAGTGTTGGAGGGCTTCCCTGGTGGCGCAGTGGTTGAGAGTCCGCCGATGCCGGGGACACGGGTTCATGCCCCGGTCTGGGAAGATCCCACATGCTGCAGAGAGGCTGGGCCCGTGAGCCATGGCCGCTGAGCCTGCGCGTCCGGAGCCTGTGCTCCACAACGGGAGAGGCCACAACAGTGAGAGGCCCACGTACCGCAAAAAAAAAAAAAAAAAAATAGTGTTGGAAAAGAGAGATTATTGAATATTGATTTGGAAAAAAATAAGAAGTTTAGATCATAATTTAACACCAAGTCTCAGATTAATGGGATATGTCTAAGAAATTATTAGGAAAAAATACATGACAACATATTTAAATCTTGAAAATGAGAACAGCTTTCCTAAGCAAAACATAAACACAGGAGCCATAAGGAGAAAGAATGGGTAGACTTGACTGCAGAAAAATGGAAATTATTTTACCCAAAGAAAGACACTATACTGAAGTTAAGAAATGTATGACTGCTTAGGAGAATGTTTTTGCAACGTAGTTAACAGATATTTAGCCTCAATAACCTTTTCCAGTATTAAAAGCAATCTATTAATGTACTGATTTAGAACTTTTAATTATTTATCAAAAACGTACTTATAAGCCAGGCACTGTGTTAGCTTTGCAGACATGAGTTAGTCCTCAGAACAAGAGGACTAATTGGAGTTGATATTATTGTCCCCATCTGGCAGAGAGAAAACTGAGATTCGGAAAGTATAAGCAACTTGCTCCTCACAGTTTCTAAACTGTGGAGCCAAAATTTCCTACCAATTCTGTTTGACTTCAGAGCTCTTTCCCATGACCTTTTCTTTTCCTAGTGCTAACTTAGTTTACCTTTAACATTTCTAAAATTGCGCTATTATCTCATATGAAGTATTCTCTGACCTCATCTTTTATGCTATGGTCCTGCAGAGTATTAGCCCCTTAACTCACCCATAGCACAATGAAAGAATAAATGGATTATATGGATAGTGGAAAGTCAGAGAGTCTACAAATATTTATTCTAAGAGAAGGGAGAGGGATAACCTTATCATCTCCATTCACAATTAAAAACTTGGCAAAAACAGAAGCTAATAGGGAAATTTGAATTTGGCCCGTTCTCTGATTTGTTGTGTGGTGTTGTCAAAATTATTCATTAGCCTAGCTTCATGCTGACAAGCAATAATTTCTGCAGGGCCAAGTGAATTTCATGACCCAAACGCATAGGAAACTCTTAAGCATGGAATCTAAAGATGCTCACTTTATCTATCAATGAATGACTCCAAACAAATTCTTGATTGGAATAATGTGGTGAAAAAAAGAATGAAGTTCCCAGAATTTGAAAAAAAACTTTATTTAGATAAAAACCTACAGCTCCCATTTTCTACCTTTTCTTTGGCCAAATATTTGAACAGAGTTGCAATAAAGGAGCTAAACTGACAGTTTTCAGTTACATTTCTTTTCATCTATTTCCTTGTGGTGCTGCTAGATTATGACTACTGTTGTTACCTTTGTTATATGGGACTATTAACATTTCCTGGGCTAAACTTTCTCACACCCCTTGGCAGCTTCCCTTCTTCTCTGTCTGTCCTTTTAACATTGGTATTTTTTAGACCTCTACCCAAGGCGTTTTCTGCTGGTCTCATCCACCCTATAGCTCCAGTTACCAGGATGTGCAGGTGATACCTGTATTATTTAGGGAGATTTTGGTGGCAAGTATCAGAGGACCCAGTAACGACCTAATGATGATATTAAGTACCTCATAGAAGTACTGGAGAAATCTGGAGATAGTGTGTTCCACGGTTGGTTCAGGGGTTCAGAGATGTCATCAGGTACCAAGGTTCTTTACACCTTTCAGCTCTGGCATTCACAGAGCCATGTCACCAGCTTCTAGATGGCAGCTGAAGCTCCAAACCTCAGGTTCTCATATAACACATTTAAAGTGGGAAGGAAAGGGGTTTTGAAGGCAGAAGAGAGCTTTCTTCTCATGCTGCTCTCTGCTTTATCAGGGAGGAAAATTTTTCCTAGAAGTTCCTCAGTGGATTTCACTTGCCTTAGAAATGAGTCACATATCATACCAGTGACAAAGAGAAATGGAGCTACCAGGGTTGACTTAAATTTTTACTCATTCTTTTGTGAACTGGGTGCACCACTGCCTGAATAAAATTGGAGTTCTGTTAGCAAGGAAGATGGGAGGGTATGGTTGGTGGATGGTTAATAAATAATGTCAAGCTTAGCACCCCAAAATCAATGTCTTCAACCCAGACCTTCTACATGAAGTTTAGCCCCATTTATGCAAATGCCTGCAAAACATCTCAGACTTCTCAGATTCCATAAACTTGTCACTTTCCCTGACAGTCCTCTGCCTAAACCCTGATATCCTGTCCTATTGCGTGCACAGACCTCCTCCTGCTTTAATGAAATGAATGGCATTGCCGTTCATCCAGTTGTCCAGAACAGAAACTTAGGTGAAATCCTTAACATCTCTTATCTCTTAACCTTCACATTTTAGTCAATCACAGATTCCTATCCAATGTATCTTCTAAATATGGCTCAGATCTTGTATTTCTCTTTATCTTCCTTTCCATGGAAGCAAGCAAAATCACCAAATGATTGATCTGCCAACAAACCAACTCATTATACAATAGTTACAAAATTTACAAATTGTGTTTTTAGCATTTTAATAGACCTGTTTACCAGTTTTAATAAAAATTTTGAGTTTTAGTTACTGATGGATAACACATGGTTTATTTTTTTTTAATTTTTAAGTAAACTCTGTTAGTGTAGGATCCCTAGAAAAGAGAGTATGAAGCAAAATTTACATACCAATGCTTATTGGAGAAGAGGATGCAATCCTGAGGACACAGGAGGGAGGGAAAAGAAGGAATAAGGTAGAAGGAATAAGGAATAAGGTAGAGAAGGAGGGAAAACAATATAAGTTGGTATATTGGCAAGCTTAGGCACACCTTCTAAAGAAAACACTGCTAGCTAATGTGGGACATCTCCTGAGTGGTCACGTGGCTTCACTACTTTTCAGAACTGTCCACTCTGGAAGAAGAATAAGGACATGATATTTATCTGCAGTCTTGTTTCCATCTTCTGGCTCATTGGTGAAAACCCACCTACAAGGCATTGAGTCTCCCTCACTTGCCTCTTTATTACCCAGTCCTTTTAGGCAACCACTGCCTGGGAAAACCAGAGTCTCCATGGAGGTCAGCCAGGTTTGGCCTTTCACCAGACTTGCTGCCGCTCCTGTGCAGCTGGCTCAGAGGAGTCCATGCCTCAGCCCGGTCTTCGTCCCTGAGGAGGCTGAGAAAATTGGAGATGTTAGGATGTGAGGTGATGGTGGCAACAGCCGGGATGTGAGCCATCTCTGAGAACAGGCTGGGAAGAAGGGCAAGTGGCCAGGGCTGAAGAATACATAAGGACGAGCAGATCTGGCATGGTGCATGAACTAGACATCACATGCTGCATGAGAAATGGATGAAAGGATCCTAAAATTATTTAAAAAGTGACAAAAAGGGAAATAAGTACATATGACGGAATTCTTTCAGCTACTCTTGATGTTTTTCTGGATGCTTTTGGATGTCATTTCCACCTTTTCAAGCTATGATCATGTTTTTTTCACTTACCCCTTAAATGTCAGAAATCCATAATTTGGTATTCTTAGATTACCAAATTTAAGTTTATATTTATTTTTCCATGGATTAAAGACCCATATTTGAAAAGCAAAACTTCAAAATTATTGGAATAAGATATTAAAGAATATTTTTATGATTTCAGACAGGAAAGGATTTCTTAAACAGAAGACAAAAGCACAATTCATAGAGAAAAAGAATTGACATTAAGATGTTTAAATTCTGTGTATCAAAATTAAAAGGTAGCCCATAAACTGGGAGCAGATATTTCCAATGCATATAACCAGAAAGGTTTAAGATCCCAAATATATAAAGAATAGTTACACATCAGCAAAAAATCGAGACAACCAATGCTGAAATGGGCAAAGAATATAAAGAGACAAGTTACAGAACTGCAAAACTGAAAGGCAAATAAACCTAACCAGTAATCAGAGAAATGCAAAAAAATGAGTTACCATCGCACACTCATAATATTGGCAAAAAGTAAAAAAATCTGACTATATCATATACTAGTGAAGATACAGGGGAATAAGTATAAATTGATAGAGCAAGTTTGTAGAGGAATTCAGCAGTCTATTAAAGTTGAAACACTGCAACACTACAATTTTATTTCTAGGTACCTATCCTAGAAAACATTTGAACCTGTGTGCCTGGAGTTAGATATAAGAATGCTCATTGTAGCACTGATTGAAATAGTGAAAAATTTAAAACAACCTTCATGTCTGTCTATGGGAGAATGAAGACATTGAAGAATAATTATAAGATAGAATTAAAACAAATGAATTAGAGCCTAGTGTTGAATAAAAAAGCAAGTTGCAGAATGATGTGCATAAAATTTATTTCAAGTCTGAAAGCACACAGAAGAGTACTGTGTACCATATGTGATTTGATATATTATAAAAATGTAAAAATATGCGTAGGAATGAGAACACACAAAGCTCATTTATAGTGGCAAACTTCAGAGAAGAAGGAAGGAGAATGGGATTGGGGGTTGACAGGGCCTTCAACTACATGTAAGGTTTTATTTCTTTCAAATAAAAAAATGAACAAAATGTGACAAAATCTAAAGATCTCTTGACTTTGATTGATTAGTGATTTCTAGGGGTTTTAAAAAAGATATTCTGTTTTTCTGTATGGTTGAAGACTTCATGCTAAAAACATTTATAAAAGATAAAAGTCTAAAAGAAATTAAAATTGTAAGCTTATTAAATTTAAACAGAAAAATTTAATTTAACTGTAAACTAAATTTATTTTCAGAAGCATTCATTGGAAATGGTTGGAAAAAATCTTACCCCATATAAAATGCTAAAATTTTAATTTATAATCCAAAAGAATAGAGATCCATCAACTTGATAAGAGTCTGAAGAATGATTCTACATGAAAAAGGAAAACAAAAAAGCAATAGAAAGGAAATGAGCAGGGCTTACTCTAATGGATAATCTGATTAGAATGCCTGTCACAGTGTTTATTGATGCTGCTGATGCTGTTTGCCAATATCTGTGTAAAGAGGAGTATTAGGCAGGATACAGTTTTAGTGGCTGACACAAAGAACCAAAATAAAAGCAGCTTAAACAAGAGAAAAGTCTGTTTCTCTCTCGTAAATAGTCTGGGTGTAAGTAGTTCAGGACTGAAACAGTAGCATGACAGTGTCAGAGACTTGGACCCCTTCTTTTTTTTTAATTTTATTTTTTAATAAATCACAAATACAGAGTCAAAGGGACATTCCATTATACCACAGTACAATACTTCTTTTCTTTATTTATTTTTGGCTGTGTTGGGTCCTCATTGCTGCGTGTGGGCTTTCTCTAGTTGCGGCGAACGGAGGCTACTCTTTGCGGTGTGCGGGCCTCTCACTGCAGTGGCTTCTCTTGTTTTGGAGCACGGGCTCTAGGCGCGCGGGCTTCAGTAGTTGTGGCTCACGAGCTCTAGAGCACAGGCTCAGTAGTTGTGGCGCACGTGCCCAGTTGCTCCACGGCATGTGGACTCTTCCTAGACCAAGGCTCGAACCCATGTCCCCTGTACTGGCAGGCGGATTTCTAACCACTGTGCCACCAGGGAAGACCATACCCCTTCTATCTTGTTGCTCTGTCATTCTCAACACACAGCCTCCTCTTATGGTCCAAGATGGCTGCTCCAACTTTCACCATCAGGCCCACATTTCTCCAATAGGAAGAAGGTACAAAGAAAGTGGAGGGCATGCTCCTTCCTTGTAAGGACATGACTAATAAGTTACTCCATCAGTTCTGCTCTTATTCCATGGCTACACCTGGCAGCAAGGGAGGCTGAGAAAGACAGTCTTTTTCTGGGTGTCGTGTACACAGCTAAAAGTCAGGAGCTCTCATTCGTAGCACATAAAGGGAGAATGGATAGTAGGAAATAATTAGGAATCTCAGATCAAGTGGCAAAAATCATTCCTTAACAGCTGGTACAAAATTCTTCTTAGGGTGAGAAATGCCTTGTTTAAGGAAATATCTTTGAGTTGTTTGGGTGTGAAAATATATGCAGGGCAGAGACTAGAAAGAGAAGATAGAATAAAAGGAGCTTGGCTGTTTCTCTGCATAGGTAAATTGGATTTTTTTTCCTACAAAGAGAAGAGAGGGAGGGGTACCAAGTTACTTGACAGAAGTCTGGACTTCCCAGACTTTTATCAAGTCTGCCACTTAAAGAAAGGCTCTGTGAAGTTGGGTTTTATATATGGGTATGTGTGGAAATCCAGGAAGGAGCGGAGTTTCTGTATGAGCAAGTATCGTGCATGACAGGGAGACCACTTGAGAAAGTAAACAGTTCACGAATAGAAGTATTCAGAATCACCCCTCAGCTTTCCATTGGCTTGTTTTCCTTGAAACCAATTTTGGAAGAGTTATTTCCCAAGAGCCTTCTAGGTTTTCATAGTGAATGAAGCCCTGGCAGTTCTCTTTCATGTCTCCAGATATGCCCGAGTTCTAGGAAGAGCACAGCAGAGGCTCCAGCTGCAGGCTTTGCTAATCTCAGTCTGATCTTGGGGGAGTCCATTCACCCCCTGCCCAAACTTCTCCTATCACTGAAAGACAACGTGCAACAACAAGACTCCACATCAGAACTCTGTATGAACTCATTACGATTTTTTTTTTTTACTTTCAACATATCCCCATTATTATTATTTTTTAACATCTTTATTGGAGTATAATTGCTTTACAATGGTGTGTTAGTTTCTGCTTTATAACAAAGTGAATCAGCTATACATATACATATATCCCCATATCTCCTCCCTCTTGTGTCTCCCTCCCACCCTCCTTATCCCACCCCTCTAGGTGGTCACAAAGCACCGAGCTGATCTCCCTGTGCTATGCGGCTGCTTCCCACTAGCTATCTATTTTACATTTTGAACTCATTAAGATTTGTTTGTGAATTTTGGTGAACATAGTCACAAAGAAGTCCAAACTCTTAAGTGCTGGCCATGACTTTGAAAGTTCTCTAAAAATTGACTCTGGTATTTTAAAAAGTCAATATTTTGTGGTATAAAGTTAAAACTTGTATTTAAATTGTTATTATTTAAAAAGTTATTTGTATTCTAAGACTCAGCTAAACGATATTCATTCATTCATTCACCATGACAGGTGTTGTGGAAGATAACACAATGTATTAAATATGGTCCTTGCCCTCATGTAGCCTTTCATGAATTGATTCATCAAATATTTATGGAGCATCTGCTATATGCCTGCCACTGGGTAAAAAGTCCAGTGGGGAATGAGCTATACGGCCAGCCCTCAAAGAGTTTCCTATGAGTGAGGCAGACAAGGAACTAAATAATTACATGATGGTGGAATGTATGCTATCAAAGAGGAAAGCTTAAGGTGCTGTGTTTGTCAATAGCAAATATACAACTTTTAAAGCCAGTCATTTGTGGGATCTTTAAGATGAAAAAACCCTGCAGATTGGGAGAGCCTTCCCAGTTTTCAAAGCATCTGTGATTTCTCTGATATTGTTTACAGAACAGAGCCTGAGAAAATCTTTCCTGCTAACAAGCCAGAATTTAGTTTATAATTAGACAAGAGGGCTCAACAACCAGGGGTGATGGAACATTGCCGAGAATCTTGGAGAGGACCAAGGGAAACAGCTTAAAATTATTTTAAATTTTGAGGTTTTAAAAATGCCCATTTATTTCCCATGGAAACCAAGGTCATCCCACCTCAGAGTGGAATTATTAAGGATGGAATTATTTCTTGTATCATTTACCTGCTTTAATCACAAGTAGTGATTATTAAACACTTACTATGTGCCAGGCAGTGCTGGATGCTTTATATACATTATCTTATTTTTTTTCTAAGGAGGATAGAGGGAAAGAGGATGCAAGTGCGGGTTTCAAGATTTTGCCTGAATCAGTCTCTGAGTAACCATCCCATCAGAAGGATTTGTGGTAACTTAAATGTATTGATTCGTAGGCCCACTGAGAAACAGCACTAACTGGCATCATTTCCGTTATGTAATTAAGAATGCATTTGAACCAAACCTGCTTGCTGACCATCTATCTACACAGAATGGAAACAACAGATAACTGTGGGAGAGAAATTGGCTATATAGGTGTTTTTAAATCTAATCTGGGCTTTGTGAACTGTAGTCAAACAATTTATTAAAGAAACTGTTACCTTGCTGTTCTTTCTTGTCAATCAAAAAACGGGAAAAAAGGTAGAAGAAATAGAAAGTAGCTTCTGGACTTAGAAGGGGATGAGAAAAAATATTTGTAGCTTTATTAAGGCTGTTGGAGCTATTTACTCTGCCACATTGTGTATTTTTTTGTAAATTCCCTCATCTTGCTCTCTTAGCTCATGAAACACAGTTATACTGCTGTCCTTGAGTCAACCTTTCTTGAGGAAATCCTTCTTTTATTTATTTTTAATTTCAATTTATTTCAACTAAAACCAAAAAAAAAAAAAAACCACCACAATTCACCCATTTCTCCTACTCCCCGCCCTCTGCCTCTGGCAAATACCAATATGTTCTATGTGTCTATGAACTTGTGCCCCCCAGCAAGGTGTGTGTGTATGTATGTGTGTGTGTGTGTGTATATATATATATATTTTTTTTTAAATTTTTTATTGAGTTATGTTTGATTTACAATATTTACAATATTATATTGGTTTCACAACATAGTGATTCAAAAATTTTATAGATTATACTCCTCTGAATGTTACTATAAAATATTTGCTATATCCCCTGTGCTATACAATATATCATTGTATTTTATTTATTTTACAGACAGTAGTTTGTACCTCCTAATGATCTACTCCTATCTTGTCCCTCCCCACTTGCCTCTCCCCATTGGTAACCACTAGTATGTTCTCTATCTCTGTTTCATTTTTGTTACAGTCACTAGTTTGTTTTATTTTTAGATTCCACATATAAGTGATAACATATACTGTCTTTCTCTTTCTGACTTACTACCCTTAGCCTAACACCCTCCATCCATGTTGTCACAAATGGCAAAATTTCATTCTTTTTTATGGCAGAGTAATATTCCATTGTATATGTATGCCACATATTCTTAATCCATTCATCCATTGATAAACACTTAGGTTGCCTCCATATTTTGGCTGTTGTAAAAAAAATGCTGCTATGAACATTGGGGTGCATATATCTTTTTGAATTAGTATTTTCATTTTCTTCAGACATATACCTATGAGTGGAAGTGCTGGATCATATAATAGTTCTATTTTTAGTTTTTTTGAGGAACCTCCATACTATTTTCCACAGTGGTTGGACCCATTTACATTCCCACCAACAGTGTGTGAGTGTTCCCTTTTCTCCACATCCTTGCCAACACTTGTTATTTCCAGTCTTTTTGATAATAGCTATTCTAACTCATGTAAGGTAATATCTCATAGTGGTTTTCATTTGCCTTTTCCTGATGATTAATGATGTAGAGCATCTTTTTTATGTACCTGTTGGTCATCTGTATGTCTTCTTTGGAAAAATGTCTATTCAGATCTCATATTTATTTTTTAATCAAATTATAGTTGATATAGTTGCACTTATTTATTTTTGCTTTTGCATTTCATGTCAGATTCAAAATAATCATTGCCAAGACCTATGTCAAGGAGCTTACCACCTATGTTTTCTTCTAGGACTTTTATAGTTTCAGGTTTTACACTTAAGTCTTTAATCCATTTTGAGTTAATTTTTGTGTGTGCTTTAAGAAAGTAGTCCAGTTTTGTTCTTTTGCATGTGGCTGTCCAGTTTTCCCAACACCATTTATTGAAAAGACTGTCCTTTCCCCATTGTGTATTCTTGGCTCTTTTGTCAATATATTATTTGACCATATATTGCATGGGTTTATTTCTGGGCTCTTTTTTCTGTTTCATGATGTATGTGTCTGTTTTAATGCTGACATCACACTGTTTTAATTATTATAGCTTTGTAATATGGTTTGAAGTCAGGGAGTGTAATGCCTCCAGTTTTGTTGTTCTTTCTCAAGATTGCTTTGGCTATTCAGGATGTTTTATGGTTTCATACAAATTTTAGGACTGTTTGTTCTATTTCTGTGAAAAATTCCATTGGAATTTTGATACGGATTTCATTGAATTTGTATATTGCTTTGGGTAAATGTACATTTTAACAATATTAATCTTCTAATCCATTAGCATAGACTATCTTTCCATTTATTTGTGTCTTCTTCAATTTCTTTCATTAACATCTTGTAGTTTTCAACATATAGGTCTTTTACCTCCTTGGTTAAATCTATTCCTAGGTATTTTATTCTTTATGATGCAATTATAAATGAGATTGTTTTCTTAGCTTCTCTTTCTGATAGTTCATTATTAGTGTATAGAAACATAACAGATTTTTGTATATTGATTTTGTATCCTGCAACTTTACTGAATTCGTTTATTAGTTCTAACAATTTCCTGATGGATTTTTGGGGTTTTCTATATATAATATCATGTCATCTTCAAATAATGACAGTTTTACCTCTTCCTTTCCTATTTTGATGTCTTTTATTTATTTTTTTTTCTTGCCTAATTGCTCTGGTTAGGACTTCCAATACTATGTTAAATAAAAGTGGCAAGAGTGGGCATCCTTGTCTTGTTTCTGATCAAGCTTTCAGCTTTCCATTGATGAGTATTACGTTAGCTTTATGTTTGTCATATATGGCATTTACTATGGATATGTTCCCTCTATGCTCACTCTGTTGAGAGTTTTCTTAGATTATAAATGAATATCGAGTTTTGTCAAATGCTTTTTCTCCATGTATTGAGATGATCATATGATTTTTATTCTTCATTTTGTTAATGTGGTATATCTTATTTAATATTTATGAACATATTGTGTGGGAATTCTTAGGTCCCATTTTACAAATGGATAAACTGAGGCTCAAAGTTTAAATTGTCTCCATTTACACTGTGAGTGGGTAAAGCTGAGATTTAAACCCAGAATCTGTGAGATTCCAAGCCCTGTTCTCTTAGTCCCTAAGATGTAGTTTGTCCCAGATGCTATCAGTTTTTACAATAAAACATTTTCGTTGTCTCCCATTTATGTGTTATACTCTCCTACTTTTGAAAAACATATAATAAAAAATATAACAATAAACATATAATAGAAAAGCAGTTACAATAAACATAAAAAAGAAATCAAAAGCCCTTTGAGGCAGGGACAATATCACACTAAAATAATCACACTAAAGTAATCATTTTCCATAAATGTTTGTTGAATAAGCAAATAAATGAATTAAACTGAAATCAGAGATTTTAAGCTTAGAAATTCCTAGAAGCTAGAGCACAAGGAGAAACATGATGAGTTATGTGTCTAATATAAGAAAGCATATAACCTTAGTGAAACAAGTTATTGTGTGGACATTAATAACAGGGTGACATAAATGATGATATTGTTTACTGCAGTATTTCAGAAGAAACAGAAATGATCTGTATATTAAGGTTATTTTTCTAATGGTCATTAAAAAAACAGATGATTAATCCTTATGAAGCATTTCTATGAGGAGCTAAGCTAATATACTCTACATAGGTCTCCTTCTGTTAGCTAATGTGATGATTCTGATTCTTAGTTGGAAGGAAAAGCCCTCTTCCCAGAGATATTGCAGTACAGAGCAAGAGTGCGGTGCTGGAAGGCTGATTAGTCTTGGTTCAAACCCCACTGCTTGAACTTTCTAGCCTTTGGCCTTAGGAAAGCCCCTTAACCAGCTTCAGCTTCCTCAGCTGTAAAAAGGAGAACAGGATCTACTTTGGAAAGTTTTTGTAAACATATTAGAGTAATTATATGCAAAATGGCAGGTCACAATATAACAAGAATGATGATGATTATCTAATTTTCTTTGATTCCTCTCTTTGCAGTCATGGAGGTCTAAATTAAGATTTACTTCAATTCTCTTCAGGTGCTTTTTACTTTTGAACATTTTTCCCCATTTTGTTTCATTTATGTGAGGTAGATTTGGAGTTTACTACATAATATGCTTCATAAAGGTAGAAAATGCATCAATCTTGCGCACTGTTGTTCACCCAGTAACTGGTCCAGAGCAGGGGCTCAATAAATATGCATTAAGTGAAAGATTGAATGGATGAATGAATTAGGGTAAAGTGGGAGGGTTGTTGCTTAAAACTACACTCTTCCTCATCATACCATGTGCCAAATATTAGAAATATTTGAAAATATTAGGAGTACATTGTATCCAAGGATACAATGTCATATTACATTGTAATATATTCTTCTAATATTATATTGCACCTGAGTATGAGGTCTTCTATTTTTGAAGAGGCCGAAGGGTCTGGACCCTCCCCACACCCTCGCTGGTCTGATTGATATTCACAGGCTCTATTTTCTGCAACTGCTGAAAATCTGTTTGATTTTCATAATCTCCTTCTCCAGCTTACTTTCTTTTATATTTCAGGGGAAGAAGATAAACTCCAGATATGATTATAACTTTATACTTTATATGTTGTTGCTATAGACACATTTCGCTCATTTTATCACATAGATAGTAGCTTTGCTTTTTCAGTATAGTTCACTCAGCAGTTAAGCCCAGAGAAGCCCACATTTGCAGATAGATGGTTTGATATTATGCTAAAGAGCAATATTTTAACAAACTATCCATTAATGGATAAGCTCACAATTAGTTGTATTTAATCATTGGTGATGGATTCACAGAGACAATACTACCAAAGTGA
Source organism: Monodon monoceros (assembly GCF_005190385.1). Taxonomy (NCBI): domain Eukaryota; kingdom Metazoa; phylum Chordata; class Mammalia; order Artiodactyla; family Monodontidae; genus Monodon; species Monodon monoceros. The sequence goes on from NW_021703783.1 coordinate 79,813,648, forward strand.
TTCATAGAGACTGGTGTTTAGAACTTCAATTTTTAATCAATTGAGAAAAAATGTTAACAAAACAGGTATTCAGTACTCATAGACAGGGAATAATAAAATCACAAAGAATGGGAGAAATTTCTAAAAGTTTTTTTCAGAGGAAGAGAATGGAAGGAGGTGGCATTGATGAAATTAAACCCAGTAGTTAAAACCTAATGAGTAGGGAGTCAAGATGGCGTACTAGTAGGACAGAGAATTCATGTCTCCTCACAACTAGGGCACCCACCAGGCACCGGTGAGGGACCACAGACACCTAAGGGGACGGGAGGAACTCCAAGCGACTGGGTAGGACATGGGACATGGGGGGAGTGAAGGGGGAGGAGAAGTGGAGGTGGGATGGGACTGGCGCCCCTGAGGGGCAGCTGGGGGAGGGGAAGGGATCCCATACATGAAGGGGGAAATTGGGGAACCATTGGGAGGGCAGAGGATCAAAAGGGAGCATGGCCAGGTTTCCCCTGGCCACTTGAGCCCCCAGGAACCTGTTGAGACCCTGGGCCTGATCCTCTGCCCACCTAGGCCCCCTCCAACCACGCAGGTCCTGAGGGAGGGGGAGGGAGGGAAGGGGGAGCAAAAGTAATGGCCTGACCTATGGGACTGGCACCCCTGAGGGGTGGCTTGGGGAGGGGAGGAGTTCCTACACCCAGCGGGACCCACCCATGGTTAGGGGTCCAGAATCATCGGGGGAGACCATGGGGGAGACAGTCGGGGAGGAGCACGAAGGAAGGAAGGGAACGGAGCCAGTGCTTTCCCTGTACGCTTAGGCACCGGGAAGCCTGGTGGGTGCCCGGGCCTAATCGTCTGCCCTTGGAGCCTCCCTCCTGCTGCACAGAACCCAAGCCCCATCACTACACCCCCACCCAGGCCCCCACCTCGACACTCAGAGACCCACTCCAACTGCTCTGGGCCTAAACCCCACCCACACACCATCACCCAGGGCCCTACCTCTAAACTCCAGAACTCCACATTCCAGAGGCCCTCCTTTCGATGTGCTGCCTCTCCCCTACCGTGCAGGTCCTAAGCAGAGGCCTTGCCCCATGCTTGAACATCTCTGTGCCTAGGCCCCACCCCACACTCAAACGTCAACCCCCAACCCGCCTAGGTCCCACCCCACCCGAAACCCCACCCCTGCCTAAGTTCCACCCCACCTAAACTCTGCCCCCATAGCCAAGACTTTTTTTCCTTTTCTTTTTTTCTTTTCTTTTCTCCTCTTTTAGATTGGGGTTCTGTTCTACCTTGTTGATTCATTGTTGTTGATTCTTTATATTTTTATTTTTCCTATTCTTTTAGTTTTCTAATTTTATTTTATTCTTTATACTTTGCAAGTGATTTTCCTTTTGGCTTGTTGCCCTCCCACCCCTACCCCGCCTTGTACTTCTTTTTTCTAAAGTTGTTTTTTTTTTAACATCTTTATTGGAGTATAATTGCTTTACAATGTTAGTTTCTGCATTATAACAGAGTAAATCAGTTATACATATACGTATATCCACATAACCCCTCCCTCTTGCATCTCCCTCCCTCCCACCCTCCCTATCCCACCCCTCTAGGTGGTCACAAATCACACGCTGATCTCCCTGTGCTATGCGGCTGCTTCCCACTAGCTATCTATTTTACATTTGGTAGTGTATATATGTCCATGCCACTCTCTCACTTTGTGCCAGCTTACTCTTTCCCCTCCTTGTATCCTCAAGTCCATTCTCTAGTAGGTCTGTGTCTTTATTCCCGTCTTGCCCCTATGTTCTTCATGACCATTTTTTTGTTTATTTTTTAGACTAGATATATATGGGTTAGCATACGGTATTTGTTTTTCTCTTTCTGACTTATTTCACTCTGTATGACAGACCCTAGGTCCATCCACCTCACTACAAATAACTCAATTTCATTTCTTTTTATGGCTGAGTAATATTCCATTATATATATGTGCCACATCTTCTTTATACGTTCATCTCTTGATGGACACTTAGGTCGCTTCCATCTCCTGGCTATTGTAAATAGAGCTGCAATGAACATTGTGGTACATGATTATTTTTGAATTATCGTTTTCTCAGGGTATATGCCCAGTAGTGGGATTGCTGGGTTGTATGGTAGTTCTATTTTTAGTTTTTTAAGGAACGTCCATACTGTTCTCCATAGTGGCTGTATCAATTTACATTCCCACCAACAGTGCAAGAGTGTTCCCTTTTCTCCACACCCTCTGCAGCATTTATTGTTTCTAGATTTTTTGATGATGGCCGTTCTGACTGGTGTGAGATGATATCTCATTGTAGTTTTGATTTGCATTTCTCTAATGATTAATAATGTTGAGCATTCTTTCATGTGTTTGTTGGCAATCTGTATATCTTCTTTGGAGAAATGTCTATTTAGGTCTTCTGCCCATTTATGGATTGGGTTGTTTGTTTTTTTGATACTGAGCTGCATGAGCTGCTTGTAAATTTGGGAGATTAATCCTTCGTCAGTTGTTTCATTTTACCTTATTGCAATTGTTTCAATTACAGTTTTATTTTTCCTAACATACTTTTTATATTTCTAATTTTATTTAGTTTTTATTCTTTGATATTGTACTGCTCCTTTTTTTCTTTCTTTCTTCCTTTTTCTTCTTCTTACTGAGCCGCAAAGCTTGCAGGATCTTGGTTCCCAGACAAGAGGTTGGGCCCGAGCTCCTGTGGTGGGAGTTCTGAATCAAAACCACTGGACTAACAGAGAACCTCAGACCCCAGGGAATATAAATTGGAGTGAAGCCTCCCAGAGGTTCTCATCTCAGCACCAAGACCCAGCTCTATCTAACTGCCTGCAAATTCCAGTGCTGGATGTCTCAGGCCAAACAACCAATAAGACAGAAATACAGCACCACCCATCAAAAAAAAGAAACAACAAAAAAAATGTTATAGATGAAGGAACCAGGTAAAAACCTACAAGACGAAATAAATGAAGATGAAATAGGCAACCTACCTGAAAAAGAAATCAGAGTAATGATAGTAAAGATGATCCAAAATCTTGGAAACAGAATGGAGAAAATACAAGAAACATTTAGTAAGAACTAAAGCGCAAACAAACAGTGATGAACAACACAATAACTGAAATTAAAAATACTCTAGAAGGAATCAATAACAGAATAAACACGTACAGACTGAGTGTGAGGGGATGGAAAAAGATATTCCGTACAAATGGAAATCAAAAGAAAGCTGGAGTAGCAATTCTCATATCAGACAAAATAGACTTTAAAATAAAGACTATTACAAGACACAAAGAAGGACACTACATAATGATCAAGGGATCAATCCAAGAACAAGATATAACAATTGTAAATATTTATGTACCCAACATAGGAGCACCTCAATACATAAGGCAAATGCTAACAGCCATAAAAGGGGAAATCAACAGTAACACAATCTTAGTAGGGGACTTAACACCCCACTTTCTTCAATGGACAGATCATCCAAAATGAAAATAAATAAGGAAACACAAGCTTTAAATGATACATTAAACAAGATGGACTTAATTGATATTTATAGGACATTCCATCCGAAAACAACAGAATACACTTTCTTCTCAAGTGCTCATGGAACATTCTCCAGGTTGGATCATGTCTTGGGTCACAAATCAAGCCTTGGTAAATTTAAGAAAATTGAAATTGTATCAAGTATCTTTTCCGACCACAACGCTATGAGACTAGATATCAATTACAGGAAAAGATCTGTAAAAAATACAAACACATGGAGACTAAACAATACACTACTAAATAATGAAGTGCACTGAAGAAATCAAAGAGGAAATAAAAAAATACCTAGAAACAAATGACAATGAAAACACGATGACCCAAAACCTATGTGATGCAGCAAAAGCAGTTCTAAGAGGGAAGTTTATAGCAATACAATCCAAACGCAAGAAACAAGAAACATCTCAAATAAACCACCTAACCTTACACCTAAAACAATTAGAGAAAGAACAAACCCCCCCCACCAAAGTTAGCAGAAGGAAAGAAATCATAAATTTCAGATCAGAAATAAATGAAAAAGAAATGAAGGAAACAATAGCAAAGATCAATAAACCCAAAGCTGGTTCTTTGAGAAGATAAACAAAATTGATAAACCATTAGCCAGACTCTTCAAGGAAAAAGGGAGAAAATTCAAATCAACAGAATTAGAATGAAAAAGGAGAAGTAACAACTGACATTGCAGAAATACAAAGGATCATGAGAGATTACTACAAGCAACTCTATGCCAATAAAATGGACCACCTGGAAGAAATGGAGAAATTCTTAGAAAAACACAACCTTCCAAGACTGAACCAGGAAGAAATAGAAAATATAAACAGTCCAATCACAATCACTGAAATTGAAACTGTAATTAAAAATCTTCCAACAAACAAAAGCCCAGGACCAGATGGCTTCACAGGCAAATTCTATCAAACATTTAGAGAAGAGCTAACACCTATCCTTCTCAAACTCTTCCAAAATATAGCAGAGGAAAGAACACTCCCAAACTCATTCTACGAGGCCACCGTCACCCTGATACCAAAACCAGACAGAGATGTCACAAAAAAGGAAAACTACAGGCCAATATCACTGATGAACGTAGATGCAAAAATCCTCAACAAAATACTAGCAAACAGAATCCAACGGCACATTAAAAGGATCATACACCATGACCAAGTGGGGTTTATCCCAGGAATGCAAAGATTCTTCAATATATGCAAATCAATCAATGTGATACACCATATTAACAAATTGAAGGAGAAAAACCATATGATCATCTCAATAGATGCAGAAAAAGCTTTTGACAAAATTCAACACCCATTTATGATAAAAACCCTCCAGAAACTAGGCATAGAGGAACCTACCTCAACATAATAAAGGCCATATATGACAAACCCACAGCCAACATCATTCTCAATGGTGAAAAACTGTCACTGTTTCCACTAAGGTCAGGAACAAGGCAAGGTTGCCGACTCTCACCACTATTATTCAACATAGTTTTGGAAGTTTTAGCCACAGAAATCAGAGATGAAAAAGAAATAAATGGAATCCAAATCAGAAAAGAAGAAGTAAAACAGTCACTGTTTGCAGATGACATGATACCTTACATAGAGAATCCTAAAGATGCTACCACAAAACTACTAGAGATAATCAATTAATTTGGTAAAGTAACAGGATACAAAATTAATGCACAGAAATCTCTGCCATTCTATATAGTAATGTTGAAAAATCTGAAAGAAAAAGTAAGGAAACACTCCCATTTACCATTGCAACAAAAAGAATAAAATACTTAGGAATAAACCTACCTAAGGAGACAAAAGACCTGTATGTATAAAACTATAAGACAGTGATGAAAGACATTAAAGGTTATACAAACAGATGGAGAGCTATACCATGTTCTTGGATTGGAAGAATCAACATTGTGAAAATGACTATACTACACAAAGCAATCTACAGTTCCAATGCAATCCCTATCAAATTACCAATAGCATTTTTCTCAGCACGAGAACAAAAAATTTCACAATTTGTATGGAAACACAAAAGACCCTGAATAGCCAAAGCAATCTTGAGAATGAAAAACAGAGCTGGAGGAATCAGGCTCCTGGACTTCAGACTCTGCTACAAAGCTACAGTAATCAAAACAGTATGGTTCAGGCCCAAAAATAGAAATATAGATCAGTGGAACAGGATAGAAAGCCCAGAGATAAACCCACACACATATGCTCGACCAATCTATGACAAAGAAGGCAAGAATATACAATGGAGAAAAGACAGCTTCTTCAATAAGTGGTGCTGGGAAAACTGGACAGCTACATGTAAAAGAATGAAATTAGAACACTTCCTAACACCATACACAAAAATAAACTCAAAATGGATTAAAGACCTATATGTAAGGTCAAACAGTATAAAACTCTTATAGGAAAACATAGGCAGAACACTCCATGACATAAATCACAGCAAGATCCTTTTTGACCCACCTCCTAGAGAAATGGAAAGAAAACCAAAAAATCAGACCTAATGAAACTTAAAAGGTTTTGCACAGCAAAGGAAACCATAAACAAGATGAAAAGACAACCCTCAGAATAGGAGAAAATATTTGCAAATGAGGCAACTGACAAAGGATTAATCTCCAAAACATACAAGCAGCTCATACAGCTCAATATCAAAAAAACAAACAACCCAATCCATAAACGGGCAGAAGACCTAAATGGACCTTTCTCCAAAGAAGATCTACAGATTGCCAACCAACACATGAAAGGATGCTCAATGTCACTAATCATTAGAGACATGCAAATCAAAACTACAATGAGGTATCACCTCACACCAGTCAGAATGGCCATCATCAAAAAAATCTACAAACTATAAATGCTGGAGAGGGTGTGGAGAAAAGGGAACCCTCTTGCACTGTTGATGGGAATGTAAATTAATACAGACACTATGGAGAACAATATGGAGGTTCCTTAAAAAACTAAAACTAGAAGTGCCATATGACCCAGCAATCCCACTACTGGGCATATACCCTGAGAAAACCATAATTCAAAAAGAGCCATGTACCGCAGTGTTTGTTGCAGCTCTATTTACAATAGCCAGGACATACAAGCAATCTAAGTGTCCATCGATAGATGAATGGATAAAGAAGATGTGGCACATATATACAATGGAATATTACTCAGCCATAAAAAGAAACAAAATTGAGTTATTTGTAGTGAGGTGGATGGATATAGAGTCTGTCATACAGAGTGAAATTAGTTAGAAAGAGAAAAAGAAATACTGTATGCTAATACATATATATGGAATCTAAAAAAAAAAAAAAGGTTCTGACGAACCTAGGGGTAGGACTGAATAAAGACGCAGATGTAGAGAATGGACTTGAGGACATGGGGAGGGGGAAGCTTACTGGGACGAAATGAGAGAGTAACATTGACATACATACACTACCAAATGTAAAATATATAGCTAGTGGGAAGCAGCTGCATGGCACAGGGAGGTCAGCTCAGTGCTTTGTGACCACATAGCAGGGTGGGTTAAGGAGGGTGGGAGGGAGACACAAGGAGGAGATATGGGGATATATGTATGCATATAGCTGATCACTTTGTTATACAGCAGAAACTAACACAACACTGTAAAACAATTGTACTCCAATAAAGATGTTTAAAAAAAAAAACCTAGTGAGTAATGATCTAGCTTTCTCTTTAAAATAATATTGGACCTTGTTCTGATGATAATCTGATCTCTTTGATAAGCATAGGAGCAGAAAGGGATAAGGCTTTGAAAATGGGCTTTGTTGAATAACAAAGCATTCACTATTTTCAGCTTCATCTGTGATACCTGATCCCTAAATCTGATACAGACACACTGCCTTTGCCTGGAGACAGGAAAGAGGGGGCTGGGCTGACAACATCTTACGTCTAAAGTAATTCATCATTCTGCAGTGAGATGTGTCTCCTCAAAGTGTCACCTTGTCTTACATCCTCCCAATATAATAGATGATGATGAATCATTGTAGTAGGAGTAGGAGTTTATTTGTGAAACGTAAGCTCCAGAGATCAGTATAGCGAGTCTGCTCATCTTTTGCATGTTGCCCCAGTCCTGCTTTTAAGACACCAACCTGAGGGCTTATATCCAAGGGGTAGAGTCTGATTAGTTGGGCTGGACCGGGGAGAAATTTGCCAGACATGTTAAAAGCAACGCTCTCAAAAGCTATAGGCTGCATGGTCCAGGAAGGAAGATTTCAGCCACAGCTGTAGACATACCACGGAGGTTTCATATCCAGAAATGAGCAGGTTTAAATCTCAGGCCAGAAACTCAAGTGTATGAAATAGTTCTGTTTTCCATTCTGCCCAATCGCCAAGAAGTTGAATTTTGGTCATTTACTGAGACTCTACCCCAGTGTTGTGTCAAGATCTCACACATAGTCAAAGCTTCACCAACCGTGGAACATCACCCGCAGTGTTCACCGTTGCACTGCCCTTTGTTCCAGCCTGCAGGGAGCCTACAGCTCAGTTGCTTCTGTGCCATATTCAGGGTACCTGAATCTTTGGCAAGGTTTGCACTGCTGGGCCCAGAGCCCAAACTTTCTAGAAACCCCTTGAAGCTATACCTCAGAAGTCCTCCCCACTACCCAAGACCAAGTGGGACATGAGTTCTCACTAATCTTCTCCCACTTTCCTGTCTTGGGAATAGCTTCCCTCGTAAGCACTAAGCACTAGAAGAACCCATAGGTGGAATAGCAGCCAATCAGGGAAATAGCAGTGCACGGGTGCACATGTGTACACCCCTACACACACACACACACACACACACACACACACAGAAACCTTGAAAAGAATTAATATTATTAAAAATCATTAATCAAAAGGAAAAATCCAAATTTAATTGGATTTCTTTGTTTCTGATGTCATGGATCAGTATTATTTCTATTTTGAATTATTTTCAGAAGATGGTGGTATTGGCACCATATTTCTCTCAGTGCGGGTCTCTAAAAGTCTTAATCTTATCTAGAAGGCACTTCTCTTCTTTCTCCATTCTCAGATTACCTTTAAAATCCCCTTGAAGAGGGCTATTCTCCAGCAGCTTCTGCTTTCTTCTCAGTTGGATGACGTGTGTGCGGCAAAGAAAGGAAACACACAACATCTACCTGCTGCTTAGAGTGGTGGCCTTTTTGGAGGGAAACTGGAGAGCAGGGGGACGACACACGCAAATCATCATTCCATTAATATCCTGTTGCCCTGGTCATGGTTAGAAGTGATAAACATGATAGAGTCAAATTTGAAAACCATTTGTATTTAGTTCGTTTGGGACCAAGGGAAGGAATTATAACTGCCAGGTTAAAGGGGGCCTGTGGGATACATGTTTATGGGTGAAATGCCCAACTATATTTTCTGCCAGTTTATTTCAAACAACAGTGATATTTCTCTTGTTTGCCTTAATTATACAAAGAGCTCTGTCACTTTAACTTTTCAACAGCTAAGATGTATTCCTTTAAGAAACAAAATATTTAGTTAATTTTGTATTTTTGCCACTTGGACCAGGTTTTTTTTTTTTTCCTATAGATATATTCTGTTCTACCCTGCCTTTTAAATGGAGAATGCAAGACATAATTTACCTCTCTTTGCAGCTCTTGAACACAATTTCTTACCTGGGCTGTAATACTAATGCACTTTTCTCGTATTTTAAGGAGTGCTTTGGTCTCTCGCATTGCTGCTGCCTTTTACTTTGCACTTACGTTCTTTTCCGGTTTGCTGGTGAGCAGATGCTCTTAGTGGGAAAACCAAGTGACCACAACTGGTGAGGATACCTACCTAATAATAGTGAATAAAGCTCTGGCCTGGGACCTGTGCCCAGCTTTAGTGCAGGGACTTTGTGACAGCCATTTTAATGACATAATCAACTTTTACTGAGGATGAGCTATTAAATAAATCCTAGGCACAATGTACCTGGTGTCCTAACTAAAACTTCTTGAGACACTAGGAGATAGATACTCTAATCCCCTTTTTATTAATGAGCAAACAGACCCCAGAGTAGTTAAGAAAGTTGCCCAGTGGTGCCCAATGTAGTCAGGAGTCACAGATCTAAGACTTTACACAAGCTTTGCAAACTATGGGTCACAATCCACTGGTGGGTCATGAAATCAATCTAGTGGATCAAAAGCAGTACTTCTAAAAATTAGAGCAAAATGAGATAGAAGATATCAAAATAGATGACACATAGAAAGCCTAAGAATTTTCCCACAAACTTCATTTCAGTTACACATCGATGAGTGTGTGTGTGAGAGTACTGTGTTGTGATATGAAATTTATTTACTACTGTGGGTCATAGTCCAAAAGATCTGAAAAACTCTGTTCTGTACAGCCCCCCTCCAGAGGAGAGGCTGTTAGAAATGTGATTTTTGGGAACATGGCTGACAGTAGAACTCTTTACAATCAAAGCAGATAGGAAGAATAGTCTTAATATTTATTCCAGAAAAGTTAGCATTTCATTATAAAACGGTGTTCATAAAACTATTGATGAAGCACCTGGGAAGTTTGCTTGAATCAAAGAGAGACCTTCAGGGACCGTGCCAAGTAACCATCTAAATCACTTAAGACCTTCATGTTTAATAAACACCATTTTACCGTAAAGGACAAGAGCTGCAATTTATTCAGAATTTACTATATGTTAGGCCCTGTTCTAACTTTTTTTATACACAGCATCTCTTTTAATCTTTATAACAACTTTGTGAGGTTGGCATTATTACCCACAGCTTAAGGTGAAGACACTGGGATGCAGAAAACATGACTGATTCGAACCCAAGTTGATTTCTGCAGCATCAAGTCTAACTTAGAGGGAGGGCTAGCAATACCCTATCTTCCCTCAGAATCTTTTAACAACTTAATTTCTTCCTGGTGGAAAGTTTTTCTCTGAATCTAGTTTAAATTGCTCCTGCTGCAGTTGAAGCCCTTTTCCTCTTGTCTCCTTTGTGGCTGCAGAGAGCAGCTGGTCACCATCCCACTGACAACGATGCGTCGTCAAGGAGGGGACAGTAATTGTCCTCCTTCAGAGCTGACAATCTCAGCTCCTTGAACTGTTTTCCCTTGGCCCTATTTTTCCCCAACCCTTCAATTACATCTTTGTTTCTTGCCCATCCTTTGCGGACAGCTCCACAGCTCAACTCCTTACCCGCACTAGATGTGTGACAGGGTGAGGTTCAGGCACTTTGAGTTTATGTTCCTCTGAATTTCCTTAAAATGAGCACCACTGGGCTGACTTCTAATCTGCAGTCAGCCTCAGGGGCCCCTTACAGCCCCTCCCAGGTCCCTCCACACCCAAATCTTAGCTTCCTGTGCGCCTGCTCCCAACTGCAGAGGGCACACAGACCTCCAGTGAAACTTCCTCTCATTTCGTGTTGTCAAAGTCTCAGTCACAGTCTCCATATCTCTGCCTCTTCCCTTGGAATGCCCTTCCCCCACTCTCTAAATATCCTCACAACTTCCCCGTCTTCAAAGGCTCTGCTCAGAGGCTCAGCACTCCCTGATGACCAGGAGGATGGATTCTCTCCCACCTCCAGCCAGCTGCATACCTTTTCTATTTCTCTCTAAGCTCTTTTGACTTTCTGCCTTAGAACCTTTGTGTACATATCATTCATTTAAAAAATTAATTTGCAGTTTAATTTTTAAAATAGGCAGTATGTACGCATAGTATTCAGTCCAGAAGGTACAAAAAGCACACACAGCAAACATTTTTCCTAATACCTTGTCCCCCTAGAGACTGGCAACCAATGTTATCAGTCTCGTATGTATAATTCCAGACATAGCCTGTGTATCCAATTTGTGATTTTATATATATATATATATATATATATATATATTTAACAACTACACACATTTTTCTGTACTTTCTTTTCAATTAGTAATATAGCTTGGATACTATTCCATTGTGAGCTCATAAAGAGCTTCCTCATCTTCATGGCTGTATAATATTCCATTTCATGGCTATACCCTAACTGATTTCACCAATCCCTACTAAAGGACATTTTGTTTTAAGAGGAGGGGCCTTAGAATCAGATTACCTTGATAGAATTCCTCTCATCACTTATTAGCTGTATGACCTTGGGCAAATTACTTAACTTCTCTTTGCCTCTGTTTTTGCATCTGTAAAATGGAAATTACAATAGTACCTCCTTCCTAGGGTTGTTGTGAGGATTAAATATGTTAATCAATGTAAAGTACTTAGAGTAATGTATGGCACATATTAAGCTCTTAATAAATGTTAGTTTTTGCTCGGGTTGTTTCCCAAGTTTTGCTATTGCATTCTATGCTACAGTGCATAACCTTGAACATAGGAGTGATATCCAAATATTTAACAACACTAACAGCACAGGAACCCACCAATCAGAATGAGGCTGGCCATAAGTGCTGAGCATGATCCTGGGGCCCCTGCAATATCAAGCATTACCTCTTGAGTTGCCGGGTTACAGCAAGGTCTGGGGATTTGGGGGTAGGGGCTAGATGACAGGGCACCAGTAGGATGCCAGGTGGACTCAGGTCAGCACTATTTACCAATGAGCAGGTAACAATTTCAATATTTTAACAATTGGTACAGCAGTTCTGGAGCATACAGGTGAATTTAGCTGTGTTCACACATCATTTCATACATCTGTGCACATATCTTTTCAGTGTGCTTTTAATTTGCATTTCTTTTATTATGATTGAGTTTGAATGTCTTTTTATATGTTTATTGGTCATTTGTATTTCTTTTTTGTGTTTCATCATTTTGTGTGCTTTACCCATTTTTCTTTTGTGTTGTTGATCCTTTTCTTATTGATTTGTAGGAGCTCTTCATATATCATATGACATTCATTCTTTTACTTGACTGTAGAGATTCATTGATCACCTACAGCAGGCTTGGTGCTGTGCTAGGACTAGGGATACAGAGATTAAAAACAATCACAGAACTTGTCTTCAAAGAGCTTACAGACTAGTGAAGGAAACAGATAAGGAAATAAACCATTGCAATAAAGAATAAAAAGTGCTTTGAGAGGGGTGAGCCTCAGATGCTTTGAGAGCACAGAGGAGAGAGAACATTTATGTTGACCATGTCTGATTAGGAATTGCAAAGGATGTACAAAGCCTCTGAGTAACAAATGCTTAAATGCTGTCCTATGTGTAAAGACTAATGTTTTAAATACTTGGTTGACTCCTCTGTTTCAGACTCATTTCTAAGAAAACTAGCATTATGATTTCATCATATCTGATTCTACTTCATGGTCATGACCTACATCCAGACCCTGAAACACAAAAGGAGTAGTGTAGATACATCCCCACTTTCCTGATGGTAAGTAGCTTTGTCTCCATTGAAGACAGATAGCTTACCATTGAACTATCATCTAAATTTCCTAAACAGGTAGAGGCATTTCCAAATATAAAATGGGCCATGTCCCCAAATGTGGTTCTTTGTTCTATCTATTAATAATCTTTTTAGCAATCATTGGGTTTTAAATGCAGGTTGGACATAATATAGCACTCAGGCCCGGCACTGACCTTCATCTTTCTATTACATCTTTTATTTTCTTTATTGTGAAACTGCTGCGAATATTTCACATCTAATTAACCCGCATAGCAGCACATGGCATTAAATGGGTCATCCTATTTTAAGACATTTTTTTTTTTTTAATGAGTTGAATGCAGTTAGGGCAATCTACTCCAGCTGGGGCTGGAACAATGGAACACGAGCCTTGGGCAGAACAAAAATTCTAAACAGCTTCTCTTATGAGTTGTTCTAGTGCAGAGCAGAATTTTGAGATGCTGTGTGTCATGAACCCACTAGGCAGCTTGTCCTTCATCCACTGAGGTGGAGAGTCACTGCTTCAGCTCTCAGCAGTGCCAAAGAAAAGAATTTCACTTTCTTTTTTAAAATATCTTTATTGGAGTATAATTGCTTTACAATGGTGTGTTAGTTTCTGTTTTATAACAAAGTGAATCAGTTATACATATACATATGTTCCCATATCTCTTCCCTCTTGCATCTCCCTCCCTCCCACCCTCCATATCCCACCCCTCTAGGTGGTAACAAAGCACCGAACTGATCTCCCTGTGCTATGCGGCTACTTCCCACTAGCTATCTATTTTACATTTGGTAGTGTATATATATCCATGCCACTCTCTCACCTTGTCACAGCTTACCCTTCCCCCTCTCCATATCCTCAAGTCCATTCTCTAGTAGGTCTGTATCTCTATTTCCCTCTAACCCCTAGGTTCTTCATGACGTTTTTTTTTCTTAGATTCCATATATATGTATTAGCATACGGCATTTGTCTTTCTCTCTCTGACCCAATTCACTCTGTATGACAGACTCCAGGTCCATCCACCTCACTACAAATAACTCACTTTCGTTTCTTTTTATGGCTGAGTAATATTCCACTGCATATATGTGCCACATCTTCTTTATCCATTCATCCGATGATGGACACTTAGGTTGCTTCCATCTCCTGGCTATTGTAAATAGAGCTTAAATGAACATTGTGGTACATGACTCTTTTTGAATTATGGTTTTCTCAGGGTATATGCCCAGTAGTGGGATTCCTGGGTCATATGGTAGTACTATTTGTAGTTTTTTAAGGAACCTCCATACTGTTCTCCATAGTGGCTGTACCAATTCACATTCCCACCGGCAGTGCAAGAGTGTTCCCTTTTCTCCACACCCTCTCCAGCATTTATTGTTTCTAGATTTTTTGATGATGGCCATTCTGACTGGTGTGAGATGATATCTCATTGTAGTTTTGATTTGCATTTCTCTAATGATAATTGATGTTGAGCATTCTTTCATGTGTCTGTTGACAATCTGTATACCTTCTTTGGAGAAATGTCTATTTAGGTCTTCTTCCCATTTTTGGATTGGGTTGTTTGTTTTTTTCTTATTGAACTGCATGAGCTGCTTGTAAATTTTGGAGATTAATCCTCTGTCAGTTGCTTCATTTGCAAATATTTTCTCCCATTCTGAGGGTTGTCTTTTGGTCTTGTTTATGGTTTCCTTTGCTGTGCAAAAGGTTTTAAGTTTCGTTAGGTCCCATTTGTTTATTTTTGTTTTTATTTCCATTTCTCTAGGAGGTGGGTCAAAAAGGATCTTGCTGTGATTTATGTCATAGAGTGTTCTGCCTATGTTTTCCTCTAAGAGTTCTATAGTTTCTGGCCTTACATTTAGGTCTTTAATCCATTTTGAGCTTATTTTTGTGTATGGTGTTAGGGAGTGTTCTAATCTCATACTTTTAAATGTAACTGTCCAGTTTTCCCAGCACCACTTATTAAAGAGGCTGTCCTTTCTCCACTGTACATTCCTGCCTCCTTTATCAAAGATAAGGTGACCATATGTGCGTGGGTTTATCTCTGGGCTTTCTATCCTGTTCCATTGATCTATCTTTCTGTTTTTGTGCCAGTACCATACTGTCTTGACTACTGTAGCTTTGTAGTATAGTCTGAAGTCAGGGAGCCTGATTCCTCCAGCTCCGTTTTTCATTCTCAAGATTGCTTTGGCTATTCGGGGTCTTCTGCGTTTCCATACAAATTGTAAAATTTTTTGTTCTAGTTCTGTGAAAAATGCCAGTGGTACTTTGATAGGGATTGCATTCAATCTGTAGATTGCTTTGGGTAGTATAGTCATTTTCACAATGTTGATTCTTCCAATCCAAGAACATGGTATATCTCACCATCTACTTGTATCACCTTTAATTTCTTTCATCACTGTCTTATAGTTTTCTACATACAGGTCTTTTGTCTCCTTAGGTAGGTTTATTCCTAGATATTTTACTCTTTTTGTTGCAATGGTAAATGGGACTGTTTTCTTAATTTCACTTTCAGATTTTTCATCATTAGTGTATAGGAATGCCAGAGATTTCTGTGTATTAATTTTGTATCCTGCTACTTTACTAAATTCATTGATTAGCTCTAGTAGTTTTCTGGTAGCATCTTTAGGATTCTCTATGTATAGTATCATGTCATCTGCAAACAGTGACAGCTTTACTTCTTCTTTTCCGATTTGGATTCCTTTTATTTCCTTTTCTTCTCTGATTGCTGTGGCTAAAACTGCCAAAACTATGTTGAATAAGAGTGGTGAGAGTGGGCAACCTTGTCTTCTTCCTGATCTTAGTGGAAATGGTTTCAGTTTTTCACCATTGAGGATGATGTTGGCTGTCGGTTTGTCATATATGGCCTTTATTATGTTGAGAAAAGTTCCCTCTATGCCTACTTTCTGGAGGGTTTTTATCATAAATGGGTGTTGAATTTTGTCGAAAGCTTTCTCTGCATCTATTGAGATGATCATATGGTTTTTCTCCTTCAATTTGTTAATATGGTGTATTACATTGATTGATTTGTCTATATTGAAGAATCCTCACATTACTGGAATAAACCCCACTTGATCATGGTGTATGATCCTTTTAATGTGCTGTTGGATTCTGTTTGCTAGTATTTTGTTGAGGATTTTTGCATCTATGTTCATCAGAGATATTGGCCTCTAGTTTTCTTTCTTTGTGACATCTTTGTCTGGTTTTGGTATCAGGATGATGGTGGCCTCGTAGAATGAGTTTGGGAGTGTTCTTTCCTCTGCTATATTTTGGAAGAGTTTGAGAAGGATAGGTGTTAGCTCTTCTCTAAATGTTTGATAGAATTTGCCTGTGAAGCCATCTGGTCTTGGGCTTTTGTTTGTTGGAAGATTTTTAATCACAGTTTCAATTTCAGTGCTTGTGATTGGTCTTTTTATATTTTCTATTTCTTCCTGATTCAGTCTTGGCAGTTGTGCATTTCTAAGAATTTGTCCATTTCTTCCAGGTTGTCCATTTTATTGGCATAGAGTTGCTTGTAGTAATCTCTCATGATCCTTTGTATTTCTGCAGTGTCAGTTGTTACTTGCCCTTTTTCATTTCTAATTCTGTTGATTAGAGTCTTCCTCTTTTTTTTTTTGATGAGAAAAAAAGTGGTTTATCAACTTTGTTTACCTTCTCAAAGAACCAGCTTTTAGTTTTATTGATCTTTGTTATTGTTTTCTTCATTTCTTTTTCATTTATTTCTGATCTGATCTTTATGATTTCTTTCCTTCTACTAACTTGGGTTTTTTTGGTTGTTTCTCTAATTGCTTTAGGTGTAAGGTTAGGTTGTTTGAGATGTTTCTTGTTTCTTGAGGTAGGATTGTATTGCTATAAACTTCCCTCTTAGAACTGCTTTTGCTGCAT
>NW_021703783.1:79830759-79833008 GCF_005190385.1 Monodon monoceros
GTATTTTTTACAGATCTTTTCCTGTAATTGATATCTAGTCTCATAGCGTTGTGGTCGGAAAAGATACTTGATACAATTTCAATTTTCTTAAATTTACCAAGGCTTGATTTGTGACCCAAGACATGATCCAACCTGGAGAATGTTCCATGAGCACTTGAGAAGAAAGTGTATTCTGTTGTTTTCGGATGGAATGTCCTATAAATATCAATTAAGTCCATCTTGTTTAATGTATCATTTAAAGCTTGTGTTTCCTTATTTATTTTCATTTTGGATGATCTGTCCATTGGTGAAAGTGGGATGTTAAAGGTCCCTACTATGAATGTATTACTGTCGATTTCCCCTTTTATGGCTGTTAGAATTTGCCTTATGTATTGAGGTGCTCCTATGTTGGGTGCATAAATATTTACAATTGTTATATCTTCTTCTTGGATCGATCCCTTGATCATCATGTAGTGTCCTTCTTTGTGTCTTGTAATAGTCTTTATTTTAAAGTCTATTTTGTCTGATATGAGAATTGCTACTCCAGCTTTCTTTTGATTTCCATTTGCATGGAATATCTTTTTCCATCCCCTCACTTTCAGTCTGTATGTGTCCCTAGGTCTGAAGTGGGTCTCTTGTAGACAGCATATATATGGGTCTTGTTTTTTATCCATTCAGCCAGTCTGTGTCTTTTGGTGGGAGCATTTAATCCATTTACATTTAAGGTAACTATCGATATATATGTTCCTATTACCATTTGCTTAATTGTTTTGGGTTTGTTATTGTAGGTCTTTTCCTTCTCTTGTGTTTCTTGCCTAGAGAAGTTCCTTTAGCATTTGTTGTAAAGCTGGTTTGGTGGTGCTGAACTCTCTCAGCTTTTGCTTGTCTGTAAAGGTTTTAATTTCTCCATCAAATCTGAATGAGATTTTTGCTGGGTAGAGTAATCTTGGTTGTAGGTTTTTCTCCTTCATCACTTTAAATATGTCCTGCCACTCCCTTCTGGCTTGCAGAGTTTCTGCTGTAAGATCAGCTTTTAACCTTATGGGGATTCCCTTGTGTGTTATTTGTTGTTTTTCCCTTGCTGCTTTTAATATGTTTTCTTTGTATTTAATTTTTGATAGTTTGATTAATATGTGTCTTGGCGTGTTTCTCCTTGATTTATCCTGTATGGGACTCACTGTGATTCTTGGACTTGATTAACTATTTTCTTTCCCATATTAAGGAAGTTTTCAACAATAATCTCTTCAAATATTTTCTCAGTCCCTTTCTTTTTCTCTTCTTCTTCTGGAACCCCTATAATTCGAATGTTGGTGCGTTTAATGTTGTTCCAGAGGTCTCTGAGACTGTCCTCAGTTCTTTTCATTCTTTTCTCTTTATTCTGCTCTGCAGTAGTTATTTCCACTATTTTATCTTCCCGGTCACCCATCCGTTCTCCTGCCTCAGTTATTCTGCTATTGATCCCTTGTAGAGTATTTTTAATTTCATTTATTGTGTTGTTCATCGTTGCTTGTTTCATCTTTAGTTCTTCTAGGTCCTTGTTAAATGTTTCTTGCATTTTCTCTATTCTATTTCCACAATTTTGGATCATATTTACGGTCATTATTCTGAATTATTTTTCAGGTAGACTGCCTATTTCCTCTTCATTTGTTAGATCTGGTGGGTTTTTATCTTGCTCCTTCATCTGCTGTGTGTTTTTCTGTCTTCTCATTTTGCTTATCTTACTGTGTTTGGGGTCTCCTTTTTGCAGGCTGCAGGTTCGTAGTTCCCATTGTTTTTGGTGTCTGTCCCCAGTGGCTAAAGTTGGTTCAGTGGGTTGTGTAGGCTTCCTGTTGGAGGGGACTAGTGCCTGTGTTCTGGTGGATGAGGCTGGATCTTGTCTTTCTGGTGGGCAGGTCCACGTCTGGTGGTGCGTTTTGGGGTGTCTGTGGACTTATTATGATTTTAGGCAGCCTCTCTGCTAATAGATGGGGTTGTGTTCCTGTCTTGCTAGTTATTTGGCATAGGGTGTCCAGCACTGTAGCTTGCTGGTCGTTGAGTGAAGTTGGGTGTTGGTGTCGAGATGGAGATCTCTGGGAGATTTTCGCCGTTTGATATTATGTGGAGCTGGGTGTTCTCTTGTGGACCAGTGTCCTGAAGTTGGCTCCCCCACCTCAGATGCACAGCACTGACTCCTGGCTGCTAAACCAAGAGTCTTTCATCCTCACAGCTCAGAATAGAAGGGAGAAGAAAGAAAGAAAGAAAGAAAGAAAGAAAGAAAGAAAGAAAGAAAG
>NW_021703783.1:79833018-79857042 GCF_005190385.1 Monodon monoceros
GAAAGAAAGAAAGAAAGAAAGAAAGAAAGAAAGAAAGAAAGAAAGAAGATAAAATAAAATAAAATTATTAAAATAAAAAATAATTATTAAGAAAAAAAAAATTTTAAGTAAAAAAAATAAAACGGACGGACAGAAACCTAGGACAAATGGTGAAAGCAAGGCTATACAGACAAAATCTCACACAGAAGCATACACATACACACTCACAAAAAGAGGAAAAGGGGAAAAAATAATATATCTTGCTCTCAAAGTCCACCTCCTCAATTTGGGATGATTCGTTGTCTATTCAGGTATTCCACAGATGCAGGGTACATCAAATTGATTGTGGAGATTTAATCCGCTGCTCCTGAGGCTGCTGGGAGAGATTTCCCTTTGTCTTCTTTGTTCGCACAGCTCCCGGGGCTCAGCTTTGGATTTGGCCCCGCCTCTGCGTGTAGGTCGCTGGAGGGCGTCTGTTCTTCACTCAGGCAGGACGGGGTTAAAGGAGCTGCTGATTCGGGGGCTCTGGCTCACTCAAGCCGGGAGGAGGGAGGGGCGGCGAGCCTCCGGCTGCAGAGGCTGGCGTGACATTGCACCATCCTGAGGTGCGCTGTGTGTTCTCCCAGGGAAGTTGTCCCTGGATCCCGGGACCCTGGCAGTGGCGGGCTGCACAGGCTCTCCGGAAGGGGGGTGTGGATAGTGACCTGTGCTCGCACACAGGCTTCTTGGTGGCGGCACCAGCAGCCTTAGCGTCTCATGCCTGTCTCTGGGGCCCGCGCTGTTAGCCGCGGCTCGCGCCCGTCTCTGGAGTTCCTTTAAGCAGCGCTCTTAATCCCCTCTCCTCGAGCACCAGGAAACAAAGAGCGAAGAAAAAGCCTCTTGCCTCTTCGGCAGGTCCAGACTTTTCCCCGGACTCCCTCCCGGCTAGCCGTGGCGCTCTAGCCCCTTCAGGCTGTGTTCACGCAGCCAGCCCCAGTCCTCTCCCTGGGATCCGACCGAAGCCCGAGCCTCAGCTCCCAGCCCCGCCCACCCCGGCAGGTGAGCAGACAAGCTTCTCGGGCTGATGAGTACCGGTCGGCGCCGATCCTCTGTGCGGGAATCTCACCACTTTGCCCTCCGCACCCCTGTTGCTGCGCTCTCCTCCGTGGCTCTGAAGCTTTCCCCCTCCGCCACCCGCAGTCTCCACGCACGAAGGGGCTTCCTAGTGTGTGGAAACCTTTCCTCCTTCACAGCTCCCTCCCACTGGTGCAGGTCCTGTCCCTATTCTTTTGTCTCTGTTTATTCTTTTTTCTTTTGCCCTACCCAGGTACGTGGGGAGTTTCTTGCCTTTCGGGAGGTCTGAGGTCTTCTGCCAGTGTTCAATGGGTGTTCTGTAGGAGGTGTTCCACGTGTAGATGTATTTCTGATTATCTGTGGGGAGGAAGGTGATCTCCACGTCTTACTCTTCTGCCATCTTCCTCCTCCAAGAATTCTGCTTTCTTATCAGGAAGACTTCATATTGTCTGAATTAATACACTGGACCAACTATATATTGTGTGGGACTCAGTGGAAAATGAAAATATGGGGACCTTTGTTGAAAAATGAAGAATTTCAAAAGAATGCCAGCAGAGTGTTAAATCAAACATAGGGTCTTCTAAGTGAGAGACCCTGTGTGACTGAACAGGTCACTTGCTCATGAAGCAGTCCTGTGAATGGGATGCAGGAAACTACAATGGATCAGCATAACACAGCTGATCCCTCCATCAGACCCTTGGCACCACGCATGGAAGGAACCTTGGCTATCATCTGGTTGAACATCCTCATCTTCCAGGTAGGGAAACTGAGGCTTAGAGAGATTGGGTTGATAAGTTCCAAACACAGCTGGGCAGAGGCAAAGTCAGAGCTATAACTATAGACATAATGTGACTAAAATATATGGAGAAGAGAGCTCCAGACTACCTGTCACACCCTGAAATTGATCATATCTCCTATTATATAACCATGACTTAGGTTTTATGTGTACCTTTGAGAGTTTTATCACATTTCTATCAACATTTTTCTACCGGAGAAAGTAAATGGGATGTGTGCCCTTTCTCTTTGCCCTTGGCTTCCTTCTCCACCTAATTATGTCCAGAATCCAAGTCCATGGGCACTGATTCAATGATCTTTTGACTGATCCCATGCTTTTCAAACTTTCTAAACTTTGACCTTACAACTGTGTTATACTGAAATCTAGGTCGCATCAACACACACATATATAAGCGAAACAGCTCCATTAAGCAGTACTTACCTTTCTACTTGCAAAGGAAATATTTGCTATGCTATTTAAAAATACTATTTCATTGAAAACAAACAAATGCTGGTCATGACCCCCTAAATTGATTTTGGGAACCACAGTGGGTTATATCACACAGTTCAAAAACCCTGCTTGAATGTCCATGTTGATTCTGTACTGGGAGGGGTAGGTGAGGACTGGAGACATCTCACAAGGAAGCTCTTCTGGAAAAAAGAATCGCCAAGGCCCCCACGTGCTGGCAGAGGGGCAAGAAATAGACACATTTGGACCCTACGCGGGGGATATAAATTGGCACCACCTTTCTAAAGGCAGTTTACTATAGCATCTTAGAAACATGTTCACTCTGACCGGGTAATTCTACCTCTAGAAAACAAGGCCAAGGTCATAATCACCGATGTAGCCAAAGATTTAGCTACAAGGGATGACCAATGCAATATCATTTATAATAGAGGGAAATTAGAAACAATTCGAAGGTTCAACAGTAGGGAATTGGTCAAATGAGGGCATATCCCTATGAATTCAATAGTATACCTCCATTAAATTATTTTGTATATGTAGTGAAATATTTAGTAATATCAAAATATTTATGATATATTAAATGAGAAAAGCAGATTCAGAGCCGTATATACCACATGATCCCATTTTCTTATGAAAAGAGAAGACTTGGGTGTATCTATTTTTCATTAAAAGTCTGGAAGAAAATATATCGCGGTTTTGATAGTGTATTCTATGAATATGTGGGTTGTAGGAATATAGGTGAATTTTATTTTCTTTAAGATTATCCATATTCTCTAATTTTTCTACATGACCATAACCACTTGTGTAATTAACAACACAACAACAACAAAGGACTCCTCAAAAAAATAGAGGGGCAGGGAAGATACAGAAAGCAAAGTGCATTTGATCTAGGATGAGTGGAGAAACTCGTTTGAATCTTCCTAAGTAAAATATAGTAATGTTTTCTCTTATGGGTTACATATTCCATAAAACAGGTTGTAAGTATTTTCTTTTTAAAAAGTTTAAGCATTAGGACTGGCCATCCAGGTTCAGATGAAGGTTCAGCTGCATTCTTCAACATTTACAGGAGGGTTCTCTCTCCAGTGATTTCAATGAGTCACTTAGAAGCTTTTTTTTTTTTTTCGGGCGTGCCATGTGGCATGTGGGATCTTAGTTCCCCAACCAGCGATCAAACCCATTCCCCCTGCAGTGGAAGCACGGAGTCCTAACCACTGGACCGCCAGGGAATCCCCCAGTGAGTCACTTAGAATAGCTGAATACAGAAGTGGGTGGAGTCCCTATAGGGCTTCTAGTTTCTGGAAAATTTCACATCTAATGGGGCCTGCCAGATGCTTGCCTCTGATTTTTGTACCACACATTTTCATGTGACATTTCATGTTGATCTTCACAATAACCCTATGAGATAGGCATTCTTTTCTTGTTATTATTAGGGGTGGGGGAGAAAATTAATACCCAGAGACTGGCTTGCTCAAGGTCATATGGCAAGACCAGTCAAGGTCATATGGCAGGACCAATCAGGACTCAAACCCAGGCCCCTGACACTAACACCCATGCTTTCAGCACTGCCCCTACCTTGTTGCCCTACGTCTTGAAAACGTTTCCTGTTTCTGAAAGCACAGCTTCTTGAAGGTTGTGGTGCCTTACTAGGGGAAAGCCGTTACTCAAAGCTATAGTGTAAGGACCACTGCAGACACACTGATAGATTCAAAGTTGGGGCAGAGATTTATGCTCACAGCCAGGTCTGAGCCAGTAGGAAAAGAGGCCAGCTTGATTATCCAAGCTCTCCCTCCTTTCCTTCCTCTGTGCATTTCAGTGTCCCCCTGTGGTCACCACCCTGTGAAGTTGAGTGCCCTGGCTCTGCTCTCTGTCTCTGGTGATTACTCAGACTTCCTAGGTGGGGTTGAACCCTCACTACACCAATATCCAAAGTTCACCCATTCTGCTTCCCTTTCGCTTCAGGATCTTTTACAGCCCCTGATCTGGGGTGAACTCATTCGTTAAGGTTGGGGGGAGAAATTTTCAAAAAAAGGAGGGATCCTGGAGAAGATAAGGAAGCCAACATATTAACCAAGAAATAACATCTATGAATGGAGATCTTTTTTTTGGCAGAATGACTTTTCTACTATATACTCAATACCATTCCAGAGTTGGTCACTAACAATATGTTAATGACTTCCTTCATCTGTATTCTATTCAGCAATTAATTAAAATAAGCCAGTATTGAGAAGCATTTCATAGAATAAATATTTTGATCTCACTTTGCCTAGATTGATAGTGGAACAAAATATAGAAGAAAATATAGCAACTTTGGAGAAAACAAACTTAAATTTAAAGCCCAGCTTTCTTGCTTTGATGAGTCGTTGAACGTCTGAGTCTTACTTTCCTCATTTGAAAAATGGAGATAATACTTCGTAGCTCCTAACTTGTAAGGACAACACGTAAGAAGCCCTCATTCCCCCAATGGTGTGCTGAGTCAGCTTGCCCTGGCTCAGAGAACCAATGGTTAATTTAAATTTTCAGGTTTTTCTGAACTGGTTGTTAAACATAGTCGCCATTAAAAGTTAAATTACATAAACTTATAATTAAATACATTTTAAATCAAAGGTAATAAATACTTAAAACTCATCACATTCTAATTATTTTACTATATTTCACAACTGTCTATGCTCTCATAGCTATTCACATCTATTGTATCTGAACAGTGGAAACCCTAAGTAACAGTGTGCCTCTGTACATCACTTCCCAAGTCTGTTCAGTGACATCACACTAATAGTTTGAAATTGGCCACAATGAGAATATTTACACCACGGATATGAGCAAAATCCACAAGTCAGTACTCCATTTACTGCTTTGGTGATTGTCTAACACAGTGTTTCTCAACCTCAGCACTATCGACATTTGGGGCACAGTAATTCCTTGTTCTAGAGGGATGTGCTGTACGTTGTAGGATGTTTAGCAGCATCTCTGGTCTCTACCTACGAGTTGCCACTAGCATTCCCTCCAAGTTGTGACAATCACAACTGTCTCCAGATATTGCCAAATATCTCCTGGTGGGCAAGATTGCCCCCTCTTTTCCCCATCGAGAGCCACTGGTCTAAAGGGTTGGCAACCCAAGGCTGGTGGACAAAATTTGGCCTGTGGATGTTTTTGTATAGTCTGTAGGCTAAGAAGAGGTTTTAAATGTTTAATAGGTTGAAAAATATGACAGAGACCAGATGAGGCCACAAAGCCTATAATATTTACTTTTGGCCCTTTAGAGAAAAAGTTTGCTGACCTCTGGTCTAAGTTGTGGAGATGTTAATAATACAGATTACTTACATTGTGAAGAGCACACACAAAAAACTGAAGAAATGTTCTTCCAGTATTTGAAAACTGTTATTTAATTCAGCAAAGAAGCTGTTTATGTTTCTGATAAATGAGTGAATTTCCAACCTATGTAGTTTTGGAGCCGAAAGAGGGTCTGGTTTAATGAATGCAATTTGTGTAAGACTAAGAGTTTAACAGTACATCACATGTGTGATTTCAGGAAAATAAGTGTATTGGGAAGGAATTAGTGGAATGGAATGCAGTTCCATTTGTCAAATCATGCTTGAACTGCAGCCAAAAATTGGCTACCAATACAAGAGTTCAGCAAAACTCAATGAAAGCATTCTGTGAGAATCAGTTGGCCACCTGGAATTTATAATTCACAAAATTGTACATTTTGAGAGCTCGTTGTTAAACACTTCCCAACACATCACTGCCCCTGCCTATCCTACCCCTATTTCTTCAAGGCTCCTCCATACTCTTAGTTGAGAAACATGGCCTTCTCTTTGCTTCATGGGATCCTCTAAGCTACCTCCTGCCTCAGAGCCTTTCCTTAGCCTGAAATGCTCCCTTTTCTCCTCCTCAATACCTTTCACTCTAGATCTTTCAGATCTAGTCCCATCATGCAAATATGATTGTGTGAAATGCTCAGAGAAAACAATAACAGCTAATGCTTATATAGCACTTCTGCGTATCAGATACTCTATATGTACCAGTGCTTTGCATATATTCATTCATTTAATCCTTACAGTAACACCACGAAATGGGTAGTATTTATATTACCATTTCACAGATGAGAAAATTGAGAGATGGAAATGTTAAGTAAAAGGTCTAAGGTCGCAGAGCTCATCAGTGACAGAGCTGGGATTTGAACCCAGGTGGTAGGCTCCAGAGTCCGTGTCCTCAACCCATACCTATATATGCTATTTAATAAGAGAAGTAAAAAACAGCTTTCCTAACAAATTTGACCCTAGGCCTTCCACTAACTTTACAATAGGGAACATTGGCGCACAACACACACACACACCCCATGTGTGTGCACAGGCTCACGACTTTGGAAAGTTATCATTTTCTCAGCTCACTCATTGATTCAATTAAAAAACAGTTATACAATACTTTGTCCATGAGAAGCACTGTGCTAAGACCAGGGATTGATACAGAGGCAAGTCTGCTACTGTGCTTGTCCTCCAGAATTTTGTTCTTGTCAAAGAGCTAAGTAGGTAACTATAATGTACAAAGCCAGAGGAATTAAGGGACAACGAGAGAATTATAAATAAAGGATGAGGGGCGTTTGGTGGGCACCATAGGGGCAGATGAGAAACAGGGTTGGCTTCAGGGGGGACTCAGCATTTGAGATGGGTCTGTGGATATGAAAGGAAGGCTATTCAGGTAAAGGGAAGAGCATGCAAAGGCATGGAGGGAGGAGAGCTTGGCATAGGTGGGCAAGAGGTTGGGGTCTCTGAAGAGACAGGATGTGAGAAAATGTTAGATAGATAGACTAGGGCTATCAGGGTGGAGGGGGTTCTATACGTCAGGCCAGAGCATTTAGAGTATATATATATATATATATATATATATATATATATATATATATATATATATAATTTATTTATGGCTGTGTTGGGTCTTCATTTCTGTGCAAGGGCTTTCTCCAGTTGTGGCAAGCGGGGGCCACTCTTCATCGCGGTGCGCGGGCCTCTCACTGTCGCGGCCTCTGTTGTTGCGGAGCACAGGCTGCAGACGCGCAGGCTCAGTAGTTGTGGCTCACGGGCCTAGTTGCTCTGCGGCATGTGGGATCTTCCCAGACCAGGGCTCAAGCCTGTGTCCCCTGCATTGGTAGGCAGATTCTCAACCACTGCGCCACCAGGGAAGCCCTAGAGTATATTTTTTAGACCACGGGAATCCATTGGAGATTTTTGATTAAGAGACTGTCTACCAAGGTGCTGGGTACCTAGTGTGCAGATAACCAGTATTTGTTCAATTGATAAACAATAGTGCCTAAAATTTATTGGGTACTCGCTGTATGCCAGGCACTTTTCTAAACATGTTATGTATTTTAAACTATGCATGTAATTTTCACCACAGCATGTAAGATAGTTGCACTATTCCCATCTTATAGACAAAGAAACCAAGTCTCAGAGAGGCTGAGTGTCTTTCCCAAGGTTGCAACAAATGGGTAGGTATCTGACCAGAGCCCTACGCTTTACACTGCTGTGCAGTTTGGAAAACAGAAAAAGAAAAGGAGAGACGCGTTATGGGGCCAAACAACAGTGTTCTTTAGAAGGGAAGCTGCAGTAGGCCCAAATTAGCAGAGGAACACAGTGGGTTGGAAATAAGAGACAGTCCAAAGATAGAATCTACACGAATCTGTTATTACTTGTTATAGAAAGCCCGGGAGAGGGAAGGGTCAAAAAGGCTCAGAGTTGCTAACTTCAGTCCCTGGGTGGTGGTGGAGCTATTAAAAGCAATTGGAGAGAGGGAGGGAAGATGACGATTCAGTTTTAGATGATGTGTGTAGAAATCTGGACGCTAAGGACCCTAAAAAGCAGCCTACGGAGAAGTGTCTTAAAAGGCGAGCTTCAGGGCTCCCCCGCTTTGTCACAGTCCCTACCCAGGGGCTCTGGGAGTTCGTCCTGGGAATCTCGAGGCTGTCCCAAGGTTCCTTTCTATGTTTATATCATTTAGCAGGGGAAGGATTGTTAATGACTAATCTCTGTCCATGAGGAACAGAGCCAAGGCAGAGATGCGGCTGCTGGGTGGGAAGGCCGCCTGTGATCGGCCACAGCTCCTGCTGGAACTCCCTCCTCCTCACCCCACTGTCTCCTGGACTCGCCCCAATGCAAAATCAGATTCTGAGCATTTGTAGCAAAGTCACTGGGTTTTGGAGAGGAAGACTGGACTCAGAATCCTCCCAGGGCTTTGAAAGTTCAACGCCAACCTAAGACAACCCGAGTGAGTATCTAATTCCCCTGGGCTACGGCATCCATCTCAAGGCAGCAGAGGAGAAGTTGTCATTGGAAGCTTCTCTTTAGCATCAGGAAGTTTGGTCAATGAATGAATTCTAAGTTGGTAGAGTTCGATGTAAATCCTGATAATTTTTTTAAAAGTAAAAGAAACTCTTCAAAACAAAGAAGCAGAAGTTCATGGGTCAAAATTAATTGAAAAATAAGCTGGTTTCCTTATTGAAAAATTACTTAGGAATATCTTTTTAACACTGTGGTTGCCCAGGAGAATCACTGGAGACCATAAATTTCGGAAATGTCTCTGTTCTGATTCCATAGGCAATTTCACCTGTGTAGCGTGCTGTGATTTATCAAGTCCTGATGTGAGTTGGGAAATATTACTAATGGCAGATGACTTCAGATCTAAGACTAGGATGACATTTAAGCTATGCTTTATTGAAATGAAATTCTTTCCTAGGAGGAGAGTAGGTTTAAAAAGCTTTCTCTTTTGACTTCTACTGTAAATGTTTCTATTGTTTTCCATTTCTTATATTAGTAGCAGATGGAAATATTAAAATAAGATGGAAAATGTTAGGAGGAACTTTACTATTAAAATTGTCCAAGGTCTGAATGTCAGATTCAGATAAGGCATCTCTTTGTCTGCTTACTGCCAAGGAAGCAGACAACTATTAGGGAAGCCTGGGTCATTTCTCTTAACTGAGTTTTATTTAGAAGGGAGGGGATGGGGAAGGGGATGCAAATGACTCATGCTGGATTTTTTGTCTGAGAAACTCACCTGAGCTTTAAAGAAATCGGATAATGCCACTGATGCTGCCTTAGAACCACTCAGTGGTATCGACAAGAGAGATAGAGAAAGCCAACGCTGGGTTTTTAGCTGTGATTTTGTAAAATGATAGACGTCTTTATCTCCCCCACCCTCCAAATGGTGGACCTGTGCCATTTGCACCGTGAACTTATCTGTTTTGCTGAGAATGTTGCAATATGGCTGATGCAACTCCGAGTTAGCTGATAAAGTACTGGCCAGACTCTCTTGTCCTGAGACCCTTCGTCAGGATTTGCAGCATTGTTTTCCACCACACACCTCTGCCCTCTCCCCCAAGCTGGAGAAGGAAAGTAATGTAATCCCTGTCCTTCCTCTTATTTCCACACCTCCAAAATCTGGCCACATGTTCATGGAATACTCAATAGTTGTGCTTGGAAGGAAAAGAAAAGAACTGTGTATGTGCAAGAGTGTGTACCAACACGTCACAGGCTTTGCCTAAATAGCCTGTTTCCTTCTCACAATAACCCTGAATGGAAGTTCTTATACTCATTTTACAGATGAGGAAACTGAGGCTCAAAGAGAACAAGTAACCTGTCTCCGGTCACACAGTTAGGAAGTAGCAGGACCTGAATATGAGGGCAGGTCTTTCTAACTCCAAAGTCTTCTCCTTGCTACCCCAATATTGTTGGAGGCTAGGAGAACTTGAAATCTAGAATGATGGGAGAGCAGGTGAACCAGTCCACAAATGTCTCAGCTTGACAGGGGCGATTTGTTAAGAGCCAGCACAATTGTGAAGATTCCCAAAAGCTCTTAGGGTATTGTCTAATAACTATACCGGGAGCAGAGGGAGTGGAGAGTTTTCAGCACTAACTCAAAGGTCAGTCTAGGAGAGCTGATTGGAGACTTCAGTTATCAGCATCTTAAAGACTTGGTGAGCCCTCCCTGGTTGTTGTGATCGGCTGCTTGTATTTCCCTTTTGGTGAATTTCCTCTTTATATCCTTTGCCAGTTTCTCCCTTGGATTGTTTATCTTTTCTGCTTTTATTTATAGGACTTATTTATATATTGTTTGTACTAATTTTTGGCTGTTATTTATGTTGTAAACATTTTCTCCCAGTTTGTTTC
Source organism: Monodon monoceros (assembly GCF_005190385.1). Taxonomy (NCBI): domain Eukaryota; kingdom Metazoa; phylum Chordata; class Mammalia; order Artiodactyla; family Monodontidae; genus Monodon; species Monodon monoceros. Next base: position 79,843,447 of record NW_021703783.1, read on the forward strand.
ATATATTTAGTTTTGTTTATGGTGTCTTGATTTCTGCCTCCTTGATTTTAGTGTAGTCAAATTGATTCTTTTCCTATTTGTTTCTTGTTTAATGAGTCTTTCTCAGTCTCTAAATTCATAGAGATCATAAAGGTGTTTTCCTATATTTTCTCCCAATAATTTTTATCATTTTAAAAATCTTTGATCCACTTGAGACTTATTTTTCAAGAATGATACAAGATAGGACCCTTTAATGTTTTTCCCCCAAAGGAATAGTCATTTTTCTTGACACTGTTTCTTGAATAGGCCATCCTTCCTCCACTGATTTGAGCTAAATCCACTCACTACAGCACAGAGGACAATGTATGGTCGCTCAGAACACAGCATGTTATTTTCCTCCCATGACCATCCCCACTGCATGCCTTTTGCTTAGTCTAATGCCTACTCCTTTGAGATTAAATTCAAGAACCAGCCCTCCACCCTCAGAAAGACTTCCCTTATTCTCTTAGTCACAACCTCATTGGGCTTTGGCTGTTCCTCCCGTGCCCCAAGCCCAGGCCCTTAGCGCTTGCTGACCACTCTCCTGGACTTATTTCCCCCTTGTATGGCTCAATCCTCCTTCTCCTGCACATCTCTGGTCAAATGTCCACTCTTTAGAGAGCTCTTCTAGGATCACCCTCTCTGAAAGAGTATCCAGCCACATCACTTTATCCCTTATCTCCTTTATTTTCTTATTAGTACCACTGGAAGTCGTATTACTTGTTTACTTGCAAATTATCCATCTCTCTCATTAGAATGTAATCCCCATGAAGACAGGATCTTTTTTTTTCCTGTCTCATCCATCCCTCTATTTCCAAGACCTAGATCAAAGCCTGATACATAGTGGAGAATTAATGCATGTTCAATGAATGACTGCCCTTGCTCGTGCTCCTGAAGGGACTTGTGCTTACCTCTGTCATAGCAATCCCCATACCATTTTTTAAAACATCTTTACTGGAGTATAATTGCTTTACATTATTGTGTTAGTTTCTGCCAAAGTGAATCAGCTGTACGTATACTTATATCCCCATATCCCCTCCCTCTTGCGTCTCCCTCCCACCCTCCCAATCCCACCCCTCTAGGTGGTCACAGAGCACCGAGCTGATCTCCCTGTGCTATGCAGCTGCTTCCCACTAGCTATCTATTTTACGTTTGGTAGTGTATGTATGTCCATGCCACTCTCTCACTTCCCATAGCGTTTTAATTGGGTTGCCCTTACCTGACTTTTCTACTAAGCTTCTTGAAGGATCATGATTTTTTTCTGTCTTTATCTGTCCAGTACCTGACAGAGTCAATAAATGTATATTGACTGAATAAATAGGTGAGTGAATGAATTTACTTGGCATTGATATTGGAAATTGACATTGAAATGCCATTTTTTGAAGAGTAAATGTAGTATTCTTAAGCAAGTGCTCTCTTTTTGAGACCCAATAGGACAAAAGACCACATGCCATACTGTTCATTTTGGGAGATGGTATCAGTTATCTAGTACTATGTAACAAGACACCCCAAAAGTTAATGGCTTAAAATATAATGATTTATTATTTCTTATAATTCTGCGGGTTGGCTAGGTGGCTCTTTACTGGTTTTTCCTGGGCTCATTCACATAACTGATGCCAAATGGAGGGTCAAGTAGGTCTCGCTCTCATGACTGGGGCCTTGATACTGGCTGTCAGTGGGGCTAATGGGAACGGCCCAGTCTCTTTCTCCTAGAGTACTTCATTCCTGGCTTCATCCTGGCATGGTGGTCTCAAGACATCATTCCAAGAGGGTGAAAGCAGATGTCACAAGGTTCTCTTGAGGTTTACCCTCAGAAGTAGAAGAATTCTATTGGTCAAAGCAAGTCATCAAACAGCTCGTTCAAGGTTGGGAAAATAGACTTCACTTACTTATGAGAGGGATTGCAAAGTCAGCTTTTAGTTTGAGATGGCATTGCTCTCACTAAAGCAATTTGCTCAAACACTTTGTGGATTTCTTATGAGTCCTTCTGGGACTCACTCCATGCCTGGAAACTTATATCCATAATTTTTGTTTGTTTGTTTGAGACAGACTTTCTACTCTGGACATGTTAAACTACTGTGAAACAATGCTGTGAGATAATGCCCCGACATTCTTAGAAGTTCTTTTACCTGGATGAGAGGGTCTCCTAGGTACCTCCTTACTTTTTGTGAGCTCTTAGCAAAGGATCTTACAGCCGCACCCATGATTTGATATTTACCATGGAGTCATTTCTTACTTTGAGACTCTTATGCCAGATGGCGAGACCAAAAATGCAAAACAGTCTTATTTTTTGACCCAGCACATCCTGAACCTTTCATATTTACTCCAAATTCTGCTTTCAAAATGAACAGCTCCTTCCATAATCTATCTCTCTCTTCATTACCTTATCATGAACAGCTAAAAATACCACCTGACACATTCACCATACTACTTGGAAATCTCCTTAATCTCAAACTGAGCCACAGAGTTACCTGGAGTTCAGTCGGAAAGAGGCTCTGCCACTCCTGAAACCAAACCAAACCAGAGAGAAACAAACAAAAAAACCCCCACAGGTTCATTAGGAAATTTTGTATCTTCCAAGTTACCACATGTTGGACAGTTTTGCCAATTGTTTTGTGACTGCAAAATATGACCCATTCCTTTTCCAGCTTCCTATAGTGATTTCCTCACCACTCTTCCAATTTTCACTATCCGTGTTCTCACTGCCCTTCCAGGCTCTGCCCACCTCCCAATCCCCAAGCCAAAGCCATATGTTTCAGCCTCCTTTTTGTTTTTTTTAAACAGCATCCCCCTTCTAAGTGCCAATTTCTGTAGCAATTATTTAGTTCTTTGTAACAGCTACCACAAAGCTTAGTGACTTAAAAGAGTAATGATTCATTAATTCTCATATTTCAGCAGATCAGCTGCTCTGCTGGTTTTGCCTGGGCTCACTCATGGGACTCTTTCTGATGGACGATCAAATGGAACAGAAGGTCCAAGATGGACTCACTCATGTCTGGAGTCTTGGTGTGGCTGTCAACTGGGACAGTCTGGGTAGCTGACTTCTCTCTCCATTAGGTTTTGTATCTGGGGCATCTAGTTGTATTGATTTTTTTCCCTAAATATGTTATTTTAATAAATATCTCATGAATGAGTTTGAAGTTTCAAAAAAAAAAAAAAATGCTGCCCTGAGACCGTCATTGTAGCGTGACAGTCTCAGGGCAGCATTCCTAGACTGAGAGAACAGAAGCTGCAAGGCCTTTTAAGGCCTAGCTCAGAAGTCTCACAACATCACTTCCACCATTCTATTGGTCAAGGAAGTCACCAGGCCTGTTCAAGGGCTTGGGAAATAGCCTTCACCTATCGATGGGTAGTGGCAAACTCTCATTGCAAAAGGGCACATGGAATGGAAGAAGTTGTGGTGGCCGCTTTTGCAAATAATTTATGTAAATAATAGTCATAAAATTTCAGAAGATCTAGTGAATTATTTGAAAAAAGATGACAGGTCAGTCATGGGGAAAGTATAACTTTTTCCAAATTCTTGACCATTTTGACTACAGCAGATAATGGGGAAAAACTTTCCTGACTATGAATGTTAAGAAGATAAAAAAACTATTCCTGGTAGTTCTCAAGGAAGAGAAATTAACAAAAGGAGATTTGGGAGGATTATTAAAACTATTTCCTGGGTGGTCAATTCACTTATAAAATGTGCGGGGCTCACTGCTTAAGAGATTTCCAACAAGAATAAACTCAGTTCACTAATTAGGGCTACATTGTGGGGAAGCAGCCTTAGCTGTCAGGTTTTTTGTGTGATTAAAAAAAATAATAAGTCCTTCTTCAGCTCTTAGGTGCGCTGTCCTTCTACATCTCTATTTACTATTGATCCTATGGCTAAACAAGACTGATTCTAAAAATGGGTATCTAGTAAGGTATATTATTCATTCATTCATTCATTTATGTATTTAGTTATTCATTCAGCCATTTATTCATTCAATCAATAAGTATTAACTCTGTATCTAATATGTACTTGGCAGTGGGCTAGGAACTGGAGATCCAGAGTGAGCTCTCCTGGAGCTGATGGTCCAATGGGGAGACAGACAGCCAAATCACCAAAAAAACAAAGGGAGAATTACAACCGGACACACACTCAAAGAGGTGCCCAGTGCTATGAAAGTCTTGCTGGAGTCTTGACTGCTAGTGCTAGCCAAGAAGGCTGAGAAGCAAGGGGACTTGAGTGAGACAAATGAGTTGCCTAGGGTACAAAATGTAAGCAGCCCTTACTTTCAGGTTCATGGCCCTGGGGGCCTCTACTGCAAGTGCTTCTTTTACATCTAGTTAAAAATAAAGGTCAGCCACTCTTTGTGCCCCATTGTGTAACCTCCAGAGCACAGAAGCGCAAAAAGCTGTAGAGGTCTGTTGGGTTAAAAGCATTTTTATTGTACATCACCTGAAGGAAGTATACCTTTAAATGGAGACTTCAGAAACAGCAAAAGAAGTTTGAAAAGAAACAAAATAACATAACAGGCAAACCCTGGAGAGTCTTACTTAATTGTGCATGCGATCAGCTAATGTTGAAATGCTTTAGGCAGACGTGACCTTGCAGAAATGCCAATTCACCCTCACTAGGCGTTGGTGAGCAGTTAGTGACAGTCTCAGTGGGAGCACTGTGTGAGAAAGCATGAATTTAGAGTTAGATGGTGGGTTTACATCCCTACTCTGCTTCTTACTAGTGGCATGACCTTGGAAAAGTTGCTTAATCTCTTATGAGCCTCAGTTTTCTCATTTATAATGTGTGTATATTAATACCTGCTTAGTTTATTATAGATTAAATGAGATAACATAGCATGAAAGCTGCCACATAGTAAGCACTCATAAAATGGTAGATATTATTTTAATCTATCTCCACAAAAAATGTAAAGTTTACTATGATAGCAGTAAAGGCCATCTAGTTCCTATAGGGCACCACCCTCAGAATAATGTGATCACAATGACCATATTGTTTGGAGGACATCATGTCTGACACGTGGTCACTACTGGCCACACGTTGTCCTTTAAATCTCTCTGCACTTCAGAAAGGATCTATTTTCTTAAATCTGTATTTTTGCCCTGTAAAAAATTATTGGGTTGGCCAAAAATTTCATAACATCATACAGAAAACCCGAATGAACTTCTGGGCCATCCCGATACTTCAGTTTGATTGCTTCTGGGAAGACCAAATCCCTGGAAAGATAAAACCTTTTTTTCTAGAGCTCCTTTCTCTTTTCCCCTAGGAACATTCTTCCAGCCTTGGGCTGAATCCAGGGCTTCCCCTGGGCATGAAATTATGATGGCTAGAAAAAGTTTACTTTTCTCCTGCCCTTTATGAATGGACTACATAGATATCCAACAAAATGTATGCTTTGCCACCAACAACTGGGTTCATCTGAGAAAAATGTCACCAAGGATGGTGACTTTGGGCGTGGAGAGGTCATAGGGTACCAGCGCAAGTAACTGGTTTTTATCTTCATCTTCTGAGAGCTGAGATTCTTCAAAATCAGAGTCAAGGCTATTTAATTGGAGCAAGGTCTTTCCAAGGTCTCTTGCAAATGGTTTGTGCTAAATCAGAGGAACTCCATACACCATGAACTCCCTGTGACACACAGTATCTAAACAAGTACAAATTGATAACCAGAGAGTAGGAGTCCAGGCTACCAGTCACTCTGTGTCTTATCACATTAAAAACAAACAGTGCTTACCACTTCTGAAATTAATCCTGGGTCTTAAGTTATGGCTTACATTACACCATAGTACAAATAAACAAAAGTAAAATAAACATTTTGTCCCTGCTTCCACGCATACTCAAGGCTTAAACTTCATATCATCAGCCTGCTTTCTCTCCTTCCTCCTCCTCTTTGTATACGGTACTCAGGTCTCTTCCTTTCCATCTCTACAGAAACCACCCTGCTATGCACCTAATCATCTCACTTCCTGAATGAGAATTTCCTGAATCTTCCTCCTCTTTCACTGCTTGCCCTCCTCATCCTGCCTTCTCGTAAGAGTAATCTTCTTGAACATAGATTTCATTGTGCCACTCAAAATTTCCAACAGCACCTCACTGACCACAGTTTGAGTCCCCAGACATTTTATGGGAAGGAAGTACTTCCTCTTCAAAGCCTCAAGAGTGTGTGTGTGTGTGTGTGTGTGTGTGTGTGTGTGTGTGTGTAAGAGTATGGAAGAAACAGAGAATCCCTGTAGGAGTTTGCATATCTTTATAGATGAGGAACATTTTCACATATAGAATTTCATTCAATCTTTTTTATTATGAAATATTTCCAACATGCAAAACTAAGTAATATCAGCTTCGTTGTAATTACCCCCTAGTTTAAGGAGAGCATTACAGATGCTATGGAAATTCCCTGTGTACCTGCCCAGTCATTCTGGACCACTGTTCTGAATGTGGGTTCAACACTTCCATGCATGTCTCTATAGGTTAGACAGGGATCACAAGCTTTTTTTTTTTTTTTTTTTTTAATTATTTAATTATTTATTTATTTAATTTATTTTTGGCTGTGTCAGGATTTAGTTGCTGCACGCAGGATCTAGGTTGAGGCATGCGGGATCTTTCGTTGCGGTGTGCGGGCTTCTCTCTAGTTGTGGCGCACAGGTTTTCTTTAGTTGTGGCGCACAGGCTTCAGGGCGCATGGGCTCTGTAGCTGCGGTGCGCAGGCTTAGTTGCCCCGCGGCATGTGGGATCTTAGTTCCCTGGCCAGGGACCGAACCCCCGTCCCCTGCATTGGAAGGCGGATTCTTTACCACTGAACCACCAGGGAAGTCCCACAAGCTTTTTCTATAAAGGCCACAGAGTGAACATTTTAGGCTTTGCAGACCACGTGGACTGTGTTGCAACTACCTAACTCTGCCATTGTTGTGTGAAAACAGCCATAGACAATATGTAAACAAAAGGGCAAATTTGGTTCTGGGTGGACTGGATTTGGCCTGTGGATCATAGTTTGCTGACCCTTGCATTAGGGTATCAGTAGTAATATGTTGCATTGTTTTGCATATCTTTAAATTTATATACATTTTATCAAACTGTCCGTATTATTCTGCAACCTGATTCTTTTGCTCAATATGAAGTTTCTCAGTTTATCCATATGAATACTTAGTTCATTCATTTTAAGTGCTGTATAGCACTTACGAATATAATATACTTACAGAATAATGCATGTATTATTTCTTTATTGTACCCAACTTCTTGTTGATTGACATTTATGATGTTTCCAGCTTTTTACTATTGGAAACAATGCAGTAAAAATTTTGTACATGTCACCCTATATATATGAACACTTATGAAGTGTTACCTTTTAATCTTTACAGCAGTCCTATTATTTAGACTTTTAAACATGCAGCTGAGGCTCAGGGTGTAGTATGGGGGCAGGGTGTTAAGTGAATAGTTGCAGGTCATACATGAAGCTGTGAAAGGTCAACACTGGTTCTCCATTCTAATGTTCCTTGTTTAAAAAAAATTTTATTGAAGTATAGTTGATTTACAATGTTGTGTTAATTTCTTCTGTACAGCAAAGTGACTCAGTTACACACACACACACACACACATATTCTTTTTCATATTCTTTTCCATTATGGTTTGTCACAGGATATTGAATATAGTTCCCTGTGCTGTATAGTAGGACCTTGTTGTTAATCCATTCTATATAAATAGTTTGCCTCTGCTAATCCCAAATTCCCATTCTTTCCCTCTCCTTTCTAATCTTCTCATTGCCTCCCCACCCCGAATTTTTTTGGGCCGCGCCATGTGACATGTGAGATCTTAGTTCCCCGATCAGGGGTTGAACCTGCACCTCCTGCATTGGAAATGCGGAGTCTTAACCACTGGACCACCAGGGAAGTCCCATGCTTCATCCCCCTTGACATCTGTACTAGATCACAGCTATTATTTCTGTGTATGCATAACACTGCTAGCTGCGATGGGGGGTACAAAAGTAATGTAAGCTATGATTCCTGCCTTCTAGGAGTTTACAATATAGTGGAGAAGACAACAGATGCAGTTAAATCATTAATGACCACATGAGGAGGGGGAAGATAAGTGACAGGGGATGCATCCATGGAGAAGTTGGGAAATAAATGGAAAAATAATCTACAAAATTGAGAGTTATAAAAATATATTTGAATAAATGGAGATACACCTTGCCCCTGAAAGACAAAACTGAATGTTATAAAGATATAAATCTTCCTACCTAAATATATAGGGATTTGGTACCATATCAAACTCCCAGAGAAACTTTTTTTTTTTAATGTGATACAAGATGTGATAGTTTATCACAGAGAATGAGAAGGTGAGAATACCTTAGAAAATGTTGAAAAAGAATGAACAATAACAGGAAAACATGATGTTGAAACAGATGTAACTGTATGATCAATGGAAAACTAAATTCAGTCTCAATAAAAGAAAAATTATAAATCAATGGGAAAGGGGAAAAGTATTCAACAAGCAATTCTGACAAAATTCACCCTGTACTAAAAACTAAAAATAAGGGGCTTCCCTGGTGGCGCAGTGGTTGAGAGTCCACCTGCCGATGCAGGGGACACGGGTTCGTGCCCCGGTCCGGGAGGATCCCACATGCCGCGGAGCGGCTGAGCCCGTGAGCCCGTGAGCCATGGCCGCTGAGCCTGCGCGTCCGGAGCCTGTGCTCCGCAACGGGAGAGGCCACAGCAATGAGAGGCCCGCGTACCGAAAAAAAAAAAAAACTAAAAATAAAAAGCAATAAAAGTGAGCTTTAAAAAAATCTAATGTATTTAACTACATACAATGCAAATCTTTTCAAGTAAAGATAATTAAAAGACAAATGAAAATGTTTGTAGTAAATATACCAGAATGCTAATACATTCAATATACAAAGAACTCCTCTAAGTCAATTTAAAAAAAAGAACACTTCCATAGAAAAATGGCAAAGAACATAAAAAATGGAAAGAAACTATCACATCTAGACAATATAAATTTTTTTTTCAATTTCACTCATATTCAAGGAATGCAATTTAATACAGTGAGATAGGATTTGTCACTGGCAAATTAGAAAAGATTGTTGAAAGTGGGAGTAGGTAATGCCAATGAAGTTGTGATGAGACAGGCACTCTTATCCACTGTTGGTGGGAGTGTAAATTGGAACGAAATTACAGAATGCCACCTGACATTTTGTAAATGCTTTTCTGTATTGTCTGAATTTTCTGCAGTGACCCTTTTATTTAAAAAACACTTTCATTTGGAAAATAAATTTTAACAAATTTTCAGGAAAACAGTGCATGAAGTTAGAGAAGGCATTTTTCTTTATCTGCTCTGATTCCAAACTTAATACTTTGTGTGTTAACACATACATGAATTCACCTGAATAGAAATGATGGCTTCCTGCTAGCTGGGCTTTTATTACTAACTCCAGAGAATTCTTAGGCTCTCTGTCTGCAGTTGCTCAAAGTTCATTATTTAATCAGAACCTTTACCCGTATTTCTAAGAAGGTGTTCTTCCCCTAGTACGTGTGCTCTGTCAGTGCTGGCTAGGGCTGTTGCCCAACAATCCTGTCTTCTGTCTGCATGCTCTTTCCTCCATACCAAACTGCTTTCTCCACTCGTGCTGTGACATGGGAGAGAGTGAACCACCCTATTTGCAGAGAAAGTCTAATAAGCATTAATAATAACAGCTAATAATAAACTTAATCCAGAAAAATTTTTATCTAAACACTTAAAATCTTAAAGTCATTAGAAATTTTTAAAATCCAAATTTATATACAAAATTTAGTCATAGAAAAGTATGATAGAATGATCAATAATAGACATTCAACCATTAAAATGTGCTACATTAAGGTAAAATTCTGCAGTGAAGTGGAATGAAATGGGAACTCAAAAAAGGACAGGAATGGTTAAAAATTTTTCCAAATTTTAAAGAACATTTTCTTGTATTTCTTAGAAGGATGAAGAAGGATATTAAGTTGCTGTGGTATTTAGATTTAATTGAATAGATCTGAGTAATGTAATGACATGTAAAAATGCCAATTTTTGCAATATGTCAGAAATTACATTTTTTGCAACTATTTTATTTTTCAGTGAAAAACTTTAGATGTCAACCCAAAAATGTGTTGAGGGAGCATAGTGTTTTTTAAAACTTCGTTTAGGGGGGAAACAAAAAAAATTCAAAGGCCACTAGAGTACAGAATACCCATTGCTTATTCTGAACCTATAAAATGACTCCTTATATGAAAGGGAGGATTCAAAGGGGAAAAAAAGACTCCAGAGCTAAGATCTTCCTTAGAACTTGCAGGGCGTTATTCTCCTATTGCATTTCTTCCCCTAAAAAGAGGGTGAAGGGTATTAGAGAAAGGACACAGAAGTAACCCTCATGAAAGAAATAACATAAGTGGAAACGCTTGCCAAATGCTTGGGACATAGTAGGTGCTCATTTAAATCACTTAAGGCAATTAAGGCTAAAGCTGCCAAACCCAGGAAGGAGCTGTTAAGAGGTAAAGAAGACCCTACTATCATGGGATGTATACAATTAAGTTGATTTATATCTCCAAGGTACTCATTACAGTTATTCATAGTTTACCTATGATGTTACTTTGATTTTTTTTTTAATTTCTTCTGTTATTTGTTTAAGGCAGGAATTAAACTTTTTCTGCAAAGGCTAGATGGTAAATCTTGGCTTTATGGGTCATACAGTGTGTGTTGCAACTACTCAACTCTGCCACTGAGAAAGAAGCCATAGATAGTCCAGAAACAAATGGATGTGGCTGTGGGCCAATAAAACTTTATTTATAAACACTTAAATGTGAATTTCATGTAATTTTCACATGTCATGAAATATTTTTCTTCTGATTTTTTCCCAACTATTTGAAAATGTAAAACCATTCTTAGCTCACAGGCTTTACAAAACCAGGTGGCGGGGCCAGCTTTGGCCTGCGGGCAATAGTGTGCCAGACTCCAGTTTAAGGTATGGGGCCCTTTATGTTAAGAGAGGGCATAGTATCAGAAGGATACACAAGAAACTAGCTATGGCCGTTGGTAAGGGAAATGCATGACAGAGCTAAAAGGAAGACTTATTTTTCAGTGTACTGTTTGAATTGCTTACTATGTGCTTGTGTTACCATTTCAAAAATGAAAGAGTTTCCTATTTATTAAACCCCTTCAGGAATCATAAACCAACAGACCTGATTTGAGCAGACTCGGTCAACTGTCTGGATTCTGGAGGGCTTTTTGTTATTGGCTAATCAGGGGCACCCACGTACGGGATCTCCAGCCAGGGGTTATAACCCAAATGATGCAGAATTAGGAGAATTGGACTTTCATTCAGGTGAGAAACTGGTACATTTTGTCCCTTTTGCCAATAGGAGAATGAAATCCTAGTCTTGTGCCATTTCTCCAGGAAGAGCATGCCGAGTGTCAGAGAGTTTGGCAGAACTAAGCAGTAGAAACAATTAATACAGATTATTTGATTGAGCCAACATTTCTTAGGGGCCTATTGTGTGCCAGGTACTTGAATTAAAGATGCCAAGTTTATATGAATATATAGAGGAAAATATAAGAATCCAGAATGAAAATGAGCATACATGGAAAATACTAGAGAGTTGTAATATGCTGTGGAAGTATGGGGGAGCTTGGTGACCAGGATGGAAAGTTAAAAAAGACAAATGTGAGAAAAAGCACAGAGGGAAACCCAAAGTAAGAGTCACAGAGCTGAAATCTCCTATTGTTTTTTAAAGACCAGAGCAAATATGTCTTAAATGACAGAGGGTAACTTTGGATTGAATATTAGGAAAAATTCCTGACTTTGCTCATTTGTGGATTCCTGGAAATTATTATTATGGGAAACTGTTGAATTTTCTACTCCAAAGATAAGGGTAACTATTTAAAACAATAATTGCCTAAATTTGGGGGGAGCTTTTCAACCTACTTATTATATGATATGCAGACACATATACACAATTGTTATACATAATTCATATATATATTAAAATATACACATTGAATAGATATCTATACAATTCATATGCACATCGTGAAAGTTGCATTTCCCTAGTTCTCAGCTAGCTTATGAGCATGAATGAGGTCCCATCAATAGTGACAACTGAACTTTTACTGGCTTATTCCTCAGGACCTCCAGTTCCCTATCAGAGGCCTCCTCCCCCTGCAGGTATTTCAGGAATGCCCTGAGGTCTCTTTATGTTTTTTCATAATCAAGTCTACTCTGGCCACTTCTTCCACTACTTTTGGTGTCCATGGGGGACAGCAGTGCCCAACCAGTGGTCACAGTTCCTCTGCTGGGCACATCTCCACAGGTTATGGTGATACCTGGCGTGATACTGCTGTTTCACAATTGCCCCAGAAAGGCCTGGAGTCCTCTTGGAGTCAAAGCTCCACTGTGATACATGGCAGAGTTGTTTGAGGGTGAGGGTGGAGTTGAAATGAGCTCTCTCCTACTTGTTGCATTCTTTTGGAAGATCTGTCCTACACTTCAGTACTTCCAGACTCATATTTATTTATAACCCTTTCCCTTCTCACCTCAGGGTGGCAAGAAGGCCTCTTGAATCTAGTTTGGGTTGGTCAAACACTGTGCCACATTGAGAATTACACATTCCTCTAAGGACTGAGGCTTTACTTTGAGGTGAAGATCATGGTTCCTGGTTCCTTCTGACTTTAGGATGGGTTTTCTCCTAAAAAGCCCCTTGGCTTACTGGACAGTAGACTTTGGTAGGGCCAGGCCATTGGTTACCAGATGGACCCAGATGTGTCTGCATTCCCACAGTGGACACAGCTTGTATCATTTCACAGGAGCTGCTCTCTCTCTCATTTCTTCAACTTCTCTGGTGTATTCAGATGTGACCTAGTATTGCCTACCTTTAAAAATTGTCCTCAAAACCACATTTTCCTCCAGCTACTTCTCTACCTCAACTCCTTTTCACACCCAGCCTCTCCCCATCAGAGCATCCTCATCTTTGCCTTCATCAACAGCTTTTAAGTTAATACGTAATCATCTATGTATTCCTGTGATTGTTTTTTAATGTCTTTATTCCTCATTAAGCTTGATTTCATAGATTTTGGATGATTTTTTTTCCTTTAACCATTTTATTTCCAAAGATCCAACACAGAGGTTAGTTCAGAGTAAGTCCTCAATAAATATTTGTTGAAAACATGAATAAATGAATGAACGCAGCAAATGTAGTCTGGTGTACTACCTTACCATCAGCCAGATGTCTGCTTGAGCTGTCACTTCTGCTTGAGCTGGAACATTTTGCTGAGTGAGGGAGAAAGAAATAGAGACATGAATGGTAGGGAAGGTCTAATGAAATAAATATTTGTCCAACAAAAACCCTGTATTCTCTTTCTGAGTAGCAAGTATAAGTAGATATTTGTAAACGAAATGATTTCTTGGTGGAGATAGGATGAAAGGTTTAGAAAATCATCCTCAGAAAACAGCCTTGGAGAAAAGTTCTGATAGCATACATTTTCATTATTCAACTTTTCTCATTACTTTTTCAGAGAGGTAGGAGACATTGGAAGGAAGGAAGAAAGGAAGGAAGGAAGGAAGGAAGGAAGGAAGGAAGGAAGGAAGGAAG
>NW_021703783.1:79857052-79959822 GCF_005190385.1 Monodon monoceros
AAGGAAGGAAGGAAGGAAGGAAGGAAGGAAGGAAGGAAGGAAGGAAGGAAGGAAGGAAGAAAACAAGACCTAGAGATATAGCTAGAAGTGAACACTGCATATCTTGGATTTTTGGAGGCATTCTGGACATCTCCTCAGGATGAAACTTCAGACATTTTGGTGAGATTTACCACTTTTTTTTTTTTACCATAACTTCTTTTACCCTAGTTAAATATATGACCAAGGTAGACCATGAGAGTGAAAATGCAAGCCCCTGAAATTTTCTCTAAAAGGCTAAATTAAAGATGATCTTGGGTGAACACTTTTTGAATTTTTTATCTGCTAATATGATGCCTACTCGACTTAAGAAAGAAGGAAGGAAGTTGTCTTGAACCACTTTTGTGTCTTTGCAAAGACCTGTTCAACTTTAGAATAAAATTTAAGATAATAAATCATCAATTCATCCCATTTTAATCAAGGCTTTTATATCTGTTTCTGTTTTTTCTACATGTAAAAGAAATAAAGACATAACTAAAATATCATCATATCTTGCCCAAATCTCCCAAGTGCTGAAACAAATGAAAACATATGTTTTCCCAGATAAATTAGAGAGTATCTATTCTGAAAGCATATATCTTAGATATTTGTCCAAATGAGGTGTAAAAATGGTAAATGTTGAGGAAAGATATGTACAGAAAAGCTATGATAAAATGTCTACAAAGGGAGCCATATGTGCTTTTTAAAATTAGCTTGCTCTCTCTCTCTCCCTCTCTTTCATAATCACCTCCCTACCCTTCCCAAACACTCTATGTATTTATTTACCTTTCAGGGGATTTTTTTGAAGACCACCATAACGAAGATACATTCTCAAACAGAAAAGTTTGGATGGGATCAAAAATGAATCTCATTGAACACTCCCACTTACCTGCCACAGATGAATTTTCTCTTTCTGACAATTTATTTGGTAAGTTGTCAAGTTCATTTGAATATTAGTAAAAACAAACTGCAATTTGGACATACATAAGAAAAAAAACCTGACTAAGTCCAACAGAGAGTCCAGAACATTTTTTTGTTCCTTCTAAGTACTCAATAGATGTTAGCTACTATGCAAGGTTAGAGGTAAATCGGACCTTGGATTCATTGAATCTAATGGTCTTCTGTTTTATAGATGAAGACTGCAAGACTCAGGGAGCTTTGTGAGTTGTCCAAGGCCATGAGCCTAGGTAATTAACAGAGCTGGGAGTAGAAATGCATTCTTGTTCTAGGGCTAATTCTAGTATTATTATAGCCTGTACTAAATTATGAAATCATGATTCTTATGGCTTAATATTATACCTATTAAAGTCTGAAGTTACTTAGGTTATAGCTCTGCGATAGGTTTCCTTTCCAGCATTCTTCTGGTGCTGGGAGAAATATGGCACAGTGTCAGGATTAGTCATTTAAGACGGATTGAGGACAAATTGTACTAAGTTGTTTTCAGTAGATCTGTAACTAGATGGTACCATAAAATGATCTATTGCTCCACTTTATGCATTTATAAAATAACATCTCATTATAAAGAGTCTGAATTGAGAACATCAGCAAAATGCCGGCAGGGGCAATATTTTGGGTGGGGCAGGGCAGCTTTCTGCCACGCTTAAAATAATTCCCTTCTGCATTATAACTCTGCTGGGAGGCTTGGATGCTCCAAGTTTTTCACTCTATATTAATATATCAACCATGATTGATGATGCTAGTGAAAATGCAAACACTTGAAATTCACAAAATTCAATGTGTTAAGACACGATCCCCTATTTGGTTGCAGAAAGCCCTGGGAGACATTAATCAATAGCTTATACGATTACCTACCAGTCATTAGCTTTAGTGTGCAATGATTTATCAGGTCATTTCCAAGGAGGGGTCATTATTTTATTATCTATTTACATGTCTACCAGCCGCCATTCAGTATAAGAGTATCTAAGGACAGTGACTGTATTTTATTAATCCTAGTATGTACTTGATAAATAAGAATCAAATAATAAATAATAGAGGGAAGGAGAAAAGAGGTTTAGGGGAAAAAGAGATGTTTATCAGTAACTCTCAGAGAGATCAAAGGCAGTAGTTATTATTTATGCAATGCTAGTTCTCAGACATACTTGCTACATCTTATTCCTTCCAGTTGGCTTCTCTTCATCCTGTGGATACAGTCAAGGGCAGTGGGACACCTACCTCCTGTCTGGACACTTGACCATTTGCTCCTGGCCTACCCTTCTATGGGTCCTTAAAAAAATCAATGTATGGACATCTTTATAATTTGTGACCTATCCATCAGAACTCACAGGATGATTAGGACTGTAGGTGCATATCACAGAGTAAAGAAAATTACTCTTGAGATGATTTTTTTCACATATAAACTCCATTTCCTGCTCTGAAATTTTACAGCTGCATCTTAAGATCTCCAAATCTAAACTCTGGTGTCATCATTATTAAACAAATCCATTCAGCTCTAATTTGTATACACATCAAGAGGAAAGGGTAAGATCTTTCTTACAAACTAGCCCACTTTAAGCAAGCCCATCAGGTTGAACGTTGACCTCAGTTGTCAGGAGGTGAAAAGGATGTAAGTAGATAGAGAAAAAATTGTGAAGGAGCTGTCAAGTTAGAAGCATCAGAAAATGATTGCTAAGGAAGCACCGTGGTTCATGCTTTCTCTCAGTGGTGCTCTTGCCTCATCCCTCCTTTGCTGGACCACATTCTTACACAGTTTCCTAACACTTCTTTTAAGGCTTCTTAGAATATATAGCACAAGATGCATACTCTGCAATGCATAGCTGTTATTCCCAGCTGGAGCAGTTTCCTCAAATCTTCATCTGGTCCACCTCTCTTGGGAAACTAATCAGAGCCATGTGACCATTGGGACTCCTTTTCCTCTTCCCCATTAAGTTCTAGAGCCAGGTCAAAGCATTTTTTTCCCCACGCCTCTTTCCCCCAGGGGAAAACATACCTGCACTAAAGGTCCACCAAAGGGGAGGACAAAGAGTATTTTGACCCCTTTATTCCTCCTGCCCATCTTTTATGTCCTGATGACACTGATGGAGTCTATGGACCTCCTACCCTGAGCTTAGGGTACAGAGCTCCAGGGAAAGGACTGTGGTTCATGGATGAGTAGCCCACAGTGCCTAACTCACCACTCCTAGATCTTGAGATGTGCCCGAGATTCAGAAGTGTTAACCCATGGGCTCAATTAGCCAGAGAGCTGTACTCTTTTCCAGTGGCCTAAATGTAATCAAAAACAGCCATCATGTTGTTATAACAAGGGCAAGTGAGGTTTACTGTATCGCATGTGGATGGATATAATTTCTTCCAACCAAACATTGAACACTGACCATGTGCTGGATGTTAGAATAAAGCAGGGAAGAAGACAGGAAAAGAAACAGGCAAAGGAATGAGTAAATGAAATAATATCAGGTAGTGGTAAGTGCTATGGAAACAACAAAGCAGGGTGATGTCACAGTGACTGGAAGAATGAGGCTGCTCTAACCGGTGTGGTCAGGGGAGGCCTCTGGGGAGTTGACAACTGAGCTGAGAAAGACAGAGCCAAAGAGAACATTCTAGGTGGAAGAAATAGCAAATGCAAAGGCCCAACGTCTAGAATGACTTGGAAGGGCCTTGTCTTCTCATTTTTATTTAGGCAAGTCGAAAGAGTCTAGAGAACTGGCTCTGGACCCCATATTTCCATTACTCAGCACTGGTAAAAGGAGATTATTAGGCTGGGAATTCTAGGACAACCTAGAATTAGCACTTGAGTCCACAAATTGCTACAGTTTTCATGTCAGGAAGTGGTGATTTGGACCCAGTGGTACTCACCTGACATGACATGACTTTCAAGGTGGTCCTGGGCATGGTCCCCCTTCCTGCAGGTTACTCTAAATGCCATAATTAAATCCCAAGACACTGGGATTTAATTTAAGACATTGAGAAGGTGACATAAAGATTACTCAACAAATACTGATGGGCACTCACTAATGGGCAGTGGAGACACTAATGACCTCTTGAGTGAGGCCTTTCAGCTGCTTCTAGAGAGGGCTGTGGACCCCTCACTCTCTAAAGGCTTTGCTCAAGAAGGGGAAGCATCTCCACCCGTATAAATGGTTACCCTGAAAAGCAGAGTCTGAGGCAATGACTTGTGTGCAGACAGTTTATGTGAGAGGTCATCCCAGGGAGCAGAAGCAAAGGACTGGGGTGATGAGACAGGGAAGGAGGGAAAACCAAGACGAGATGAATTATGAAGATCGCTGCTGTGGGCGATTCCACTGGGAGAAGCCGAAAGAATTGTCCACTGAGGCACCGGGCATGGGGGCAGTTATTAACCGACCTCTGGCTCCCGTTGGTTGAGGGTCGCCCTTGGGGGCATTAACTTCCCTGCACTTCTGGGCTGTGCTTCTGCTGCTCCCAATGGAATCAAGCCAGCTGGTCTCCTGTGGCATTGGAGAAGCTCTGGGAAGAAAGCAAAGAGATGTGCAGCAGAGTGCCAATGTGAAGTGAGTCTGAGTTTGCACGTGATTATCTGCTACAGCTGCAGCTGAAATGAGAGGTGGGTCCAAGGATGTGCATCATCACCAGAGGGGCTGCCACACAGTATTAATGTGATTTCCCCCCAAAATCAATTGGAATGTTTAAAGGAAAGCTAAGATGGGTGGGGTGGTAGGTGAGGGGAAAAGGTGGAGATTTGCTCTATAGCTCTGTTTTCTTAGGCTGGCCCTTGTAGAAAAGAAGGAAAGAAACTTAGAATAGAATTACAGAGATGGGGCTGGAGTCACCTTGTGAGGTCCTTTAACTTATTCTGCTGCCACACATCCCTAACAAATCCAGATGGGAATCTAGTTCATTGGTAACTCAATCCACATGCAGAATGCAGGATGGAAGGACATGGTGACCTAAGAGAGACAAGTCTGCTTTCCTTTGGGAGATCCTGAGAGCCAGGAAACTTGGTCAAAGATTAATTTAGTGGGTTAATAAAGGCTTCTCTGATGAATGAAGAAGGCAGGGTCTTATGCAATTAGTGTGTAATAAAAGGTAATAATGACAAAGTCCACAGCTTCCATGGTTTAACATAGTGAATAGGTAGAATGTGGCATGTTAATTAAAATCTGTGTATCCTTTTAGCAAATTGTGGTTTAAGAACTAAAAAAAAAAAATCACAGAATTTTAAAGACTCAGTAAGTAGAAAAGCATTCTAGTAATAGCACAGAATAAGCAAGAAAAGGTACAATCTTATGTTCCCGTACCAAATGTTTCCAGTACAATGGGTCCAGTTCCTTTAGCTTGGTGATACTGGGAAACATTCAATGAATGTGAGTGGAAATAAGCAATGAAATTGAAAGAAATAAAGTCTCAGTTGCCTCTGAGACTCTCTAAACTTCAGTTTTCTCCCCTGTAAAATGGGAATAATAATGACATTCACTTCACAGTTTGTTGGAGGATTGAATGGCTGTGTGGAAAGCGTTCTGTAAATCTCAAGGCATCATAAAGCAGTATCTCTACTCCAGGGTTTGAAATGTAGTTGTTATTATTTAAGTTGTTAGAATGATAAACACCACTCTACTATTAAAGGGAGGAAGTTCTGTTAATCTTATCATTGTTGAGTGCTAAGAATTTTCAAGGAGCCAACAAAAACCAATAATATGGAACTAAATTTCTGGGTGCTCTAAGAAAAAAACACATGTTCTATCTCACCTTGGCATTACAGCATTGCTAACAACAGCTATGGAATCCACGTTTTTGTATAACTTTTATTTTTGTTTCTAGTAGTCTTTCCAAAGCCCCATTCTGAATGAGGCCTAGCAAGGGGCAGGAGGGCAGATTCTATATAATCCTATTCACTCGCGCTTCATTTCCTTTAGCTACTTCTCATAACGTTATGCTTTTCTCAGCTGTTGATGCTTATTTTCTCTGGGTAGCTTTATTTTTATTGGAATCTGGTTCTTGCCTATGTCTTTTGCTTAAATTAAAAGAATCTTTCAGATGTTACAGAATCAGCTGGATGTTTTAAAATACAATGAAAGGTCTTGAGATGCAGGGTTGTGTAATATTTCTGACATTTGATTTCAAGTCTTTTTCCATCGCACTGAGTTTAACACAAGTAAATATAGTTCTGACTTGATGGGCCAATCAAAGCCAAAAGTTTCCAGAAGATGGAAAGATACCGCTGTCTCAGACAAAATGGAACGTTGCTTTAGCATAATTTAAATATTTTGTCACTACCATTTCTTATCCATATCTCTTCCACAGATTGAAGCAGCCTCTAAGGTTTTTTACTAATTCCCTGTGGCTTTGGTTTTTGCTCTCCCAGGATTCTCAGATGTGGTGCTCTTGTTAGTGAGGTTAAGAAATGGGAGAAGGAAAAGAAATATCAGAAGAGCCTTTCCTTATGACAACATAAATTACTGCTTCTTTTAGATGGGGCATGCATAGTTTGGAAAATGCATGCAATGAGGTGCATGTTGGCCAGCTAGTGGGCAAATCCGTTGCCATCCAGAGCATGGCTCTCAACCTTGCAGGCTAAGAAACAGGTCTCAGGGGCTCTCAGAATAACCAAACTGAGAAAGGTTGACTATGAAAACAGACTGCAAATTTATACATTTACAGTGATAAAAAAAATTGGGATCATAACAGCTACCATTTCTTGAGTGCTTTCTATATGTCAGGCGTCATGCTAAGCACATTTTACATTTGTTAGTGGACTCTCATTCGATCCCATCTCTGCCATTTACTGGCATGTGGTCGTAGGCAAATTCTTTAACTTTGTGCAAGTTACTTGTCTTATTTAATAGAATTCTCAGAAGAATGCCTGGCACATTGTAAGTACTCTGTAACTATTTGCCATTAATATTAATTCTCATAACACTCCTATAAGGTAGATACCATTACTATTCCCCTTTTACTGCTGAGAAAATGGAGATTTAAAGATGTTAAAGAATCTGCTGAATTTCCATAGATAGTAAGTAGACAACCAAATTATGGTCAGGATAAGAAATCGGAATTGGATGATTACGGATTCAGGTTAAGAGAACACTCCTGTTCACCTTCTCAGTGGAGAAGGCCTTTCCAGTGAGATTGTTTCACTCAAAGTCTGTTAGCCAAGTCTATTCTCAGGGACAGTTCTCAGAAAAGCATTGCCAGCATTTGCTCTGGGACTTCCCTAATTTTTATAGCATCATATCTAACGCCCCTCCTTGCCGTGACTGACATTTTATTCACTTTGCCCCAAGTACCGTCTACAACGGTGCTGTCCAATAGAACTTCCTGTGGTGATAAAAATGTTCCAGATTTACTTTGTGTAATGCAGTAACCACTAATCACACGTGGCCACTGATCGCTTAAAATGGGACTAGTGTAACTGAGGAACTGATTCTAATTTTACATAATTTAAATTAACTTAAATTTAAGTAGCCATACATGGTTAGTGGCTACTGTTTCAAACAGCACAGACTTGTAGGAGAAAAATGTACCTTGGGAAAAAAAAATAGCACGAAGCAGTTGGTCCTCACTGCAAAAGAAGCAAAGGGATTCAATCAGCCTGATTATGAGAACATCCTGTGTGAATTTCACTCAGCAACAAGGGTCTCCTGGATCAGGTAAATTATCCTGCTCATTTCTTTTTTAGTATTGAAGTTTCTGAGGGCAACAGACAGGCTCATCTGTCTGACCAGTGAAAAACTCAGTAGAGAATTCTTGAAATATAAAATTCAGAGATAGTTTGTCCTGGTTCTTAGCCTTTGGGTAGCTCTTCCAGCTTAGAGTCCCTCAAGGCAAGTATAGCTCTTGGGTTGTGAGGAGGGGAGAACGAGGTCAGAAGTAAACTGAGGATTGAGAACAGCTTTGCAAATGGTGATTCTTGGTTGAGCAATCAAAGCTGAAATACACCTAGGAACCATCACTCTTTCCTTTTTCTTGACAATTAGGGCAAGTGTGCTTTAGTTTTTCCACCACAAGGTTTTGAGTGAGAAGACCTTGGTTAAAGCCTTTGCTTCATCCCTTAATAGCTGGGTGACTTTAGACAAATCATTTAACTTCACTGAGTTGACCTTCCATGTCTGTAAAATAGGGTAAGAGATAGTGGGCATCATAAATTATAACTTCCTCAAAGGGTGCAAGTAAGGATCAAATGAGATAATGCATGTAGAACCACCTTGTAAACCCGTAAAGGCTGTAGAAATGGCTTAGCAGTGATTATCATGTTTATATAGATCACATTTGCCTTTTAAAACTGCTTTCACACTTATTATGTGATTTTTTTCTTCACAACGGGTCCATGAAGGAAGTAGAGCAGGAATTATTATCTCTGTTTTACCATCTGTTGATGTAGACAAATGAGGTCTGCAGAAGCTGAGAGACTGTCCTAAGGTGACAGAGTGTATTTGGTTGCATTATCCCTAAGCTCAACCCTGGACCTACTGAGTCCTATTCTGAAGCCCTCCCTTCCAAAAAATACCCAACAGTCACAAGCTTGGTATCCACAAGTTATGCTGCAGAAATTATTCCTGCTCAGGAAGCAAGCCACCCTACAACAAGAGTCCAAGGCTAAATAATTATAATATCAGTATGATGATGGTGGGTAGCCACACACTCTGCTAAACATTTAATAAATATTATTTTATTTAATCCTCATAATAACTCTATGAGGTTGCATGATTATCAGTCCCATTTTACAGATGAGGAAATTGAGGCATAAAATGGTTCAGCTAGGGGCAGTACAGCAATAAAGACGCAGACATAGAGAATGGACTTGAGGACACGGGGAGGGGGAAGGGTAAGCTGAGACGAAGTGAGAGAGTGGCATGGACATATATACACTACCAAATGTAAAATAGATAACTAGTGGGAAGCAGCCGCATAGCACAGGGAGATCAGCGTGTGCTTCGTGACCACCCAGAGGGGTGGGATAGGGAGGGTGGGAGGGAGACACAGGAGGGAGGGGATATGGGGATATATGTATATGTATAGCTGATTCACTTTGTTATATAGCAGCAACTAACAGAACAGTGTAAAGCAATTATACTCCATTAAAGATGTTAAAAAAAGAAAAGAAAATGGTTCAGGAGTTCGTCCATGGTCTGCAGAGCTAGTGAGTGCCAAGGGAGCCTACATGTATTAGTTTGCTAAGGCTGCTGTAATAAAATACCACAGACTGGGTGGCTTAAATGACAGAAATGTATTGTTTTACCATTCTGGAGGCTAGAAGTCCAAAATCAAGGTGTTAGCTGGGTGGGTTCTTTCTGAAGGCTGAGAGGGATGGATCTGTTCCTGGCCTCTCTTCCTGGCTTGTAGATGACTTTTTCCTTGTGTATCTTCACATTGTCTT
The DNA here is from genome assembly GCF_005190385.1 of Monodon monoceros. Lineage (NCBI taxonomy): Eukaryota > Metazoa > Chordata > Mammalia > Artiodactyla > Monodontidae > Monodon > Monodon monoceros. The sequence continues at coordinate 79,866,375 of NW_021703783.1, forward strand.
TTCTCTATGAGTTTCTGTCTCTGAAATACAAATTTCCCGTTTGTATAAGGACACCGGTCCTATGGGATTAGGAGGGGACACACTTCCACCCATAACACTGGATATAAACCCAGATTAGTTTACCTCACGCTGTTAAGTATTATGCTTTAATGCTTCCTGACATTACAAAATTATATCAATCTGTATCCTTTTGAGAGGAACGAATGTCAAGACGTAGAACATGGCATTTACCCCCAAATCCACTTTTAGAGCCACTGAACAAAAATCTGTCCTCTAAAAATTCCTAAATTGGAACGTGCTCCCCAAAACTGTTTATCTAAGAGCCTGGTTTCCAGCTTACTAGGCAATTTGGCATCGAGGACTTTTCTCATAAACATTTACAAATATTCTGCTCGGTAATGAAGTTAATCAGTAAACCCCACAACCTCTGGCCTCTGTCACTCCTTACCTAGTCTCATTTTCAGTTGCTGTGAGTAAGCTAAGAATGGTAATGCAGTTTCCGGAGTTAGAAAATCCAGGTCAAATTAGTCCTTGTCACAGCTGCACGTCGTTGGGATTTGCCATGGAAATGATGAGCATGAAGCCTGCTAAAGGTAGGCGGAGGTTCTCAGATGCTGGCGGTGGGGCTTCTGCCACTGGACTGAGGAAACATGGGGCACTTTTGCTTGAGATTCCAGTAACAGATCTCTGTCAAAGATGGCTCAGTCAGAACCAGAAGACTGGGGTGAGAAGCTGGGGTGGTGTGATTTCTATAGGGTTCCAGGCAGGTGTGTATTTCATTGAGACTAAATCTAAGTGTGTTTTCCCTATAATTCTTCACTGGATAGTGTGTAAAATTAGCACCACTCTTCCAAGTTAAACACTAGGCAGTTCTAGCATTAATGCCTTGGACACTTGAAAAAACCTTTTAAAGTACATGATTTCATGCAGTGTTTTTAAAATGGCAAGTCTCAGATCCCAGTGGGTCATGATATCTATTTTGTGACTTGTGACCAGCATTAAAAATTTAGAATAGAATAGAATAGGAATACAATAGAAATGTCAGAGTGCCCGTCAAGAGGTAAGGATAAGTGTTATTTCACGGAAATTTTGTTTCAATTATTTATACATATGTATAAGTGTGTATGGGGTAATGATATAAGATTTATTTCAAACTATGCATTGTGATGAGAAAAATAAAAAGAGATAAAAAACATTAATTTACTGAACTAGTTTCACAGTAGATTTCTCCCAATAGTCAATGGAAAATCAGATAAGTAAAGAGTTTACCCTTAAGCCCGCTTTGTTTTCTCTGAAGTAAAATATAGATTATAATTAAAACATAAACAGTATAATATAATGTTGTCTGTTTTAATATTTTTTTCAGAATAGAATCTTACCTTTTGAATTTCCAGCTAAAAGTGAAAGTCAAATTATTTTCATAATAATTACAATTTTGAACATATTTCTGGTTGTAGACTTGGCAGCACGTTATTTTGTTTAAATGTGTTGTTTAAAAATGATTGACACTGTATTTTTTTAAATTAATTTATTTATTGATTTTGGCTGCGTTGGGTCTTTGTTGCTGCATGCGGGCTTTCTCTAGTTGTGGCCAGCCGGGGCTACTCTTCCTTATGGTGCGTGGGCTTCTCATTGCGGTGGCTTCTCTTGTTGCAGAGCACGGGCTCTAGGCGAGCGGGCTTCAGAAGTTGTGGCATGCAGGCTCAGTAGTTGTGACTCACGGGCTCTAGAGCACCGGCCCTGTAGTTGTGGTGCACGGGCTTATTCGCTCCACGACATGTGGGATCTTCCTGGACCGGGGTTCGAACCCATGTCCCTTGCATTGGCAGGTGGATTCTTAACCACTGCACCACCAGGGAAGCCCCTGACACTGTATTTAGAGATGGAAATTAGTTGGAAGCCTGCGGAAGTAAATTTTCCATCGTTTCAATTTAATAAGCATTTATTAAAGATTTACACTGTGTCAGGCTTTTTGTAAGGTGCCAGGAATGAAGGAGAAAAGGGAATGTAATACATAGTAATCTAATGTATTCCCCAGGAGTTCACAGACTAACCACCACAACAAAAATGTATTGAGGGGCTTCCCTGGTGGCACAGTGGTTGAGAGTCCGCCTGCCGATGCAGGGGACACGGGTTCGTGCCCCGGGCCGGGAAGACCCCACATGCCGCGGAGCGGCTGGGCCCGCGAGCCATGGCCGCTGAGCCTGCGCGTCCGGAGCCTGTGCTCCGCCACGGGAGAGGCCACAGCAGTGAGAGGCCCGCGTACCGCAAAAAAAAAAAAAAAGGATTGAATGTTTATGCTTAGGCACTATGCAGTTTACATTCTTTGTCTTAGTTTATCTTTATTGCAACCTTTCACCTAGATACTATATTTTGTTTCAATTACTATATTATCCCAGCTTTTCTTTAAAAAAGTTTTATTGAAGTATAGCTGCTTTACAATGTTGTGTTAGTTTCTGCTGTACAGCAGTGAATCAGCTATAGGTGTGCATATAGCCCCTCTTTTTTGGATTTCCTTCCCATTTAGGTCACCACAGACCACTGAGTAGAGTTCCCTGTGCTGTACAGTAGGTTCTCATTAGTTATCTATTTTATACATAGTAGTGTATTATATGATCCTGGCTTTATAGAGGAAGGAACAGAAGCTTAAAGAAGTTCAATGTCTTTCCCAAGTTCACACATCTAGCAAGTTGCAGGCGAACTGAATCCAGGTTTGTCTACACAGAAGTGCTTGTAATGAGTATGTCCTACCACCTCAAATGATATAGCATGAAAGATAAGCCTGTAAACCAACAAAAATGATGGTACATGCTTCTGAGTGCTGCAGTAGAGTGTGTACAGAGGGTAGGAGAGATTAATTCTACCTAGGAAAACTGGGACAGGCCTGACAGAGGAGGTGATGGGTTGACAAACCAGGTGGGGAGAGGCACCAACATCACAAAGGCCTGGCACCAGGAACGGCACACAACTTCATAAACCAAGTCATATCGTCTGTTAAGAAACCATGGATTAGGAAATAAAGGAAAGCCGAGAAGGCAATTTTTCCATTCATGAAACATTTCAACAAACATTCATGAAACATTTACTAGAATCAGCGTTGTGCCAGGGATGAAAAACTGGATATAATCTGAACCCTTTATCGGGCTCATCAGAAACTAACTGTGGGTTTATGAAGAAGTGCCATCCTTTGTACGTGAACCTGATTCTCCCATTTGGGTACACAGTGTTCTGGTCACAAACTCCTTAGAGCTGCGCTGTCGGATATGGCAGTCATTAGCCACATGTAGCTATTTAATTTTAAATTTTAATTATTTAAAGTTACATAAAATGAAAAATTCATTTCCTCATTATTACTAGCTATGTTTCAAATGTTCAATATTCCATATGTTTAGCGGCTACCATGTTGAAACGTATAGAATGCTTGCATCTCAGAAGTTTCCCTTTGATGGTACTCCTTTAGAGAAATTATTAAATGCTGCCAAATGACCCTCTACCCAGAAAAATGTTGCTTCCCTTTACAGGGGGTCCCAGCCTCTCCTGGAGTCCATTCAAGTGTTCGCATTTAAGAACTCTTCACTAAACTCCCATGGAGAATTTCTGTTATAAAGAAATCCAAATTCTCCTATTTCTTGATAAACTGATTCTTTAAAAAATCACTCATAAATTGCATTAAAATAGAAATGAATTTACCTTTTCCGAAAGTACACTCTAAAGTTGACCTACCTTTGCCCTCTCCACATCTTATGCTCTGTCAGAAAATTCTGTATTTGCTTACTTGGTTTTATCCCAGCCCTTGACATACTCCCACCCCTCCCCACCCCAAACACACAAACAAGAGAAAGTCTGGGGCCTCTTCTATCTGTTTTCTGTCTGTCACTGTTGTGTCCTCGGAACCTAGGACAGTGTCAGGCAAATTGTAAGTGTTCAATATATTTATGAGTGAAAGAAGTATCCTATAATTTATAGCATCAAAACAGACTGATGTGTATTAATATTTACTAATTAACTATCATTACAATCAAGATTTTGCTAGGTTCTTTAGGAAACAAACATGTCTTTTTATGGCACTCCACTTATCAAAACTTTTTCTCAGAAACTGTATCTTATACTCAGAATTACCTTATGAGATAGCGAGCCTGGGTGTTAGTAGCCCCATTTTACAGAAGAAACAGAAAAATGTTAGGCAGTTGTTCAAGGTCTCACAGTCAGTTAATGGAAGCTATTCTTGTCCCACCATTTTGGAGGATGTTGTCCATGCTGGGGTTTTTTATTGTAAGTTGCCTGTATATTTATTGTCTCTACTCTGTGGAAATTTGGTGGGAACACTGTGAAATACTAGAAGTGGATGTGCTTTGAGAATAGAGGCATTATTTAATAATATTGTGTACTGATCTCATAGTCTTACCCTGTTTTGTGTTGTTTTCATATAGTAGAATTGATGTCTTTGTGAAAGCGTTCCATTTTAATTGAGATGATTCCAGATATTGATAACATGATTTGACTTGAGTTGGGACTCCATTGTGTCTCTTGACTATTAAAAGATTTTTTGAAATAATGCTCGGAGACCTTGGAATTGTCTTGTGAGGAGAAAACAACTACACATTTCCTTAGATTCTACAGAATCCAGATTCTCTCATTAATTGATTATGTGACTTCAGGCAAGTTGCTTAACTTTACTAGACCTGTAGATGGAGAGAAACTGGGGCTGGGGGTGGGGATGGGAAGTTGAGTGAGGGTAAGATGGGTCGGAGGATAAAATCTAGATGAAACGAATGATTTTAATGCTTTTAGCTCTTTTCAGTTGTATTCACTCCAGAAATTTGAACCATATTTAGTTATTAAATAGATCAAGATTTTGCTCATATTTTAGCTTCTCTTTTTTCTGTAATAATTCCATATTTTTATATTTTTCCATTTTGCAGTCATAAGACAAAGCCCCATTGACAAAATTTTTTGACTGTCAGATATACTGACTCAGTGCTGGTTTTATATGGTTAAGTTGGGCATGAAAGAAACAAAATTGATTTTGCACAGATATTGTATCCTTTGTGTTCCGTCAGTGATTTCCTGTATCAATGCAGAAAGCATTTTATTTTAAACAAACATTTAACATACATATTCTCCACTTTGCGTTGTAGAAAGGCCCTGAATTCTAATGCCCATAAACTGTTGGTCATACACTTATAGAGGTTTTAGACATAAAGAAGAACTATAACATCATGCAGCATGGAGTCTTCTCTTTACAGATAAGTAAAGGGAGGGCCATGAAGGGTAGATAAGTACTATACAACTGGGTTCAGACACCCAGGGACCTAGGTTTAGGGAAGACTTCCCAAGAGAAGCTATACTTAAAGGGAAATTTAGAGGTAAGTGGAGAATAGTGAGATAACGTTCTTGGAGGGGATGGCTGTTGAGGAAAGTTCCAGGCTCAGGAAACAGCATGTGGGAAAGGTCCTGAGTCTGGAAGCAGCAAGCCATATTTAAGGAATATGGAAGTCGGAACATGGGAAATGGCTGGAAAAGAAAGAAAGGGTAAGATCATGCAGAGTCTTGCAGGCCTAGCTATAGGTTACCTGAAAGCGGAGGCATTGAAGGGACTAACAAACTCAAGTACAGAGGGAGGAAGAGAAAAGCTTTAAAGCATCACAGATTTGAAATTATCGCAGAGAGGAGCAATTCAGCACATGGGCTTTGAAGTCAGACTCAAAGTCCAAATCTCAGCTACTTAGGTGTGTAGGAATAAAGTTGCCTAATTACTCTGTGCCTCTGACTACTCAATTTTAAGTGGGGATAATACCGTTACCCACTTTATAGGATTTTGTAAGACAGAAATGACAAAAGATAGCATTTGTATATATGCCTGTCCTTTATCTTTGTTTTCTGTGGATTGTTGAATGTTTTCCATGTTGAATAGTTTTTTTAACTTTCCTTTTTTCTTTTTCTTTTAAACATTCTTGTTTGTTTTTCTTTTCTCCATGTTGAATGTTTTCTTATTGGTTTGCAAAAGCTCTTTACATGTGAATGATATGAGTGTTTTGTCTGTCCTCTATGTGGCAGATATCTTTCTGAGCTTTTAACATTGTCATTTAATCTGTTAATAGTTCTTTTACTGTCAAAAAGTCAATTTTCTATTAAAATTTTAATGTAAATATTCAAATATTTCAATCTTCCCTTAGAGCCTATACTCCTAACCATATGCTAAACTGCCTCTCTTATTTATAGAATGATGATATTAATTCCAGTTTTGTTATCACTTTTGTTCAGGCGTACTAACAGAACAAGCAGCAGGTCCTCTGGGACAGAATCTAGAAGTGGAACCATACTCACAATACAACAACATTCAGTTTCCCCAAGTTCAACCACAGATTTCCTCATCTTCCTATTACTCCAACCTGGGTTTCTATCCCCAGCAGCCTGAAGAGTGGTACTCTCCTGGAATATATGAACTCAGGCGAATGCCTGCTGAGACTCTCTACCAGGGAGAGACTGAGGTAGTGGAGATTCCTGTGACAAAGAAGGCCCGACTGGGTACATCAGCAGGGAGAATAAAAGGAGATGAGCTATGTGTTGTTTGTGGAGACAGAGCATCTGGTTACCACTATAATGCACTGACCTGTGAGGGGTGCAAAGGTAAGCCTCTTTTGGTTGGCAGTTTTCTCCTTATTAAAGTTTTTCTCTACTGGTTGTTGAAATCCCTCAAACTGGATTCTTCCCTTCTCCCAAATAACTTCCCATTTTCTCCTCCTCTGCTCTTACTTCTTCCTACATCTTCTCCTTCATTGGGATGACATAGATTTCTAGGGAAAGCTTATTAGAGTATTTAGCTTGGATATAAGTAAACTTTTTCCTATTCACAACCTCACACATAGTTAGAAGGCATTTATGATTGTGGGTTTTGTTTGTTTGTGTTGTTTTTTAAAAGAAAGAGAAATTGCTGAACTCATCTCTTTTAAAATTAAGGTCAAGGACAATAAGATTTTATTCAATAGATATTTTAACATACATTTTCGTGTACTCTAGTTAATTGAGAAAGAGACAGAGGAAGAAAAACAAACAAAAGAAAACAAAAAGGAAGTAATGATAGCCTATATTCAACAAATATTTCACTTAGCAGGAAAATAGATCTGTGAGCAATTCTGTAGGGGAAATCAATGACATTGTAATCCATTTAGGATGGATAAGGTATAACACATGAAACATGAAGATGACTCAATATAAAGCCCTATGTGATCATTCTCCCGATAAGGACACAGATGATAAGTTTGTAAAATTTGAGAGGAAAGAACATAATGGACTAGTAGGTTCATCTATTTATTTTTGCATTTGTTCTTTCAACAAATATTCATGGGATGCCTACCATGTATTAGGCACTCTGTTAGCTTCCAGGACTTTGAAAGCTGATAAAGAACTGTCCCTGGAGCAGAATCTGTTGAATGGCGAGCCAGTTTGGTGTTCCCAGATGCCAATGATTGCCATAAAAATAAACAGAGGACCCAGCCACGTAAGAATGGCTCTAGGACATTTCAAACCTTTGAAAGTTCAAGTGATCAGATTGTCTAAAATTATATTAGTCAGCTCTTTAAAACTTGGTGTGATTTCATTAGATTTTTTAAAAACAAAGTAGTATTTATGCCCCAAATTTAAAAATTAAAACAGATCTATAAAGAAAATTTCAAAGTTCTCGTTTACGGCCTTTAAAATACCCTTATCCGTTTGTGGAGAGCCAAGTCTATATGGGTAAAAGTTACATATAAATTCTTTGAAGACATAGACTGTGTCTTCTTCAGCTCTGTTACACCTCATAGCATCTAACACAGTGTCTGGTACATAGTAAATGTGTAAATAAATAAAAGCATAGTAAATTTGGAATGCCATAATGAAAATCCATGCTCATCGCTTCCTAGCTAAGAAGGGGTGTAGCTTCAAATCTCCTGCTTCTAAATCTAACCCCAGAGACTCTATTATTAACCACCAAATGATGATTCTGCTCTCTGAGCTATTGTTCAAGGCTAATATTGACTAACTTGGTAGCCAAAGGAAGAGAATCAAGTGCTCCATTTAGGTGTCAAGGTATTGGTATTATCCAAGCCAAGGGGATAAAACCTTGAAGTTAGTAACCTGGGCCAGCTCACCTCCTTACAGGTGAACGCTGGAGTGAAACCTGGTCCTCCTGAGAATTCCGGGGCGTGGCCGAGTGAGTAGAGGGAGACCAGAGTGCCGTAGACAACCCTAAGAAACAGCGACTCAAAGACAGGCAGAGGATGAGAAGCCCATAAAGGATAGAAAATAGAAGTCAAAGCTAGGAAGCTACTAGGCAAGTGCAGGGTCAGGAGACCAGGGGACAGAAAACTGGTCTAAGGAGAACCGGTCCTCTGGGGAGCTCAGGGAGGAAAAGCTGGATCTGAACATAGGTATATTTTTAAAAGCAGAGAAAGGCAGGGCTTTTTCTTTGATTTTGATTTGAGACTTTGCCCCCATGATGACAGCAAAAGGACAAGAGTGCAAGAGCAGATGAGATACAGCCAGGCAAGGGCCCATGTTCTACATCAGGGTTTGGCAATTGTTTTCTGTAAAGAGACGGATAGTAAATATTGTAGGCTTTGCACCATAGCGGCCTTGTTGCGATTACGCAACTCTGCAAACTCAGCCACGTAAGAGTGGCTTTACTTAGCCTACAAAAATAGGCAGGACAATAAAAAACAGGCAGTGGGCCAAATTGGGCCCAGGGCCTAGCTGTAATTTGCTGACCCCTGGTCTAGACCAATAACTCTCAGAATTAACTGGAAACTATGCAGTGAGAGAGCACAGCACTCAGGGTATATATGCAAGAAAAATAACCTTTTTTGTATAATTGGATTTAATCCAATTTCAAGCCCTGGTGGAAACTTTATTTCATCAATTCAGGATGAATCTACTGAGTTTTCTGGGCCCTGGAGGTGGGGCTCTGGTTCTTGGTGCCGTTAACATACTCCAGCGTCTGTTGAGGGCTGTTCTCTCTGGTCTTCGCTCACCAGTGGGAAAGGTCTCTGAGGTGCTATCCTGGCATCCTGAGCACACCCTTGCTTCCCATCTGGCCCCACCGGCTTCCCTGCTGCTCAGATGGGTGGGCTCCTGATGCTACCGCACTGTCACCTGGAACGCCTGGCTGCCCAGGGAAACCACACGGCCACGTCATCCGTTCCTGTGCCTTGTGGGGTGCAGGGAACCCCAAGGGCCTCCCCTGACTCTCCCCAGGAAAGAGCACAAGAATCCCTCTCTTCTAGGATTTCTCAGTGATGTGGAGTTCCCATAAGCTTTCTGCAAACCCAATCCCAGGACTCAGTCTGAGGATTAGGGGGTGGGAGGGACAGAGTTCAGGACCTTCTCGTGTACTTAACACGTCTTAACTCTTTGGTTGTCTGCCTCTCCCAATTTGGGGAAATTTTGTTAGTGTCTGGGATCTTGGGGCTTAGGCTTTGGTGACTGAAAAGCCAATAATTGGCTCCTTTGTGCTTTTTAGATGTTCTCTAGAGAAAACAAATGGAAATCATTCTGGCTTAGTAAATGGGGAGGAAGTACAAGGTGCTGCCACAGCAAAACCATGATCCTGCTTGCCAGCAGAGACAACAGAAGCGCAGCTCTTTCTTCACTTCCACTTCTCAAATATCTTACAAGGGCGCCTGTTTGGCAGAGCTTAAATTGTATCTACATTTAGCAGCAAGGGAGTCTGGGAGAGATTGTGTTCAACTGTCCTGCCTTCACAGTAGAGGACGCACGAATCCAACTAGCCAACCTCAGTTGACAGAATACGTAACTTCTCTGAGCCTCCAATCTGTGAATTAGGAATAATATCTATTTTTTACAGGGTTCTTGTGAGGATTAAATTAGATTTTTTTATGTAAAGATCCTGGTAGCTCTCTTGCCTTAGGACTTCACTGCAGATCCTTCATGAATGTAATACTTTAAACACACACAGACACACTCATACATACCCACGAGAAATTTTTTCTTTTTTTTGGTTGCTCTGTGTCTTAGTTGCGGCAGGCAGGCTCCTTAGTTGCGGCTGGCAGGTTCCTTAGTTGTGGCATGCGAACTCTTACTTGAGGCGTGCATGTGGTATCTAGCTCCCTGACCAGGGATTGAACCCGCGTCCCCTGCTTTGGGAGGCGGATTCTTAACCACTGTGCCACCAGGGAAGTCCCAATTTTTTAAAACTTAAAAATAAAACAAAGACCACGGTTAAACTTCCTGATTTCACTGGTCTCTGTTTCTGTTATAAATACTTTAATTTTTCTTAAGGTTTTATTTGTTATAGGTATTTATGGCATCAATGAGATAAATTTTGATTTTTTTAAAAAAATAACAACTGCAGAACACAAGCATAATGCCAAGTGACAATGAGAGCTATTTGCTCAGCACTAGATTAAATCGAGAGCTGTCCCTCCCCCTCGGTTATCATTGTAGAGCATATGGAAATATGCTAAGGTCTGGATGAATTTTGATTCAAACCTCAAACCTCAACTGAAAAACTGATCTGCATCTGACTGGATATTTCAAGTGGCTGCACTCCCAAATAGGTCAATGTCAATGCCACTCACAACCGTCTCCATGCCAGGAAAGAATGGTAGAACATTTAAAAGGCATTTTATGAGCAAATGGGGGACTTTTCATCCTTTGGAACATATTTTTATATAAGATAGTGAACCAGCATTAGACTTAGTTCTGAAGTTTTAGAAAAGATTCTAGAATTATTGAAACAATTGTGACATGTAGGATAGATGTAGCGAGTTTCCAACAGGCCTTTGGTTTATGGGTTAGAGCTGAAGTGCCCTGACTTACTTATAAACTTACTGCAATCCTATTTGATTTTGAGGTCTGATTTTATAAAATTTAATAATGATCCCAATGAACTCTATAGGTCAAATTATCTTAGAGTGTGATTCAAGGGGTGGGGATTAAACGATTTCACTGCATTGGAAGACTTTTGTTATAAAAGTCTTGGGAAGAGTAGGACTCTGAAGGCAGATAACCTGGATTCCAACCCCAGCTGATTCTCTTCCAAGTTACTTAATGTCTCTGGGCTTCAGACTTCGTACCTGTAAAATGAGGATAATAATAAAGATGAGGAGGAGGAAGGTGAGATGATGGCAATGTGATGATGATAGACAGAGAAATAGCATACATCAAGGGATTATTTTGTGCAGGCTTTATTAGGAGACTTTACATATACTAACTCATTTCATCTTCAAGAAAACCCTTTGAGGTAGATTTAAATAAGGTAATGTGTGTAAAGTGATTATCATAGTCTTTGCCAATAGGAAACCCTCAATAAATGTCTGCTATTATTACTATTATGATTGGGTTGTCATGAAGAAAAAATGAGACATTGGTGGGGTTTTTTTTGTTGTTGTCGTTCTTTTTATTTTTTTATTTTCCTTTTTTTTTTTTCACAACTCACACACACACACTGTATTTTATTTTTACAAGAGATAAATAAACTGACACCAAGCATTGTAAAGGGATGACCACAACAAAAGCAATGATGATTGCAATTACCAAACATGAAACACATTCATACTATGTCATAATATTGACATTCAGTCCAGTAATCCACCACTCTAACAGCTTTTTTACTTTGCAGTGAAAATTGATTTGTATATTTTTGCCTCTGAGTCCTTGTGGGATTTTTTTTTTTTTATTCAAACAGAAAGTCACAAAAATTATAATCATCCTCAACAGTTCACTCAGTCCCATGTAATTAATTTTTTTTTCATCTTGATCTTTTGTTAGCACTTTTACGAATTCATCAGCTTTCCATTAGAGTTCTGAAAATGCTTATTCATTCAGTTCAGCAGTATAGTCAGTTACCAGAAACCTGTACTTGTCAGTCTTTTCCATGAATTCCTTGAAGATGAAACCCTTTTATAGGAACATTTTTGTGAAAGCTTCAGAGTATACCCAGAACTGTCTGTAAATGACAAAAGACTTAAAAATGACCACGGTTAAAGATGTGATGAAAGTTCATAATAATGCAATTGACAAGGAAATTTAGTTATTTCAGAGATACACATTTTAAAGTACTAACTAGAATTATGACTTATATTATACAAGAACATATAAGATTTTTAGAAATTTCATGTAATGTCTGAAAGATTTATATTAACATATTTCCATATAAATAACCCAAAGAAAGTTTAGTATTAGTTGTTTTTTGTTTGTTTGTTTGTTTTTTTATACTGCAGGTTCTTATTAGTCATCAATTTTATACACATCAGTGTATACATGTCAATCCCAATCGCCCAATTCAGCATACCACCATCCCCACCCCACTGTGGTTTTCCTCTCTTGGTGTCCATACGTTTGTTCTCTACATCTGTGTCTCAACTTCTGCCCTGCAAACTGGTTCATCTGTACCATTTTTCTAGGTTCCACATACATGCATTAATATACGATATTTGTTTTTCTCTTTCTGACTTACTTCACTCTGTATGACAGTCTCTAGATCCATCCACGTCTCAACAAATGACTCAATTTCATTCCTTTTTATGGCTGAGTAATATTCCATTGTATATATGTACCACCTCTTCTTTATCCATTCGTCTGTCAATGGGCATTTAGGTTGCTTCCATGACCTGGCTATTATAAATAGTGCTGCAATGAACATTGGGGTGCATGTGTCTTTTTGAATTATGGTTTTCTCTGGGTATATGCCCAGTAGTGGGATTGCTGGATCATATGGTAATTCTATTTTTAGTTTTTTAAGGAACCTCCATACTGCTCTCCATAGTGGCTATATCAATTTACATTCCCACCAACAGTGCAAGAGGGTTCCCTTTTCTCCACACCCTCTCCAGCATTTGTTGTTTGTAGATTTTCTGATGATGGCCATTCTGACTGGTGTGAGGTGATACCTCATTGTAGTTTTGATTTGCATTTCCTAATATTAGTGATGTTGAGCAGCTTTTCATGTGCTTCTTGGCCATCTGTATGTCTTCTTTGGAGAAATGTCTATTTAGGTCTTCTGCCCATTTTTGGATTGGGTTGTTTGTTTCTTTAATATTGAGCTGCATGAGCTGTTTGTATATTTTGGAGATTAATCCTTTGTCCGTTGATTCGTTTGTGAATAGAGACATTGTTTTTAAAACCTCCAGCTCTGTACCTGGCACACCTTGAGTGCTCATAAAACATTCGCTATTGTTGTTTTGTTGATGAATTCCTATTATTTTATCATCATTATTCTTCTCTTCATCCAGCCCCCTTAATTTGGATCATACACTATTTTCAAAACTATCTCTCTTCCTATTAGTTAACTAATTAAGCCTCTAGCTGCTGGGAGTTTGAATTAATTAATTCAATTTTTTTCAGTAAATATAATTAAGTACCAACTATATGCCAGCCGCTATTCTAAGCCTACATGATACAGTGGTGAACAAAACAAAATTCCTGCTCTCACTTTCACCATTTTAAAGCAAAGTAGGAAAACAGTTTACATAATTGAGCTAAAATAGAAAAAAAGAGAAACCAGTAAAACAAACAAACAAAAAAGATTAAAAATACAAAAGCAATAAAATGGTATCTAAAAGAACATATAGAAAAAGGAAACGATAGAAGGGTGATTTCCAATGAATAAAAGTTGATATATCAAATAAATATAGAGCAATGATATAAGACAAACTGAAGACAATAGAAATTAGATTTAAATAAGAAAAAATGTTTAAACTAAATATATAAGCAATATATAAATAGGAAAGTAGCGACTAGAGGCCACTAGTCAGTATAAGCCTCCAGCTCCTGGGAGTTTGCCTACCTGGGAGTTTAAACTGCTGTTAAGGGCCTGAAAATCCCAACCCCTGCAGATGTTACCCTTGCCCTCAGTCTCCCAAGGATACCCAGTAGGGGTGAGGGTGTCCACGGATTTTTGCTTTCAACTCCTTTAGACAACTTCATCACTTGAACATTTTGTCAAAGCAATGAGTACATGTCATTCGAAAGTCAAACGGTAGAAAAGCCCCTGCCCAACCATTTCTGCCCCAAGTCCTGTTCCCCAGAGGCAACCACTGATAACCACTAGGGGTTTTGTGTTTTTTGTGTTTTGCATTTTGTTGTTTGATCATTTGGATAGGCTTTATTTCCACAGAACCATCTCCCCTCCTTACAAACACAGAATTAAAGATATAGAGAAGGCATACAATTTTTAAAATAATATTCCTTTATTATACTTTTCATATCCATGGAATTAGTAGTAATGGCTCTCTTTTATTTCTGATACTAGTAATTTGTGTCTTCTCTCTCTTTCTTGGTTAGCCTTGCTAGATATTTTTCAATTTTATTGACGTTTTTGGAGAACTAGCTTTGGTTTCATTGATTTTCTCTGTTGTATTCCTATTTTCTTTCTTTTTTTTTTTTTTTGTCGTACGCGGGCCTCTCACTGCCGTGTCCTCTCCTGTCGCGGAGCACAGGCTCTGGACCCGCAGGACCAGTGACCATGGCTCAAGGGCCCAGCCGCTCCACGGCACGTGGGATCTTCCCGGACCGGGGCACGAACCCGTGTCCCCTGCATCGGCAGGCGGACTCTCAACTACTGTGCCACCAGGGAAGCCCTGTATTCCTATTTTCAATTTCACTGATCCTGCTCTAACTTTTATTACTTCTCCTCTTCAGCTTACTTTGGATTTAATTTGCTCTCTTTTCTAGTTTCCTACGGTGGAAGTTTAGATTATTGGATTTTATGTATTTCTTTTCTAACGTATTCGGTTAATGCTATGAATTTTTCCTCTGAGTACTGCTTTTGCTATATCCCCCAAATTTTGATGAGTTGTATTTTCATTTTCATTTAGTTCATTTCTACGTTTTTCCTTTGATAGCCACCTCCGTATTTTAGATGTACTTTATGTGTAGCATTTCAGAAACACCTTGTTACTGAAACAGGTAGGACTAAGTGTAAAACATATCATATTTCTCTATTTCTGTAATCAAATTTAATCTTTCCCAGGCTCATAATCCCCCTGGCTGATGAGAAATTCCACTGGGGATATATTTGGGGATGCTCTTTTCCCCAGAAACATGCACAAATCTCAGGGGTCTTACACAGGGGGGAATATTTTGGTACTGGTTGGTATGCTCCTCGTTCACCTTTGAATTGATCCCTTGAGAGTGGACAACTCAGTCACCTTTTGACATGGGTATTTTATCTCAGGGTTTCCAAGGTCATGTTATTAGTATCTTCCTGTCCTCATCTCAGAGCTATCCCATTAGAGATTTGTCACCTCTCTAGAGGCTGTTTATGGGTGCTGGTCCAATACTCAGAGAACCTGTGAGACTCATCCCATTCTCAGGCTCTGGTGAAGTTCCCCAAACCTCTTTCCAGCTAAGCTGCCTCTGCTCCCCCAACTCTAAAAGCATTGACCTCCGCCTCCATCATCTTTGATACGATGCAGTGTAACCCTTTCAATGAGGGGTTGAAAACAAAAGCCCTATCCGAGAGTTATCTTTATCTAGAGGTAAACAACTTCAGGTTTTGTCTTAGCAAGTGAACATAAAAAGATGGCTACCCTCTTGGGATGGGATAGAAAAGCAAAAGACAACAAAACAGCAACCCCAAACCCCAAAACAATAGGACCAAGTATAAATCACACATGAATCACTTGATAAATCATCCTTTACATTAAAATTCCTAAAATTGTTGAAAAATACACATTTATGGACTCAGACAAACTGGGGAAAATAATGATTCTCAGTTATGGGCTGGACAGTTTCCACTGGAGACTCTTTATTTCATTTATCCTTATAGTGGCTCCTTGAGATAGTATTATCATCTCCTTTTTCCAAATAAAAATACCAACACTCAGAAATTCGCCCAGATCTCACAGCTATGAAAGAATGCAGTAGAACTGGTACTCAAATCTGCAGGACTCTTTTGTTTGTTTGTTTGTTTTGCAGTACGTGGGCCTCTCACTGTTGTGGCCTCTCCCGTTGCAGAGCAACAGGCTCTGGACGCGCAGGCTCAGCGGCCATGGCTCACGGGCGCAGCCGCTCTGCGGCATGTGGAATCTTCCCGGACCGGGGCACGAACCCGTGTCCGCTGCATCGGCAGGCGGACTCTCAACCACTGCGCCACCAGGGAAGCCCAGACTATGTTATTTTAATGAACTTTTATTTCACAGTATTTTTTTTTTTCCTAGAGGGAGTATAGAGGTTTGATGAATGCCCTTTGACTACTAAGTTGTTTGTTGATTTGCCTACTTTGGAGTGACATTAGGCAACTTCCAAAAATAATTCAAAGTCAGTTCTTTTTAAACTTATTTAAGAAAAAAAATTAGAAATTATAGTGATAAAAGTAAGTGTTGGAAAATCAGGTAGACTTTTTTTGTGGCTCCCTAACAGATAAAGGGGGAAAAAACCTTAAAAGCAACATTAACAAGAGCTAAATAGTCAAGAATAATTTTTATCAACTGCATCTCAAAAGTTTGAGAGTTTTTTGCTTTTTCAAAAACAACGACCTAAAACAGCTCCTGCCGGGCGATCAGGAGTCTATTACTGAGTTCTAAAAATTTCAGCGAACAACTCAAAGAGAGGAATTGAGATCCTAAAGCCCAAGAAACTGTGTGATGGAGACCAAAGCTTACCTGGTTCAGTATGGGCAGCTGTTCTGTCTAGTTTGTGCTACTTTGCAGTTTTCTACCAGCGAGACAGAGGTGGAGCAGACATCTGGAGTGGGGAGGGAGAACAGGATGTTTCTGAAGAAGCTTTGGAGATAGGGATGAAACTGTGGAGCACTTCACGTGCAAAATGGGATTTGGGGAGATTAATGTCAAAAGACAATTTTTAGGAATGTAATCTCCTAACTAGAAGGACAGCATAATATAGTGGTTAAGAGCATAGAGTATGGAACTGAGCCTATCAGCGTTCAAATCTGAGCTCTACCATTTACTATCTGTAGGACCTTGAGCAAATTACTTAATTTCTGTGTAACTCAGTCTCCTTACCTATAAGAGAGAGATAAGACTAGGTCTACCTCATAGGAGTGTTATTAGTGTTAAGTGAAACGCCATATGCAAAGTGTTTAAAAGTGCCTGCTACAAAATAAGTCCTGTACAAGTGGGTGGTGGAGTCCTTTTTATTCTATGGTCTGCTGAGGCAGAACTAAAAGCTGACTTTCTTTAGGCCATATTGGATGTTAAGATAACTAATTCCCCAGTCCTATGTGTTTGTTGCTGTTTAAAAAGTCAGGAGACCCTTAGAGGTTGAAACATCAACCAACATTTTATTGATTTCAAAGTAATGTGTGGCCTACTGTCAGTCCCTGGAGTCCAGTATGTGCATGTGTGTCTGTGTGGGCACGTATGTATGTATGAGTTGGGAGGAGGGTATGGTATGGGTTCTATCTGTATAAAGAAGCAGAAAAGCAGGATGTCCAATATTTTGCGTAACTGAGGGATCCATTTTACCATCCTATAGCTTATTCGCCTGCCACCCCAGGAAGCCCCCTAGCGCTACACACTCCCCTGAGGGCAATGCCAGCCCTGTCTATTCATCTTCGTTTACCAGGGAGCCTCTGTTCCTCAGTGAATTTCCTTTCCATTCATTTTCATATGACTTTTCTGATATGGGCATTGTTGAATATGCACTAGAGGCAGAGATATGTGTACGGATTGATTTGCATAAGTATAAATACAGTGTGTGTAGCCTTATTTAAATGATAGGATGATAACATTGTGTTGCCACCTCAGAGTGAAAGCTAATTAATTCAGCTATTGAGATGATAATGATTCCTTTCTCAGTTAATACCAGAGCAAAAACAACCTGCAGAATTGTCCTAGCACTGTTCCTTTGACTCATCCTGGAATAAGGAATTTTATTTCAGTTCATTATTGAGCTATCAATATCTATCATGGTTTTAGAGGGAACTGTGCCTGGGAGGGGCTGAAAATTAGTGGGAAGATTGACTCAAGTAAGCTAAAGTGGTCATTGAGATCAATCATTTGGTATCAGGAAAAAGTTCTTTTTTTCTTTTCTTTTCTTTCTTTCTTTTTTTGTCTGTAGTTTCTTTTGAATTACACGATGTGGTGTTTGCACTCCCAATATCAACACTGATCTGAAGCACAGTCTTTTTTTAGACTCTATGTGGTTGGATTTGACATTTAGGAAAATGGTAATACCATTCCTACTGAAAGTTATACCAGCTCACAAATTCAAAAGCAAGTCTATGACTTTTTTAACCTTCACATCTCTAACTTTTTCTTCAGCTTGTTTTCATATTGAGTTAGTTATCAAGTCCTGAATGTTCCTCTGTTTCCTGCCCCCCCACTCCCCGCCCCATATAGGTCAGGCATCAGTCACCCTCTGGCCATAACAGCCTCTTGCCTCCAGTCTCCGATCTCCCTGTCCCACCTTTCTTGACCTTGCCCCAAGGAGTCTTCCCAACACGCAGGTTAGGTTAGACCCTCCCCTGCCAAAACCCTTTAAAGGCTTCTCTCTCTCTCTACTTGATATAAAGATTCAACTTCTTTGCTTGGAATTCAACGGCATTTAACCATATTCTGTCCCACTACATGCCCTCATCCAGCTCCCACTAATTCTCCCCACACTCTACCCTCCCATCAAGATGGATTATCTACCCTTCCTTGGAATTTCCATAACTCCGTGCATTTGCTCATTTCCCAGACTGTCCTTCCTCCCTCAAAGTTCCTGTTTCAAAATCCTACTTATTCTCTGAGGTCCAGCTCAAATTCTACTTCCTTCATGAGGTCTTCTGTGATTCCCCCTACTTGGAATTAATCAGGGCCATTCCCAGCCCATATAATACCTTTTCCTCGAGACACTAGACTTTTAGCTGATGGGAAATTGTCATATTATACTTATTTTACTAGGACAATTTTTATTGCCTTCTGCTTGGAAAATTGTCATAACAAATGTGCAAATCTCCAAGTCTATGATGGAATTGCTGTCTCCCTTTAATGTGGCACATCCTTCACAAGCATTTAGTGTGGCCATGAAATGATCACTTTTTCATCAATAATTTATTACTTAATTAGCTATCCTGTCACTGTGCATTTTTATTGTGTTGTGATTTTACTTCTTTGTCTTCCCCCTAAGTTGGAAGCTCTGAGGGACAAGGAATGTTTTCTTCATCTTGGTATCTCCCTTGCATTCTCTGATGCAGCTTTCAGATAGTAGGTATTTAAGATTAAGTTATTCTACTCTCTTGTGATGCAAGGGGGGCAATTATAACATAGTGGTTAAGAGCGTGGGCTTTGGTGCATGACTGCCTGGATTTAAATCTTTTTAGTCCAATTATTAATCATGTTATCATGGCCAAAATATTTAACCTCTCTGTACCGTTTTTTTCATCTGTAACATGGGGACACATAATATTATCTTCATCATAAAATTGATATGGAGATTAAATAACTAAATGCAGGTGAAGTGGTTAGAACAACAGAGAGTGGGTGCTTAGTAAATGTCAGCTATTATTCCAACAGGCTGTTAAAATAGGAAGGACACTGCTGTCTCAATTTTGGCAAAGGTGTGAAGACAATAGATGCTACATTCCAAAGTGAGCCCATCTTGCAGTGGGTAGTTAAGAACTAGTTAAATCCCTCGCTTACTTTGAGGGTATGAAGTGAGCAGGAGTTGGAAGTTAGAGAGTGATCTTTAAAGCTTTTGGAACGTGTGATTAGTGTGCTAGGAATCCCACATTCCCATTGCAAAGGGGTGGGGTGTGGCTGTCTGCCCCTGGGGGCCACCGCTGGAAAGTATGGGACTTTTGTGAGGATTAGAAAAAGGTGTCCCCCTTCTCCAGATAAAATCTGTACACTAAGGAGGCCCTGCTGCCCCAGGCCCAATGGAAGGGTCTTCAACAGGATCACTCAAGGAGATTGACATGTATTCCCTGCAGCTGAGGGACATTGAAGATTGGCCTCTGACTTTCACCTGAGAAGTTGAAAGGGCAAGAGGGTGGGTGGCTGACTGCTCATAGGTAGGTGGGAGCAATTTTCTCTGAGTTTGTTGGAGCAGAGAAAACTGGCATGGGGTTGAGTCCATGGAGTGGAGGGACCTCAAAAGAAAGAGGATGCAGGTGAATTGCCGAATTCCAAGTTGCTGAAGAATGAGATGCAAGCCATGGGCTAGAAGAGAAACATATTTGCCCTCAACAAGGAACTGCAGAGGAAAGTATCCCAGTGATGGGAGGAGTTCTCAAAAGAACCCAAACCAAGGGAGAAAGAGTCAGTTTCCAAAACTTGCTAGATACAAACCAGCTTCTAACAACACCAGGCAAGTAAGCTCTTTCCTGTCACTTCTTCCCCTGCCTCCCCCAGCCCAATCCTTATTCACCACTCCACCTCGACTCCAGAAGTGTCAGGAACCATGGTCATCCAGGTCTATGGGTGGAGGAGGAAGAGGAGAAGCAGAAAGGAGGCCAGTCAGTCCCCTCCCCACCTCCAGGCAGCTGAACTGTAGCGGCTGTAGCTGTGGCTGTATGCTCTCCGGGGAGATGTTTATTTTAAAGCAAGGTTGGCATGTTTATTATTATACCAAGCTGCGTATATTAAGTACTGAATTGAAACCTCAATGCTCACTTCCGAGTCTGACCTCTGTATCCAGAACTGATCATTCAGTCAGCCTCTCTGCCTCAGCACAGCCCAGGAACACGGAATTTCACTAGTTCGGTTGTTTGCCTCTCTTTGTTCTCAACCAACCTGTAAACTGTAAGAGGGCAGTGATAACTTATTCACCCCTGTACCACCAGCACCTAGAGCTCATTAGTGCATAATGGTCTCCCAGTAAAGATACACTAATGAAAGTAATCTATCTTTTAAAACAAACCAAGATTTTTCCAAAGAGAGGCTATAATTCAAATGTGTCTTTATTTTTGAGAAATAAATCATTAACAACAGCAGCCATCTGGACCGTGCAGCACAGCCAAAAGTACATTTGTCATCGATATGTTCGAGGATGGTCTGGGAGCCCCACGGGGGTTCATGAGAAAAATGCTGTGGCATCTCTCAATCCAAGTGTGTTGTTTGGAGCCTCTTACTTCTTTCTGTTTCTTCCCCAGGTTTCTTCAGGAGAAGCATTACCAAAAATGCCGTGTACAAGTGTAAAAACGGGGGCAACTGTGTGATGGACATGTACATGCGAAGGAAGTGCCAAGAGTGTCGACTAAGGAAATGCAAAGAGATGGGAATGTTGGCTGAATGTATGTATACAGGTATTCGCAACAAGCAATTAAATTCCACTAAAAATCTCTTAAGGAGGCAGATGTCAGGTAACTCACATGATTAGAATTGTACGTCACATATTAAAGAAGAGACTTACTAAGCCGTCTAAGTTCTTGAAAAGGGTAATGAACCACTGAAATTGTCTAAACTGTCAGCTAAAGAGCATCTTATGCACCTGAAAGAAACAGCTGTGTTTTGGTGTCCATTGTTGCCATGAATTATATGTGAAGTGAAATGGCATTAACATACAGTCAAAGTAACATGTTTTAATAAGCTACAAAGAATGACAGTCTAAATGTTTCCTCCAAATATGATTTAATATCCTTCTTATTTATTGTTTAATCAGCATAAAAATTCACAGTTGTGGGAAAAATTAAGAATGTTCTATAAGGTGTAACTGCCTCTGAATTGTCTAAATAGAGTTTTAAACCTAGTCATTTTATTAAGACTCCTTTTTCTCTTAGTGCAGCTTTGAACCAATTTGTATAAGTTTACACAGGAAATTACTCCGAGTTTTAATATAATTCGGTCCTTCAATCAGATAAAGAGACACTGTATTAACTGCTGGCTTTGTGAGAAACCATAATCTTCATCAAAATTTGGAATGCATGCTCGTACATAACATATTAATTTTTCATTCTGCAAATTCTACAGACCACTCAGATTCTGAGATATGTCCTATTCCTGCTCAAAACACAAATAGACAAACAAACGTCACCAAGGGGATGATAACATTCAGAGAGGGAATGCCACATGAAATAAAAGCCTTTGGAAGGTGACTCCAGTTCTATTGTTCCCCAACTGCAGGCAACTGGGATGGACCCAAAGAAATAACGCGTGCAGGAGGGGGGTAAAAATAGGTCAGTGTAAATAATCCAGCTCTGGATGGATGAAAATTTTATAGTGCCCGATCACAATCTCTTCTTAGCGTATATGAAACAAGAGACTGCAGTAGGGGCTGTGGCTGGAATCCAATCTTGCAGTGGAAAGACTTACTTCGATCCTGGGTGGTTCATGTTCCTCATCACTTAAATATGAACCTGTTCCAGCAAAGTCCTGAGGACATTTTTCATGACTCCACCTACAAGAGTCTATAATGTTATTTACGAAAACACAAACTTATCTAGTAACAGATATAAGAGCTTTTGTATGATCCTATAAAATAAATACCCTGGACAAAGAAACTCTTGGAACTTCGTTTCATTAACATTGAGAGAATAAGGAAGTTAAATAGGAACATGGGAGATTGTTCTTCATTATTTTACTAGTTCTGTTTAAGTGTAAATTTATGGTGATATTGTATGATTATTCAAAAGAAAATTTCAAAGTCCCCTGGAGATATTTTCATCTGTATCTATATTCTTAATAATTTATACAGTTCTGAAAATTAACAGGACTTTAAAATTTTTCCCTAAAGGATGTTGACATCATTTTACTCAACACATTTACTTTTGTGTTTAATGTGAAATTGGATCTACTTCTTACAGTACAGTTATGTAAACATCGATGGAAAACAATATTAATCCTATGTTTTGAAACACTAGCTTTCAAGGCCCCCTAGGCCAGGAAGAGGGTGAGTGTCATTCACCTTTTTTATTGAATACCTTACATTTGTACAATGCTCTGGTGTTACAGATTCTTTGCAGAAAGCTCATTTAAAAAAATGACCTAATGATATTTAATCTACAGATAACTCTGTGGGTTAAATATTATTCTCATTTTACCAAGGAAGAAACTGAGGCTCTCAGGAGATACATTTATTTTTCAAGACCAAGTCTTAAAGTGTCAGTAGGGCTAGAATTAGCTCTGTGCTAAATGGCAAAGGAGACCTTTTGAGCGGACCACACCTCAGCTGCCTTGGGACCACAAACCCAACAGGACTTTCCTTGGATGGCCAAGACTCTCTGTTTATGTTTTCAGGCTTGTTAACTGACATTCAGTGCAAATCTAAAAGACTGAGGAAAAACGTGAAGCAGCACGCAGATCAGACCATTAACGAAGACAGTGAAGGACGTGACTTGCGACAAGTGACCTCGACAACTAAGTCATGCAGGGTAATGACGGGCCAGTGCGTCCACCATAGCCGGTGGCCACTGAGCTTCTAGGATGTTGTGACTTGGGTGGGGAGCTTTCACACCAGGGCCACAGCCACAAGCAGAATTTCATTTCAAGTGTGCATCAAAAGCTTTTTAGTCAAGAGAGTAATACATGCTTCCATGTAAAAATTCAAAGGATAGCAGTTACGTAAACATGGATGAAGTAAAATCAGTGAAAGTTCTCCATCTCCCTGATCCCATTCTCCTCCTGCTTCCCAGAGGTAACCGGTGGGAATGGTTTGGGCTTTAAAACAAGTGTCGATGACATTTCTTTCCCTGTCAGTGAGAAGGGAGGCTGAGACTGGAAAGGATGTGGACTCAACAGGGGTCTGTGGATTAGTCCTTATCGAGGGGTAAAACAGGGTGAATACACATCTGTGGGTAAATAGAGAAAGGCCCTTCTCCCTGAGGTCACAAATTACTCAAGAAATTCTTTGAGTGACTCAGGACAAAATAGAGGAACAGCATCTTGGATGCTTAGCCAAACATGTTGTGATAATTCACAGAACATTTGGAGGAATTTTAATTTGCCATTAGTTGAAAAACCTATAATCCATGATTGATTAAGTCACACCCTTCTCAATATTTATTATACTACTGACAAAGAAAATTTCATCCATGTTTAGTTTTGCAAATACGTTATTTTGTGTTCATTTCATAAAAAATAATTTTATGTAAAAAGTACAGTTGACCTTTGAACAACTTGGGGGGGTAGTTAGGGATGTCCACCCTCGGGCAGTCGAAAATCCACATATAATTTCACAGTCTGGCCCTCCCGTAACCTCAGTTCTGCCCCTGTGAATTCAACCAACCACAGATTCTGTAGTGCAGTAGAACATGTTTAGTAAAAGAAATCTGTGTATAAGTAGACCCATGCAGTTCAAACCTTGTGTTGTTCAAGGGTCAGCTGTATTACTTTGTCATAGTGCTTCACCAATAACACTTTGGTAAAGGAAGCAACAAGTCGACACTATTATTCACACTCATCAAAAGATGCTAATCAGGGGGAAAGAGGTGTTTGTGGTCTGAATTGTCCAGATTGATGACTCACTACTTTGGGGGTTGGCAACAGTTCTGTAAAGGGCCAGATATTTTAGGCCTTGGCCACATG
The DNA here is from genome assembly GCF_005190385.1 of Monodon monoceros. Taxonomy (NCBI): domain Eukaryota; kingdom Metazoa; phylum Chordata; class Mammalia; order Artiodactyla; family Monodontidae; genus Monodon; species Monodon monoceros. Next base: position 79,890,782 of record NW_021703783.1, read on the forward strand.
GTCTCTGTGAGAACTACTCAACTCTGCTATGGTAGTAGGCCTGATAGGCTTCATATCCTGATTATTATTTATTCACAAGAAATACATGAAAGGAATATTTTGTTATCCCTGTTTTATAGATAGGAAAATTACCCACTTGGGACAAATTTAGTGAAATGTGATGTGGCTTGCCCAAGGAACTAGAGAAAGCAATTACACCTTATAACAGAGTGCATGCACAGTTTCTGCCGTATTTAGGGCTTTTTTCAACAATTTCTGCTAGTGGTTTACTCCAGATGAGGGTACACATGGGAAACGTGCCTTATAACTAGCTTCCCTGACACCTTTCATTTTTTTGCCAGTGTAGGAGAAAACTGAACTCACCCCAGATCAACAGAATCTTCTTCATTATATTATGGATTCATACAGCAAGCAGAGGATGCCTCAGGAAATAACAAATAAAATTGTATGTACAGTATCTGAAGATACATGGGTTTAAAGTTAATATTTTCTGGAGCTTTTACTACCTTGGGGGTCAAATTCATATATGAATATGTTATTTAAAATGATGAGGGCTTAGAATTTAAGTTGTACATTTAAACTTTTTGCAGCATTAAACAAAGAGTAAGAAGTCTCATACCTAGCTTGATAATAGTAATTGTTCTCCAAGGATCTGAAAAATTTGAGCTGGGTCTTAAAATTTATTATCTAAATATGGTTCTATAGTGTAACAATATTATATTGATTTCTCCTTCTATCTACTTATTGTTTGCTTTCTTCTTAAAATTTAGTTAAAAGAAGAATTCAGTGCAGAAGAAAATTTTCTCATTTTAACTGAAATGGCTACCAGTCATGTACAGATTCTCGTAGAATTCACAAAAAAACTTCCAGGTATTTTTACATGTAGTTACTTTTCTACTACACTGTACAATATTCTTGTGACATTGAGAGGCAGGTCAGTTCATTGTAAAAAGGGAGTAATGCCACATCTGCTTTATAGCTTTTTATTTATTTACTTATTTTTAAAATTTTATTTATTTATTTATTTTATTTTTGGCTGCATTGGGTCTTTGTTACCGTGCGCGGGCTTTCTCTAGCTGTGGTGGTCCCGGGCTACTCTTCCGTGCGGTGCACGGGCTTCTCATTGCCATGGCTTCTCTTGTTGCGGAGCATGGGCTCTAGGAGCGTGGGCTTCAGTAGTTGTGGTACGTGGGCTCAGTAGTTGTGGTGCACAGATTTAGTTGTTCCATGGCATGTGGGATCTTCCCGGACCAGGGCTTGAACCCGTGTCCTCTGCATTGGCAGGTGGATTCTTAACCACTGTGCCACCAGGGAAGTCTCCCACATCTGCTTTGAATTAATGTGTCTAATTACTATAGACAAAAAATATTAGAGCCAGATAGGATATTTTAAATTATAATAATTCTCCAAATCAATAGATTAAAAAATTGAGACTTTCCAAAGTTGTCGTTCATCCATTTATTCATTTAATAAGCATTTTTTTGAAATGTACTCTATGCTAAGTACCTAGCAATTACCATCAAGGAGAGTGATTAAAGGCTAAAATTTTAAAAAACCCAAAAAAAAAACATGTATACAAAGTGCTGTTGAACAGAGAGAAAATGATTCCTAATTGTATCTGAGAAAGACAGGGAGACTTCAGAAAGAATCATATTTGAGTGTAAAAGAAAAAATGGTTTTTCCCGGTGGTATGAAAGAGAAGGGGCATTCCAAGTCGAGAGATCTGCTTGTGAAAAGGTAATGAGGCATGAACAAGAATAGGATTATTAGAAATAGAAGAGAAGATTCAGTGTAGCTATAGAATAATGTCTGTGGTGAGCTCCTTGGCTAGACATAAGGCAAGTTGGTACCAGACTGATAAGGATGCCCTGGATGGTAAGAAGTTTTTGGTGGCTTTTTTTTTTTTCTTTTTGAGAGGAACATAATGAGATTTATGTTATAGATATATGGCTTTATTGGGTTTGTGTAAGATGGATTTGAATGAGGAGGGACTGCAGGCAGGGAGGATCGGTTAGTATGCTACTGCACCAGTCCAGGTAGAGGGCTTGAAATAAAGCAATAGCAGTGGGAGAGAGAAGAGGAAACAAAATGAAGAGAGACTCAAAGATTGGTAGGGCTTGATGAACAAGGGTGTGAATGGGATGAGGGAAAGGGAGTTATCCATAGTCATTTAGATGGTGCCAGTACAGAAAGTGAAATTCAAGGTTCTTGTCTCCCAGTGCCACTCCTCCCCCATTCTTTCAGCCACATTATCAATGCTCTATAAGCCAATAGGTTTAAGTTGTTTCAGTGTTTTTAAAATATTTTAGTACATTAGAATCCATGGTCTAGTAGAGTATAATAAATATCTTGCATAGCGACATAACACTGTAATATTAAATTACAGAAGGTGACTTCTGATGTAGGATTTTAATTAGACAGTTTAATTTGCTTTCTTTTGTCAGCATTATGCTATTATTTTATTAAATGTGTCATGGATAGACATAAGCTTATATAAAAGTCATAAGATGTGGGGAGAAAGTTCTTGTTATCATTGAAACATTAATATTCTCTCATTTATTAACAATGAAAGAGAAACTTAATTGTTATATGCTAATTTGGCTGAAGGCAATCATGATTAAAAAAAAGATTACACGAGAGTGATAACTGTGAGGGGAGAACTGGGAAAGGGAGAATATGATGTTCTTTGTTGTTTATGGGAAAAGGTTTTTCAGTTCAAATGGTCAGTTGGTATTGAATCAGGAAATAATTGAAGGCGAAAAAGTATCTTATTCATAGGAAGGTAACTTATCTGAAAGCAATGGCAATATCTTACACACTTCTTCATTTCCAGTGCCTAATCTATTTCCTGAGGGAGAGAAAGAGTACAATTAATGCATGTTTAACGAGTAAAGTAGAAGGAAAAAAATTTAAATGCAGCAGGAAATAAAAGGCAAGAAAACCTTGAGAAAGAAAAAAATGTCTTTTAACAATAATTATAGAAATGACAACATTATTATATATAGTAATAATAGTGATATATAATACCAATAGGAAAGTGTGTTTTGTGAAAGACCCAGCTGAGTCACTCCTTTCAGCAGTTCATTGAGCATAACCTGTGCCAGGCACTGTCCAGGGTGCTGGAGACTCAGCATGGCTCCTGCCCTCAAAGGAGCTCTTAGGTTCTCTAAAGTAGTGACTTTTTGAAGAGTCCTAAAAAAAGACTCAAGTTCTCAGAACAGGGGAAGGTTATTCATTATCAGCAGGAAAAGAGATGGTCAATGCAGAGCTGCTACTTAGAGAAGATGTTCTGCTGCTCTCATTGATCAGGCATTTGTGACACTGAGGTGAAAATGAGACTTAGGACTGATTTAAGTTTCTAGGTTATATTTTAGGAAGAGAAACAAAGGGACATACCTTCTAAGAGAGTGATTCAGAATCTTGGGTAGAGGGAGACAGGGAGTATAGATTGAAAAAGCCTGTTCTTTACTCTCACGACCTGATTTTACACTTGGGGAAAAATGCAAATTATAGAAAGGGACTTAAATATTTGCTTATCAACATAGGGGTTGAATTTAGAAGATCAATGGACTTTGATAAAAAGTCCTACCAGATACTGCTGAACTGAATGAATAAGCATTTTCAGAACTCTAATGGAAAACTGATGAATTCATAAAAGTGCTCACAAAAGATCAAGATGAAAAAAATTAATTACACGGGACTGAGTGAACTGATGAGGATGATTATAATTTTTGTGACTTTCTGTTTGAATTAAAAAAAAAAAAAAGTCCTACCGGAGACCTTTCCAAACATCCTTAAAATCATGCCTCGGAGAGCTGGACCATCTCGGAAGGCAGGCTCAGCAGGCAGGAAAAGAAGGACATTTCCACCCCATTTTTAAAGTTTTGTATACAAAAACTCCAAATAGATTGGTACCCATTGTAAGTAATTCAATCATGCAATTCAAACAATGCAGAAATTTATGGACCAGAAAGTTAAAGTCCCCTTCACAGCCATCCGTATCATCTTTATTATAGGCAACTATTGACAGAAGTCTGGTTTGATTTCTTTCATATATTTTAACCTATACACACATACACATACATAGGTTGTTGTTTTTAAACATGTAAGTGAGATTATATAGTACATATTTGTTTTGGGGTATCGTTTTTTCTTTAACATCTTCCCATATATGTATACCAGCCTCATGCTTTTAACAGTTGTATAGTATTCCATTGTAATAATAATAGTTAACATTATTTAAGTATTTGCTGCATGTCAAGAATTGTACTAAGCATTTAATATGATTGCCTCATTAATACTTCTGCCAGTCCTAAGGGGTGGGTGCTTTTATAATCCCTATTTTGGAGATGAGGAAACTGAGACACTAAGAGATTGAGTACATTTCCCAAGACCACAAAGATAGTAAGCGTCAGAGACAGAATTTTATTCTAGGCAATCTGATTTTAGAGACCTTATTTTATACTGCCCTCCTATGGATCTACCATAATTTATTTAAGTAATCACCATTAATGGACTCCTGCTATGTTTTCAGTTCTTCAATTCATTCATTTATTCATTGAGCAAGTATTTTTGAATGCCTACCATCAAGGTAGTGACTTTTAATCCTTAGCATTACTCTCTTCTCTGAACTCCTTTGTTATTTAATGTTTTTCTAGGGCATTTAGACCCTGATGGCATTAGTTTATCTCTATTTGTGTTTTGTGTGTCTATGTGTCTGTGTGTACATATATGCATGTAAATTTGTGTTTGTTTCCATTTCATTCATTTAGTCATTATTAACTTGCTGAATAGTCACTATTCAACAAAAAATTCTTGGATACCTATTATATGCCAGGCACTTGGGATACAAAAGTGAATAAAACAGGCAAAGTCTCTGTCCCCAAGAAGTTTATACTCCAGGAGAGGTGGCAGATAATTAACAAATAAGCAAATAAACTTATAATATCATGTCAGGCAGTAGTAAGTTTTATGAATGAAAATAAAGCAGGGAGGGACTAGTGAGTGCTGGGGAGTACTATTTTAGGTAGGGTCACCTTGAAGCAGAGGCCTGCATACACTGAGGGAGTGGGGCATGGGGATAGCTGGGGAAGAGCATACACCCTGAGGCAAAATCAGACTTGTATATTCACCACAGAGCCAGAGGTCTGTGTGGCTGGAGCACAACAACTGAGGAGGAGGTGATAAAGGAGAAAGTGAGGTCAGAGAGGCCACTGGGGACTATAGCATATAAGCCTGCATAAGGACTTTGGATTTTCTGGGCAGTGTTATATTTCTTCAGGTCATCAGTTTTTTCCCATATGTCTCTGATTTTCCCTACCCCACATGTGCAGTGCTGAGCTCAGAGCAGATACCTCAGCATGGCCCTGATTGGTTTTTTGGCGGGCGGGGTGGAATGCTACCCATTCTTCACATTGATTAAAGACTCAACGAGTTGGCCAAATATTCATTTAAACCTCTGAATACATGTAAAATGTTTTCTGGCTTGTGGATGCTTCCATTCTGCAGAGTTGACCCTCTCTGACCCTCTCTGATGTGACAAGATATGACTAAAATAATGGCTCAAAGAGAATCTACTTTATCTCCAATATTTCATCTAAATCAGCCTGTCTCTTCCATAGTATATAAGTATACATATTTGGTATGGACTTGATATCCTCTTTAGTCTGGACTTGTTAAATAAATCCTGCTCAATGAAGATAAAAGTCAGCTTCTATTTGGGGGAGTACAATAGATACTTATTGACTCAGTTTAGCTGCTCAATCTTAAAACAATTACAAAATCACTTTATGGAAAGGTTTTATCAATGGGGATGATGGTGATGATGAAATACTGTTATACAACATTCACAATTTTTGATACTGATTTGATTATCATCTTCACTCAGGGTTTCAGACATTGGACCATGAAGATCAGATTGCTTTGCTGAAAGGGTCTGCAGTTGAAGCTATGTTTCTCCGTTCAGCTGAGATTTTCAGTAAGAAACTTCCAGCTGGACATGCTGACCTATTGGAAGAGAGAATTCGAAAGAGCGGTAAGTAATTTGGCTAATGGTAAAAAATTTGTTCCTGCAAGTAAGAATTTGTACATCCCATGAAGGCAGGCCTCTTGCCTATCTTATGCAGTTATATGCCCACTGTGACTAGCATAGAGAACGATACTAAAAAGAATAGATGAGAATTTAGTGACTTGGTTCAAAAATTCTTGTTGTAATAGCAAAATACCAAAAATACTCTTTTCACTGCATTAAGATGAAGGACCAAAGGAGAAATTTTTTAAAGATTGGAATATTAGTCTGATTTTTAAAATAGCCTAAAGGAGCTGGGATTATTCAGTCTAGAAAAAGGTTCATTTATTCAAAATCTTCAGGTATGAATGACTATGTATCAAACTATTATCCATCTCGATGCAAAGCAAAATAAGAAATAATACTAATAGCAACACTTATACATAATTTATTAGGTTTCAGACACTGTTCTGAATACTTTATATGTATTGGTTCATCAAATCCTCATAAAAATCCTATAAGTTCTGGTATTATTCCCATTTTATAGATGAGAAAACTGAGACAGAGAGTGGTTAAATAACTTTTCCAGAGACAGACATGAAGCCTGACTTCAGAAGCCATATATATTAACCACTATACTCTACTGCCTCTCAAGAGATGAAAATGAAATAATAATGAATAACACAATTTAACTTACTATGGAGGAATACTGTGACAGGGAGGGTATGGAGATGACAATGTATGGTCTTTGTCCTCCAGGAACTCACAGACTAGTGGGGAAGGTGTACAAGCAAGTGATTCTAAATCAATGTGCAGTGTAATAGGGACTATAAGGAATGTGTATATAAAATGAAATTGAAGCGTAAAGATGTGCCTGCCTTCCTGTGAATCTACTTGGTGAGTCACAAAAGGCATACAAAGTTGACAATTGAACAATGGAACTTGTCAAGAACAAGTTAAGAACTTGTCAAGCCACAAAAGTCTGAGAAAGGCATTCCAAGAGATATAGCCATTATAACATAATAATATAGAAATTGCAGGTACAAAGATGTGGAGAAATGAGAGAGCATCTGTGTATAGGACTCACAAATACCTTGATATTGCTGGAAAATAATATTTGTGGAGCTGAAAATGTAGTGAGTACTAGATTATTAAAGATGGCAAATACCACAAAAGGAGCTTTAGTTCTTATATAATGGGGATTCTTGGTAATATTCTGAGCAACTATGATACGACCATAGCAGTACTGTGGAAGATCTTTCTAGCAGTAATTTGAAGGAAGGTTTGGAGGAATTGAGACAAGAGGCACGTCTCTATAAAGAGACCAATGCAATAACTAGGTGAGAAAACATGAGGGTCTTGCAGGTTAAAAATATGTAGTGATCAAAAAGAAAAAACCTTGCTTGAGAACATAAGTTTCAGAACTTGTGATACTGCAAGTTTCAGAAGAGTTCAAGAATGAAGTTTTCCAGAACACAATCTGTATGAATAAAATGCATGCCTCCAGCTCATAATAAGATAATTTACCCAAACCTCAACCACATATTGTGACAATAAAAACCATCCAAACTCACATGCTGCTTCGTATTTTATTATCTATAATGATGCTTCCATTTATTAATATTTATGAATTTGCTTCTCCCAGTGGATTTTCAGAACATTGCCTCTTCCCCACACCACAGAAAAACCTGATCTTGCAAGATGACCTTTCAGAATAACTTTTTATTTTTATATAACACATTCTTATTTCTACTGTACATTTAATTCCAGAATAACATAACATTTCAAAGTTACCCTGTTTAAGCCTATAGAACTCTTTAAAGAACATCATGTGAAATTTCTTTTCTTGTTCTTCAAATTCATACTCTTTTGTTTGCTTTTATCAAATCCCATCATATATACAAAGATACTGTCTCCTGAGACACATTTACTTAGTGAGGGTTACAGGGTTTATTTATATTAATTGAGGCTTCAGAACACATATCTGATACAACCTGTGGCTGAGTTGTCTCTACATAATTCTAGTGCATCAATTTCTTTATTCCTAATGTGGTATTATGCAAAATTCATTTATAAGCTGGAAGTTTTAATAAATATAGGAATAATCATATGATACCATAAAAATATGATAGAACTGAAAAGGGCTTTCTAACACTGAATGAGTTTACATTTTAGCATTAAGGAAATTAGCAATAACTTCTCACAGACTTAACAGAACAACTTGTTCTATGTTCACTTCAAATACAAATAACCTCTGAAATTTATAGTATTTTTCGGCCTTTTTTGATTCCCCGCAACAGACATGAGTGAAATATTCAATTCAGTAAGTGTTTATCAGGATGAAAGCATACGTTGTGATTTTACAATGGTTTGCTTTTACATGCATCCTCTCCTTAGTACTTCCAATAGCCCCTAAATGTGAGTGCTGTGTTCCTATTTTATAGATGGGGAAACAGGCTTAGATAGGCTAGGTGACCTGCCCAAGGTCATACAGCTAATCAGTAGACTGACAGGAGGTGAACACAGGTGTTCTACTCAAAGTCCAGTACCATTTCTACACATTGAACCTGTCACTCGCTAAGATATAATATTTGCCCAACTGTCAGCTGGTAGGGAATATTAAGACCCAGTAAGACATGGTTCCTGCCTTTTGGTTGAGTGAGAAAGCATAAGCAGCAGCTAGCAATTTGAAATTGCTTTTAAGCAAATGATAAAACGAATAAAGACAATGAGGTCAGAGGAAGGAGAGATGCCTATTAGAGTAATGAAGTTGTAGTAGATAGTAAAATATACTGTACGTAGTATATTGTGCTTATTTTTTCTGCTCTTTAAATATATATAATTTTGCTGCTTTAACCTTGGCAACTTGTGCAAAATGAAAACAATAAGAACTAAATTCTCTGATGAAGCCCATATAAGCTGATTATCAGTTCATAGACAGTCTTGGAAAGAAAGGTTGGAAATGTACAGAAACAAATGACAATATTTATGAGAAAGTTTAATTTAAGAGTTAGAATTCTTACCAACTCTCATGTTGCTTTTTAAAGTTGTCACACAGTAATTTTGGCATGGACAAATTTGGGAGTCAAATTATAGGAAGAAACCTCTTCAAAGTAAAAGAGATTATTAAAGTAATAAAAGCGTCAGTATTTCCATTGCCCCTCAGCAGTATTCACCAAGCCTTCTGTACTTGCCCAGTTTAGGACATTATGTATTTATTTATGTATCTGCCTCCTCCATTAATCTGTAAACTGAGGACTATTTCCAGCACCATGACAGTGCCTGACACAGATGAGGCACACAAAAATTGGTGAATTTGGTTGAGATGAATCTGAAACTTGACAGTCCAAATCCTGGCAACTCTTAAGCATCGTTATCCTAAGATAAATTTTAGCCAGTAGGACTACTGGAAAGTATGTTATTTATTAAATATCTTAAATATTTTACATTGAAACAGTTATTTTTTGAATTGCTAATGTGACGGCAGCTTTTTACTCAAGGCCAACAGTATGGTACAAGTGACTCACTGAGTGGAGGTTAGCAATTGAAACAGAGGCCAAGGTCCAATCTCTTAGCACCAAGAGAATGTTTCCATTGTCTGAGTGGCATCCTTTCCCCTAGCACATCTCACAGCTATGTAACCTTCACTGCTAGGCACAAACAAAACATAATATTGCCTAATTTAACAAGCATTTATTAATCTCCTACTCTGTCTCCAGCAGGACCCTAGTTACTAAGGATACAGAGAGGAATAAGAAACATCTTTATTGGTTAGGCAGTCTGCCAGGCATTGGGAATACCGCAGTTGACTCCTGCTCTCATAAACTGTATATGGTATTTCACACTCTAATGGGAGGGAGAGATATGAATTGTGAGAGGTGCAATAGAATTGAACATAGAGAAGGGAGCAACTAATTCTGCTTTACCGTGACAGGTAAAGCTCCACAGAGATAGCAAAATTTGAACTTGGCCCTGAAACATGGGTAGGGTGTCCTAGCCGAACAAGGATGCCTTGTATATGTGCACTTGTGTATAACACACACACATACACACCTTGGCTTTATTTTTGTCTCCAATGAAAATAACTTAAAAGAGCATAGTGTTAATTCTATCACATGGTTATTCTCTCAGAGAATATTTCTTATCACTGGACAATTAATTTATCAATCACAGACCTCTTTTTTTTTTTAAGGCAAACAAGAAACAAAGGAGCAGAAACAATGGTTTTTTACAACTGAACATTTCCATGGTAGTCTTTGTGATTAAGTTAGAAAATAGCCCCCTCTTGTGACCAAAAATCAACTAATTGGACTTGAGTAAGTTTCAGAAAGGAGGAGTCAACAGGAAAACAGGAAAAGACTGCCCCTTCAGGACGATGCTATTGTTACATTTCTTAGGTTAGAAATTGCTGGCTCATAAACACTTAAAACACCCTTCGTTTATGTTGGTGTGATTAATTCTGATTATTGACTCTAATTCCAAAAGCAGGTTTATATTTTATCTATCCTGTAGGAAAAATTTTTTAAACTCTTCTATTATTTATTTTCTACATTTTCTCTATATTCACTGTTGTTCTTTACAAGGTGCACAAGATAAACAGTTGTAATAAACATTTTAACCTGTTTTTTTTTTTTCCAAAAATTATCAATTGCAATTAGATAGCTAATGGAGGTATCATTTTTGGAGGGTGAGAGAGGATTTCGAAAAACAAATAAAATAGAAAATTAGGTAGTCAAAGATGATTTCATAAATATTTTCAAATCTGTTGCCTTTAATCTTATCTCCAAGCCCTTATATACTATTTAAAATAATGACACAGTCGTGAATTATTATTTTAGGTAACCACAATTAACGGGTGTAATACCCAACTATTGAAGACTGCCATCTTTTGAAGATGAAAAAGAACAGCTTTATTAACAAATACAGATCTTAGCTTAGCTTTAATACTTAGAAAAATACTAGGGCAAATCACTGATCAGCCAATTTGTATTCATCCCTAGCAAACTGCAGAATGCAAAAACAAAACAAAAACAAAAATGTAGCTTTGTAAACACAAAAGTACATGAGCTTAATCAAAGGTTAAGATGGAACTAATGTGTTGACCCAATTCTCCTGAATAACAACATTAACAGTTCTTTTTATGATTATTTGCTCTAACATTTATTGAGGGTTTACTATGAGCCAGGCTTGGTGCTAAGAACTCTACATATATTATCTCATATAATACTATTGATATAACTCACATTTCACAGATGAGGAAACTGAGGCTTAAAGAGTTTAAGTAATGTGCCCGAGATCAAGTCATAGGTCAGCTTTTAAACTCAGGCTTACTACCTCTTAACCACTATGTTTGTTGGAAACCGGGACTAGTAGTCCCAGCCTCACATACTCCAACCCTCTGCATTTTAAGTTGTATCTAGTTTGGTCATGGGTATTCAGTTCAGTCTGTAACAGCTGGATAGAGGGCAATCTTCCACATGGTGTCATCCCCAAGTTGCTCAACAAAGACACTGTCGTTAAGAGAGCCAACTGGTGTTGATTAAACGTCAAAGGAGAAGAAAGTGTGCTACTTTGACTAAAGACAGAAAGGCCAAGGATTCTGTTTGAGAAGATTCTTTAGATTCATCTAAAGGTGAGGATTCAGGCTTTCTGATCCTGTGAAGTATAATATTAGATGATAATTACACTCTTTAGCATCTGGAATCCAACTTTATTCTGGTGTGTTTCAACTGAAGCTCTAAGGCTTTTAGGTCGGGTTTGGGATGGAATAGAGTAGTCTATTCTAGTGTGGACCAATTCTGGGAAACTCATCTTAATTCATCCATAAGTCACAACACACCTTTTTTTTTTTTTTTTTTTTTTTTCTGTCTGCACAATTCCCCAGTCAAAGCTTTTCTGGAGTGGAGCCATGCACAGAACAGGCACCAAACTAATAGCTGTTGAATGATTGGAGGAAGTGGCACAAAGGAATCTTAAATTATGAAGAGGAGTAAGTTATAAAGGAGAAGGAAGATATTCCAAGTAGAGAGAACATGTACAAAACTGGGCAATAAGAATTGTTTAGGGAACTCCGAGTGCCTGAACATGGCTGGAGTATAGGCTGTGTGATAGAAAGATAGTACCCCTTAGTCACAACTAAGAGCCAGCACTCTGAAGCCTACTAGCTTTGGTTTGAATCCTGGTTCCACTTCTCACCAGCTGTGTGTCTTTGGTCAAGTTACATAACCTCTCTGTACCTATCTCATGGGGTGTTAGAAAGAGTAAATGAGTTCTAGCATAAGAAGTGCTTAGAACAGTGCCTAGTACATAATGAGTACTCAGTAAATGTGAACTCCTATTGCTATCATGTGGGTGAGTATTGGGTGGTGGGAGAGGCAGGGGACGGGTCCAGGAGTTTCCTATGCAAAAAGGAAGAACATTTATGCCAAAAGCCATGGAGAGTTTTTGAAGGTTTGTAAGAATTGGGGAGACAGGGTGTGGTTTGAATTTTAGAAAGGTGATTCTAGAATGGTTTAAAGAAGACCACACTGAAGACAGGAAGACCAGTAAGGAGGCAATTGGAGTGATCCAGATGAAAAGAAAGGAAGACTTAAACTAGGTCAACCAGATGCAGTGAAGAGGGGAGAGAGCACCAAGTGAGAGTTAGCTGGTCAAATACGCAGGACTTGACTCAATCCAGGCACTGGACTGAGTTAGAGGAAGGCTGAATCTTGGTTGTCAGGTGGCGACAATTGGATGGGTGAGGATACCAATCACTGAAAATGGGAACATCAGGAAAGGAGTGGATTTGGAGGAAGATGGGGAATTTAGTTCTATACATGGTGTCTTTGATTTTGGACACACTGAGTTTGAAGAGAAGGGCCAAGTACCATTGCCTACTAGGCAATGGATAAACAGCTTTGGTACTTCAGAGAGAGATCAGAACTCTGATAAGAATTCTAGCCAATGTATTAAGTAGAGTTTATATTTCTGGACTGAAGAACAATAATTTTTTGTTGGTTAAGATGCTGTCTATGTCTTGATTATAGATAGTAATGTTAAAAAGATTAACTAAAGCCCATCGAGAGCATGGTGAAGTTCAGAGATTCTTTTGGCAATTCGAGAACATTATCATTTATCGTTACACAGTAGTGACTAAAACAAAGGCACTGCCAAAATCAAAGACATACAAATCACTGATTAGGTTATATTTTGAGGATTTTAACTGATCTTCTTTGCAATGCCTCACCTTTGGCTGGGACATTTAATATATAGTCATTATTTAAATGTGGCTGGGACGTTTATCAAATGTCTGCATATGGGTATATTAACATGTATGTGTATATATATATATAATGTTTGTAATTTTACACTTTTCAGTCATTCAAAAATTTTACTATGCCTCTGCAATTTTTCACCTTTCCCCCATAGGTATCTCTGATGAATATATAACACCTATGTTTAGCTTTTATAAAAGTGTTGCAGAATTGAAAATGACTCAAGAAGAGTATGCTCTGCTTACAGCAATTGTTATTCTCTCTCCAGGTAATTTCAATGTTACATTTTTATTTTTATGCCGTTTGTTGGTTTTCCCCTCAAGTATAGTAGTAATATTAAAGAAAATCTTGGATAAAAAACATAAAGAGAAAGTAAAATGGCATATAATTCCACCAGTCAAATGGAACCATTGTTAACATTTCAGTGTAGTTGTTCTCAGCCTTTTTCTAAACATCATACTCATTCAGTAATTTCATTCTGAACACCTTATATGCACTAAACATGTTTCTAGACATTGTGGGATATAGCAGCAAAGAAACAGGCAGGATACAGCTACATGGAGCTTACATTCTAGTAGGGTGAGAAAGACAGTAAATAAAGAAATGAATACAAATAATTTTCAGGAGGTGGTAATACTACAAAAAATATAAAGATGTGGGTATAAGGAAAGAAAGCAGCAGCAAAATGCTGTTTTAATCAGTGGTCAGGGAAGGCTTTTTTAAGGGGTTGAAGTTTGAGCAAGGACATAAATTATATACTTTTAACATAATAAAGAACATACTGTCTTTAAGTGTACTTTTCCCATGTCATTAAATAATTATATTGGTAAAAGCTTGTTGTAATACATACATCATATTCTATTGTATGATGTACAGTCATTTACTCAGTTTTACCATGTTTTGATATTCAGGATGTTTCCAGATTTGTTGTTGCTGTTGTTTTAAACAACGTTGAAATGAACACCTTTGTACATAAAATTTGTCTATATTTTTGATTAATTATTTGGGAGTAAGTGATGCCATGTTCTTGATTTGTAAAGCTTAATTACAATGATAGCCTTAAACCACTTTTTTTTTTTTTTTTTTTTCGGTACGTGGTCCTCTCACTGTTGTGGCCTCTCCCGTTGCGGAGCACAGGCTCCGGACGTGCAGGCTCAGCGGCCATGGCTCACGGGCCCAGCCGCTCCGCGGCATGCGGGATCTTCCCGGACCGGGGCACGAACCCGTGTCCCCTGCATTGGCAGGCGGACTCTCAACCACTGCGCCACCAGGGAAGCCCTTAAACCACTTTTATACATGATACTGAGGCAGAAGCTAGTTGTTAGTTTGTTTTACCATAAGAAATTATAATTTAAAAAAGAAAAACTTTTCAGCGGTACATACTAAAGTTACACATATTTATACCCTATAACGCAGCAATTCCAGAATATACCCACCAGAAATGATACTTATGCCCATCATAGAGTTTACCTTGAGTGCGTTTATTACCTAGTCCAACCTCGTACTGCTCCCTGCATGATGGGCCAATAAATCAAGGGACGAGGTGTTGGGACAAGGAATAGCAACTTTATTTGGAAAGCCAGCAGACTAAGAAGATGGTGGACTAGTGTCCCAAAGAAGCATCTTACCCGAGTTAGAATTCAGGCTTCTTTTCTACTAAAAGGGGAGAGGGTATGGCTGGTTGCTGCAAACTTCTTGATGCTGGAATCCTTTGTTCTTGCAGCTGTCCACGTATGTGCCGTCACAGTGTTCCTATAAACCTCCAACAAGATAAATGTTATTCTCTGTTCTGCAACTTTTTATCTCTATATGAATGGAAAAGTGTTATACCTTTAAAGGTCAGAACCTTGAGAATGGGATATCGTGTATATTTCAGGCTCTAGGCAACATTCTTTCACAAAAGGCACAGAGCCAGCATGACTAAGCACAAGCAACAGAGCACAAGGGTTAGAGCTAAAGGAATAGATTCAGTATGGAGTCTTTCTGGTACCCATTGATTGGAAGGAGAATTTAGGGAGGCCTCTGGGGGGCAGTAAAGGTCTTATAGCTTGATCTAGTTGTGATTACATGAGTCTAAATACGTGTGTGTAAAAATTCATCAATTTGAATACTTAATTTGTACAGTTTAAGTGTACATTTATAACTTACACTTCAAAAACGTTAACATTACTGTAATTATGCCAAATTATTACTTTTTTGTCATTTTATTTTAAACTTCTAAACAGACAGACAATACATAAAGGACAGAGAGGCAGTAGAGAAGCTTCAGGAACCACTGCTTGATGTGCTACAAAAGTTGTGTAAGATTCATCAGCCAGAAAACCCTCAACATTTTGCCTGTCTTCTGGGTCGCCTGACTGAGTTGCGGACATTCAACCATCACCACGCAGAGATGCTTATGTCATGGAGAGTGAACGACCACAAGTTTACCCCGCTTCTCTGTGAAATCTGGGATGTGCAGTGATGGGCATTGCAGGGGCAGGGTCTAGCTCTTCATTTTCCTCATAATATAAATCCTATATATAACTTTCCTTTATTTCATTTGTACCTGGTTTTATGCAAGAATTCTCATCAATATTTATGTGGTAGTTATATAACCTCCACAATTGTAAATGGGGGGCTAGGTTGAAATACTTTCTCTACATTGTATTCTACAAGGCTTCAGGGAATCTTTCACTCAAATTGGTATGCCCTGTTTGCCTAATTAAATTAATCATTACTTCAAGTCTATCTGTTGAAATAGGGAAAATTTCATTTTGCTCTTCATCTTACCTTACTGCATATATTTTATTAAAAGGCTGTGTTCAATTTGGGCAATAAACTGAACATAATGGCAACAGGCTTTTCTTTGGGAACAAAATTTGAAAAATATACAACTTATTTCTTTAAATGATGAATAGCATCCTATCAAATCTGAGGGGGTAATTTCCAAAAAGGTAAACTCTTAGGACATAAATTGTGCTTTTCTCATCCCTGGAAGCCCTGGTGAATATTCATTCATTTTCCATAGCCCCCTGATCATTTCATATTCTTTGAAGTTCAAAGAGAATAGCATACAGAAAAGTTAATTATTCTCACATAAAACATTCCCTCAAGCAATCTCTTTCCTTAGTTAGGGTCTTGAGGCAGCATTTACAAATTCAGAGTACCCAGATAACTCCAGTGATGGGACATTCCATTTAGTCTCTTAAAAGTGCTCACTATTGGCTTTAGTGCATATAATTAATCATTTTTCGTTTGTTTGTTTTGTTTTTGGAAAACACTCCTTCAGCAGGGTGCACAGCTGTGGTATACTTCCCCCAAGGCAGGAATTAGTTCATTTCCTTCCTTCATTGTTATACTGTTGCATTCTTCTCCCCATTTTCCTTTGGTGAATACAATAAAACACCTATAAGTAATGGACTTATATGTCCCTTTCTCCTGAAATCAGCCAAAACGGAGCTTGCTTAGCAAGCAAAGAGGTTTTCGTATTAAAATATTAGGGCAACCCTGAAGTCCTAAAAATGGCTAGTCAGTAGAAAATGGAGTGAGTTGGGGCTAACATTAGTTGGATTCCATTTGCTACAACAAAAAAGACTTGAGTCCCCACTAGGTTAGATATTGTTGCTAATCTCCATAGGAGATACAAAGATGATTAAGACACAGTAACTGCCTGGAGGGGCTTACAAAGAGCAAAGTGCTGTGGGGCTCACCTGGGAAAACCTCAAGGAGGAGGTGGCATTTCCCCTGGGCTTGGAAGGATAGTCAGGACTCCATAGGTCAGGGTAGGAGGGGAGGGGATTCAAGGTGAAAGGGGTGGCAGGAGCAAAAGAAGGGAGAAAAGGGAGTTGTGCAGATGTTAAAAGACCACAAGTAACCTGGGCCAGAGAGGGAGGGTGCACAGTACCGTTGTAAGCCACAGTTTCACCACTGCAAAATGAAGATCTCAGTACCCACCAACTAAAGGGATTTAGCTGATGAATGAAGAGCAAATGGGAAATTGCAGACCCACCAGGGAAGAGGGGGGTAAGGAAAGGACATTTAAGACAGAGAAGTAAATTTCTGAATGCCTGAGGGAGTAGGTCCAGTTTGGGGAATTGAGTGTATTTTGGGGTTTCCAGATCATAAGGCATCTGTGGGGAAGGTGGTGGGAAATGAGTGGGAACTAAGGGGGCACTGCAGACAGAGCTAGGAGTTAATCCTCTAGGTCTGGATTTATGCAAGTGGTTAAGACCTTATAATAGCAAGTAATAATGCTTCTTATGTGGAAAATGAATTGTGATATAATGAGAAATATATATTTGGTCTTTGTCCCCAGTTTCTGACAGAGAGCTTCTAAAACGCTTGGCATTAGGAGCATCTTTCATTATTCATAACAAGACCCTTTCAACCACACCTGAGTTTATGCTAATAAGGTGACTCTTGGGAATTCCCTGGTGGTCCAGTGGTTAGGGCTCTGCGTTTCCACTGCAGGGGGCATGGGTTTGATCCCTGGTTGGGGAGCTAAGATACCACATGCCACTTAGCGCGGCTGGAAAAAAAAAAGTGACTCCTGGTGGGCCCCTAGATGCTTCAGGATGGGGGATGTCTGCCAGAGGAACCAACCATGTGATTAGAGGGTTAGAACTCTCAGTCCCATTTCTCAACCTCCAGAGAGGGGAGAGGGACCCAGAGATGGAGGTCAATTAGCAATGACTGATGATTTAATCATTCATGTCTATGTAATGGAACTTCCAATTAAAAAAAAAAACAAACCCTAAATGATGAGATTTGGAGAGCTTCTGGGTTCGTGAACACATCGAGGTACTAGGAGGGTGGTGTGCCAGAGCATGGAAGCTCCATGCCCCCCCCCATGCCCTATGTCTCTTCCATTTGACTGTTCCTGAGATGTAACCTTTATAATAAACTGGTAATGGTAAGTGAACTGCTTTCCTGAGTTCTGTGAGCCACACTAGCAAATTAACAAACCTGAAGAGGGAATCATCTGCAAGTATCTCATTTCCAAATAAGGGCACATTCTGAGGTTCCAGGTGTACGTGAAATTTGGAAGGAACACGATTCAACTCACTATATAGATATGATATTTTAGTATTGATCACAACTGTTGTTATCATACAATTTTATATCATTGAATTACAGGTATTTGTTAATGTAAATCAATAACATTCCTTTATAATAGAACTTAGTCTTGTTTTTAATGTAGTTGGCTCTCAGACCATCTGCTGAATGAGTAGTTTGTGAATGAATCAAGATCTCTATTGTCCCAAAATTTCATCCAGCAGTTCATGCAAGGCACAATCTCTAGATTGATAGTCAATAATGCCAAAGCATTAAAAACAACAGCAGAAACTACAAAATGCAGAACAAAACAACTAATAAACCAATAAAAAGAAAAAAAATTCTCCAACAACTACAGTAAACTTCGAGCAATAGAGAATTATTGATGAGCTGTGGGGAAAAAAATCATATTTCAATATTCAAAGGTTATATAAGAGACTCTTCTGTATTTGGTAGAGATGTTTAGTCAGATGAACGAATATCTCTAATGTAATAACTTGAAAATTTAGATCTCCACGCATGGTGCTTTCTTAAAGCGGGCACATAATCACAATCTCGGGAAAGTCAGAACTAAAATACTTTATTATCCTATGGAAGCAAACTGGTGAGTCTTGCCTTGCATGTTACAACCATGTCAATTTCAAGTGAGAACATCTAAAACATTGCTATTAACCTAACCACCAATTAGAAATGTACACATGAAAGTAGATTGCAGCTCATTAGGTAAAACCCTCAATTACTAATTGCAGTGTTAAAATCAAGGTAGGTAAGATGGTGAGCGTGCTTAGGGGGCAGGGCACTAACTGGGAATTCATGTAAAAGTGAGGTTGAGGGAGCAACAAGGAGAACTTTTCTCTTTTTCACACATAAGGGAAAAGCAACAAGAATCAAAAGAATCTAGAAGGGAACTCCTTACCCAATCCCCACATTTAACCAGGAAGTTAAATGTGGAAGTTAAATGTGAGGAAGATGGGCTTAGAGAAGTGATTTGCACATATTTCCTGACTTCGGATTCACTTTCCATCACAATGTCCTGTGTCGTTTAGAGGAGTTACTAAGACAAACCGAACAGACAATGAAAATAAAAAGAAAGCAACCATAAAAATACCCTGCTGCCAAACTTTCAGCAAATGGCTTAGAGAAATGTTAAGCGGTGTGTGTGTGTATTTGAATGAGAATGTGTACATACTTCAAATAGCATAGTTTCCATTTTTAATAAGGGGTATTCAAATGTTTAGTTACATAGTATGTATGTAAGAAAAAATAAATGTTAACTACTGGCTCATCAAACAAGATCCATGTGACACAATTTACTTATTCTTAAGGTTCTGTAGAGAAGTGTACATATTTTGATATTAGGGCTCAACGAATCCAATTTAAAACCATAACTCCACTTGAAATTTGGCTAAATGAAATGGTATGGAAAATTGCCCTTTAGTTTTTGTGTGTGTGTTTTTTTTTTTTTTTAATAACTTTTGGCTGCGTTGTGTCTTTGTTGCTGTGTGAGCTTTCTCTAGTTGTGGCGAGTGGGGGCTACTCTTCATTGCGGTGCATGGGCTTCTCATTGTGGTGGATTCTCTTGTTGCAGAGCACGGGCTCTAGGCGTGCGGGCTCAGTAGTTGTGGCACGCGGGCTTAGTAGCTCCGCGGCATGTGGGATCTTCTCGGACCAGGGCTTGAACCCATGTCCCCTGCATTGGCAGGTGGATTCTTAACCACTGCACCACCAGGGAAGTCCTGCCCTTTAGTTTTAAATAGAAACACTATAAAACATAGGTTGATTTGAACAACAGGTCCTGTGAAAATGAATCTATAGCAGTCATGGGCAGCAAAGGGTTCTGGGATAGACATCAGTAAAAAAATGGAGCAACCACTCTTGGGCATCAGGTTCAATGACCACTTAAATGTCAACTTTTGGATGACCATCTTCACCTGCTTAACCCATAAGGTAAGGTCTGTGAGAGCAGGACCCCAGTGCTTAGGATGGAGTCTGGTGCAGAGAAAGTGCTTAACAGTATTTGTTGAATTGACTTCTCAAATCTGTATCTCTTTCACAAACTAATTTAACCAGCTTCAGACCTAACTTTCCAACCATCTTCTGAACACCTCAACCTGCACGTTCCTCTCACATTTCAAAGTGAACACAACCCCACACCAAAATGCATTATTCTTCCCCCACAGTTGTTTTCCCTGTGTTCCTTAGAGCAGCATAGCTGTCACATGATACCAAGTCCAGATAAATCAGCCTCTTGAATATCTCCAGACACCTCTTTCTCACCCTCCCTTCTGCGCTAGTTTATGTAATTATCATCTTTTAATTTTTACAATTGCTGCCAGTCTTACTCCTTTCTTCAAAAATCCTCAAAAATGAATTTTTTTTCTTTTCCTGAAACACAAAATCAATCACAATTGCCTGCAAGAAAGGATCTAAATTCCTTAGTACCTATGAGGGTTTTCATCTGTGCTTATTCCTCCAGCCTGATCTACCTCCGAATCCCCAAACTTTAATCATTCAGAACTACTATTCCCAGAACAACTGCTCTCACATCCCTGGAAGCTTGTTTTTCTGCCTAGAAAGCACTCCTTACTCCAAATTATCGTCTCTCTTGGCAGATTTTTATTCGTCCTTCAAAATTCAAGTCCTTTCAAACCTCTGACCATCACCCTCCAAGACTGTTAGGTGTTCCCTCTTTTCGCAGACTTCCACTGATTTCCACTGAGTCTTCACCACGCTGCTGGGCACTTGAAGGCAGGGGCTGTCGTTTTCACTTTTGTCTCCTCAGCGAGCAACGGTACCTCCTCATTGTTTTTGATAGGTGAATGAAGGAGTAAATGCTGAGGAACATCATTCCAGGCAATTCCACTCTTTACAGATGGGAAACTGAGGCCCAGAAAGGCAACATGATGTGACAAAATTTAACTAAGAAGAGGGGAAAGGCCTGGCCTTTCAGGCTTTCGGCACCGATTTTGCCCCCGTAATAAGCCACAATTAGTGATCACAGACCTACCTCTTGTTACATACAAGACCAGTCTCCATACTTCAACTCTGGGAGCTAGTACGCAGCTCTAATTGCGTTGAGGTTACTCCTTCTCCTCCCCCAGACGCCAACATCCTCTTTCCGCTTTCAGTTGTGGCCTGCAGCTACCGGATTTCTCTCCATCCCTCTCCCCACACTCCTCACAGGACTCCCATTCCTGCAGGGTGACAGTTTGTATCCGGAAACCGTAGCGCCCTCAGTACAGCCAGATCGCGGGTGGATTTAGAATTGGGAGGGGCTCTTAACAGAACAGGATAAAACTCAGAGCAACTCTACCGCGCACTATTCCGGGATGCTTGGAGGAGAAGTTGATTCACCTCGCCTGCTAATCGGGACAAAAAGGGTTTGTTGCTGTCGCTGAGGGGCCAGATGAGAGGAGGTACTCTGTGACCAAGCCATTTTCTGTGAGAAGAGGAGCTTAGCCCCCCAGAGTTGTGAGACGCCAGGCTGAGGAAGACGAGGCGCCCCTCGACTCAGAGGCCCG
Source organism: Monodon monoceros (assembly GCF_005190385.1). Classification (NCBI taxonomy): domain Eukaryota; kingdom Metazoa; phylum Chordata; class Mammalia; order Artiodactyla; family Monodontidae; genus Monodon; species Monodon monoceros. The sequence continues at coordinate 79,912,603 of NW_021703783.1, forward strand.
CGGGTCTCCTGCTTCTCGGCGGCTTGGGGGCGGGGCCTCCAGCCAAGCCCCCTCTCCGCCTTCTGATTGGTTCCTTCAAAACAGGCGGCGGCGAACCACTGCGAAGCTCGAGGCAGAGGCGGCGGCTGCGGCGGCGGTTGGGCAGGGGCGTGCCGGCCAGGCACAGATTGAGCGAAATGTCGCCCCACAGGGAGCAGTGACCCTCCTGCGCCTGGGCGGGTGAGTACTTCCCTGTTTGCCTTCTCTTTCCTCGCGAACTCTTACTTGCCTTCTCGGGGCTGCCGCGCCTCAGCTTGCGCTCGAAGAGCCCCCAGCGCTCCGCGGAGGGGAAGCGGTGGTTCGGTTGGGGCCCCGAGTTGCGGGATCCAAGATGCTGTGCGATTGGCCCGCTGCGGGAGTCTTGTGCTCTGATTGGTCCCCGGGGCCGTCAAGGTGAAGTTATGCCTGCCTTCCCATGCCCACCCGGGTGCTGTGCGAGGGGCCACAGGTGTGCTGGGGCGGGGACGGCAGGTGTGGGTGTGCTAGGTTAGGGGAGAGGTAGCGACCCGCTGCCGCTCTGCTTTAGACTCCAAGGAGGGATGAGAGCCTGAAGCTAGTTTAGGCTCTCCAGGGGCACCTTCATTTCCAAGCACCTAGCACATATAGGGTCACTTGATTCCTTAGTGCCTCCCTCAGCAAGAAGTGATGAAGTCACTGACGTTGGAAGGAGAATGACACATAGTCATTTTGCACTCTGGCAGAGTTTACAGTTTCTTCCGTATTTGTTCCCTCCAGTCGTTGCAAGGCCCATGTCGCCGAATAACTGGAGGCTCTGTTCTATGCTTTCCCCACCCACACGTCTCGGTTTGAAAGGCTGCATTACGGGGAGGTTTGTAGATTGCCTTGGAAGTCGGAGGAAAGTTTTGGAGGGAGTGCTTGACCATGCAGTCACTCCTGGTTCCTAACTTTTCGAACCACGGGATTGAGTCTTATGGATTTAGAGTGCTTTGTGGTACGTCTGGTGAAGTTGAGTCGTTATTAAGTGAAGAGATTTTTTTTTTTTTGCAGGCCCTGTCTAGGTCAGAGTTTGGGTTTTGCTTCGTTTGTGTGGAGAGTGCTCATACCTACTCTCTCAGAAGATAAGCAGTTTGTGAACTGCTGTCTGATTACCTCACTTGGGACTTAAATAATTAGGAATTGGAATTCTCACCACCTCAGATTCCCTTTGGGAGGAGATTGGAATAGATTTGAATGAAAAAGTGGAAACTGGTGGTAGTCGTCTGGTGTAGAATCCCGATACATGTTGCCTGTCTGACTCATCTCTTTAAAAAACTCATTAAAAACCCACAGATTTTGAATAGTGGGTGTCTCTGCTATTTTTATATTAATGAATTATAAGTAATATTTCTTTTAATGTAGCAGAGTTTCTAAACATGGGGGCTCTGAAATCACACTTTACTATGTGTGTGACCTTAGGCAAGTTACTTAATCTTTCTAAGCCTAAGTTTCATACTGTGCAAACGAAGGTTAATAATAAATAGTTCCTACCTTATTGATGTGAAGGTCATTGTGAAGATCAAGTGAAATAATCCATAGTACAGTGCCTGACACATAGCTTGCATTATTTCTATGCTGTTTAATTTGGATTAAAAGTTTCAAGCTATCCCCAAAGGGCAGGCAGAGAGGAGCAGAAGGTGAAGGCAGTGCCAGAGGTCATGGTAGCTGTCATTCGTTGATTAAGTTAGTCCATGTAAAGCACTTAAAATTATTTCTGGCACATACTAAACACTCACTACTGCTTATCACGCATTATTACCTAGAATGTGTCAGGTACTGTTCTAGGTGCTTTACTTATATTATTGTTAAACCTCTTAATAATCCTGCAGTCTCCTTGGTGTTTTCTCCATGTCATAGATTAAACTGAAGCTCAGAGAAAGGAATTAAGCTACTAAGGTCCACCCAGAATTCAGTCTAGACTGTCTCCAGTGTCCAGTCTCTTTTTTTTTTTTTAAATCACACTACTCTTGCATTTATATTCCCAGCTATAAGCAACTTCTCTGCAGAGTTGTTTGTATGGCCCAGGTTCATTTCTGCTGTGGGTATCAGTTTATTTTGAATACTTCATTAAAAAGTAGTGAGAAGTAACTTGTGATGGTAAATCAAAGTGTGTGATAAGGGAATAATGTCAACAGTATACCTGCTAATATACTAAAAAACTAAATGAGTCCAGTGATGTTTGGATGATTGGTCAGTTCAGAAGTAATGTTTCCTAATTTATATTTTCCCATTTAGTTTTTGCTCATTTACTGTACTTTTTACTAAGCAGCACTTTCTTTTTCTTTCCTGTCAATCTCAATTTAAGTTTGGAGATAAGAATGAAAGTTCAGTTATTTCAATAAGTTTTTTCAATCTGGCTGTTGATGAGGAAAGTAAGGGATTAAGATTAATGTGTATTGTTATGTTTTGCTTTCTTACAGTAACATGGCTGTGTATGTATATCTATATATGTGTGTTTTACTTTCTTCCTATTATTTGTTGCTTCCTATACTTTGATATCAGATATACCTTTACATCCTTAATGAACCATACAGTGTACATAGAATTTGAGAGACTAGGAAACTTGAGTCTGTCAGTCTGTTTTCTCATTTTGAATTTCCCTATTTTAGTTGAAATGTAACTGCCATAGAGAAATGCCTAAGAAGTAATGTTTATAAGATGCAGGCAATAATTATAATTGTATCTCTTTAGTGTTTCTCCTTCTAAAAACTCATAAAGTTTTATCATGTTATTATGTTGTTACAGAGTAGGTGGTTTTAACAGAATGTTGCCATGTATTTCATAAGTGAATTACTAATGTACAAAGACCTAGAATGTATGAAATGTAGCAGAGACATTAAATGCAGTTTTGTTTTTGCTGCTGAAAGTGTCATGGGGATTTACAGTATTAAAACCATCAGTCATATGTTAGATATTGCTGAAGTGCTGATAGAGACTTCTGCCTACTCTCACAAAACATAAACTTTTTTGTAAGAAAGTATAAGCTATGGTGAAGAACTCACTTTATATGGAATTTTAAACATTATGACTTTTGTTTTCCCTTGATGGATGACTTGTTAATATTTTTGATCCCCAAAATAAAATTGGCTCTTGGGGCTTCCCTGGTGGCGCAGTGGTTGAGAGTCCGCCTGCCGATGCAAGGGACGCGGGTTCGTGCCCCGGTCCGGGAAGATCCCACATGCAGCGGAGCGGCTGGGCCCGTGAGCCATGGCCGCTGAGCCTGCGCGTCCGGAACCTGTGCTCCGCAACAGGAGAGGCCAAAAAAGTGAGAGGCCCCCGAACCCCCAAAAAAAAAAAAAAAAAAAAAATTGGCTGTTGAAAAAAATTATTTAACTTTGTTCAAGAGTTTTTCTTTTTCACACACACACACACACAGTTTAGAAAACACTGTGATCCCAGTAACATACTTAAATACTGTACTGCAGATTGCTTTTGGTTGCATGACATATAATAGACATCTTTTCATATCAGTACATACAGCTCTTATTCTTTTTTTAATGTTGTTTTTACATTTCTTTGTTACCGTATACGTATGTTTTCCAGAGTCTTTTAGTCTATCATATATAAAGGCAAATGGATTTTAAGTTTTAAAAAAATTTTTGTATCCCACAAAATTTTATGACAAACTAATAATTCTGTGTAATACAAAATTAAATTATTCAGGTTGGATCTCTGCCAAACATTGCAAAAGGAAATTTTCAAATAAAAGAGTAAAGACTCCCAACAAATGAAGGGGCTTTATATTTTGCAGATAACATGTGATGTTTTATTACGTAGTAAGAATCTTATTTCTTCCTCTTAAAAATCTTCATCTGCTTTGGAAGCTACCTTTACCTTAAAGGAATATACCACAGACTTATTTCATTATTGTTTCATATTTCCTTTAGTAATAAATACAACACTTATTGTTTAGGAGTAATTCCAGGGCTAAATTTAGCACTGAGTTCTACATACAAGTGGAAGAGATGGAGAAGGTTACCCCCTTACGAATCTTATTTTTTTTTTAAGTATAGAGTACAGCAAAATAGAAGCCTATATTGCTATACAACCTAAACAGGGGAGGAGGTTCACAGAGGCTTTTTAGAGCAGTTGAATCTGAAGGGTAGGTAGGAGTGAGTCTGAAAGAGGGGAGGAAGGGGAGCGTTCCATGTAGATGGATCACAGAGATGAGAGAGCAGCGTGCTCCACGGGCCAAAAGAAGTTCAACATGGCTGGAGTGTAAGGGTCAGAGGTGGCCGGGGGGATCCTGTAAGGCTTTGATGGCTTCCTTAAGGACTTTAGGCTTTATCCTGAAGGCAGTGGAGAGCCATTAAGGGTTTTTATTTGTTTATTATTTCTGGCTGCGTTGGGTCTTCGTTGCTGTACGCAGGCTTTCTCTAGTTGCGATGAGCGGGGCTACTCTTCTTTGGGGTGCATGGGCTTCTCATTGCGATGGTTTCTCTTGTTGTGGAGCACGGGCTCTAGGCATGCGGGCTTCAGTAGTTGTGGCTCACAGGCTCTAGAGTGCAGGCTCAGCAGCTGTGGCACACGGGCTTAGTTGCTCCGTGGCATGTGGGATCTTCCCGGCCCAGGGCTTGAACCTGTGTTCCCTGCATTGGCAGGCGGATTCTTAACCACTGCGCCACCAGGGAAGCCCCCATTAAGGGTTTTAAGCAGGGAAGTAGTAACATCCTTAGATGGGAGTTTGTGAAGGCTCACCCTGGCTGCAGTACATGAACAAGTTGGAGGCATGAAAGGGTAGAGAGAGGGCGACTGGTTGGAGGCTGTTTCAGTAAACCTGGAAAAGGATGGTGGTGGCTTGAACTAAAGGAGTGGCCTTGGGTATTGAAGAGAAAATGTAAAGGTAGAAACAACGAGATATGGCCACTGATTGTTCTGGCTGAGGTAGGGTTGGAGCCTGGGGCGGAGCTGTGAGAGAGGAAGGAGTCCGCATGACCTGGAACTTGGTGAGTGTGGGTGCTGTTCCCTGAGACAGTAAACACTAGGAGCCTTTGTAAATATTTAAATGAATGAGTGAATGAATGATCTCAGATGTACAAAGGCAGGGCCATTGTTGATGACGATAGCACACACACAGCAATCACAATGGCTTTTACCTGTAAATTTTGCATCTTTTTTTTTTTTTTTAAGTGTACTATATACAGCTGGTGCCCTTTACTCGTTGCTTCAATGCATTGGCCTTGCTACGTCTTCTAACCATGTTTGGATACGTATCGCTTTCTCTAGGTCAAATGTCTTGACCCTTTGGGAATATCTTCCTTTCTTCGCTTAAGATGTGTATTAGTTTCCTATTACTGCTAGAACAAATAACCACAAACTTGGTCGTTTATAACAACATAAATGTATTTTACAGTTGGGAGGTCAAAATTCTGAAATGAGCTAAAAAAAAGAAAAAGACGTTAGTAGGGCTGCATCCATTTTAAGGGTTGGGGGTAGGGGGGTAGCTCTTTTCTTCCCCTTTTCCAGCCTCTAGCAGGCACCTGCGTTTCCTGGCTGCTTCCTCTCCAAGCCAGCAGCGTAACAGCTCCAGCCTCTCTCTTTCTCTGCCTCTTGTGTCATGACATCTCTTTCTCTCTCTCTGCTTCTCTTGGCACATCCCCTTCTCTGGCTGTGACCTTTCTGCATCCCTCTTATAAGGACTCTGGTGATTACATTGGGCTCACCAGGATAATCTCCCATCTCCTTAGGCCCTTAATTTACTCAATCGCCAAGATCCATTTTGCCCACGAAGGCAGCATATTCACAGGTTTTGGGGTTTAGTACATAGACATCTTTGGGGACCATTATGTGGTCTACCACAATGGAATTTATTTAAAAGCCATAATAAAAATGTACCTGTCCAGTAGGGCAGCCCTATGAATTCCTGAGTAGCACATTGCTCCCGGAGTCCTTGTGCACTGGCACAGCTGTTCTGTCCCGTTCATTTGGACCCTCTGCCAAATACACCAGTTTTAGTCATTTTTTTCATAGTGATTCCTCTGGTGTATCAGGCAGCTCACTTAACCTGCTGGTACCTTGACTAGTAACCACTTCACATATTTCACCTTGGACATGTTTGGTGAGAGGCAAAATTATTTATTGGGTCACATAATAAATAAAAGTGAAAAATAATACCCAAAAAAAGTCTCCTGTCAGACATGTGCCTGCTGTATGGCTATTTCCAAGCTTTGCTGTCACATTTCACCTACCTGGTTTTTCCTAGAGATGTTCACATATCTCCCACCAGAAGTGTTTCCTAAACTTTCAGCTTGAATACTTCTCTCAACACTACTTCCGACAGCAATCCAGGAACTTAAAATATACTTGGTCAAGCAATGTACAGAAACAACGAAAAAACAGCATAAAGCACTGTAAGGACAGGTAGTTGGGAGAAATGCTATGTGAATTCAAGAGCTACAGATATAGGCAGAATTAATTCAGGCCCATCAGGAAGGGCTTCTGGGAGGAGGTAAATCAGAAGAGTTGTAAACCTGGATTAGTCGAGGTAAGGACTTTGCTGACTCTTTCTCTCGTGTCTAAATGTTGGTTTTTTCCAGGACTTGTTCCTAGATCTTGTCACTGCTTTCTCCATTTCTTTCTCGGATGATCTCATTCTTTCCAGTGGTTTTATCCCCCAAGGATTGCTGGCAATTTCTATCTCCTCCTGAACTTTCTTCTTAGCTCTAGATTAGTATTTCCAACTGCCAACCTGACATTTCCGCTTGAATGTCTTTGAAGCCTTCTCAAATTAGACATGACCAAAACATAGCACTTTTGCCCTGTCTCTGCTTTGTTCCCCGCTTCAGTCTGTTCAGACTCCCATCATCTTCATCGCAGTAAACGCTGCAACTATCCATTTACTCAACTGCTTAAGCCAGAAACCCAAGAGTTGTTCCTGACGCTTCACTCTGCCCTTACCTCCCTCGCCTTCACCCTCCATCTCTAACCATTATCAAGTCTTGATTCTAACTCCAAAATAGATGTCAAACCCATCCACTTTTCTCCGGTGGATACTTTGTCAGCATCCCTGCCCAGGCACCATCACTGGTCACTGAACTGCTGCAGTGGATCCCCTCCTCTTCCCCTTCCAGGCTGCTCTCCATCTCACTTCCTGTGTGCTCAGTTTCCTTTGCTGTCACTGTTTCTACCCCTCTATGCTTCTCCTTCTCTCAGTGTTTCCGCTAATTCTTTTCCCCACATCTCTACCCACCTCTCCTTCTGTTTTCTTCCCCCTTTCTCTGTTAAACCCATCAGTATTTCACTCCCATGTTTCTCTCTCCCCCTCAGGGAGCTCTGTTAAACTATGAAATACATTATGTCTCTCCCTTGGTTAAAACTCTTCCATGGGTTCCCACTGCAATTAGAATAAAATCTACTTTCCTCAGTATGGCGTCACGTGGTGGGGCTACTGCCTGACTTTCCAACCCTATCCTAAGCCGCACGTGCTCCACGCTTCAGCCATACTGGCTTCTTTCAGTTCTCGGAATGCGCCAAACTCTCTCCCCTTCTGTACAGAGTCTTTGCAAAAATTATTCTCTGTGCATAGAACTCTTCCCTGTCTCTCTCCCTGGCTAATTGCCACCATTCTTCAAGTTCATGTTTTTCCTCCAGCAAAACCATTTCTAAATCACTCAATCAAAGTCTTAAAGTAGGCCCCTGCTGTCTCTCTGTTTTTTCTTTCAAAACAATTACCATGATTTAACCTTGTGTATTCACTACATACACAAGTGAATGTAGTAGCTCCATGAGAGCATCACATCTGTTATGTTCATCACTGCGTCTGTTGCCTGTGGTGCCCAGTTAAATAAAGGGTGTGAATAAATGATTGCTTAATAAATGAAGGAGTGGACACTGCTTGGACAAACATATAGCTTGAACAGTGATAGAGCCACAGAAATGAGTGAAACCAATAGAGTGGACGGTGAGGAGACAGCCTGAATGGAGCAAAGGGCCTATGTGTGACACAATCCTTAAGCCTTATTCTAGCAAGAGACTTCTATGTTACACATTCATATTTGAGTATGGATGTTGGTATTTTAAAGTTTTTATGTTCACTTACAACCGTATTTATTTTTATCTTAGTAAAAGAAGCTTTCCAAATTACACTTAATGATTTCTCAGTATTAGCTTTTTCTTACCTCTTTTTAATTTGATGAATTATGTTAAATGAACTATAATTATGTCCTATCATAGTATCATCGTAACAACTCATTTGTTAAGTGCTAGCTATGTATCAGGTACTTTATTTGTATCACCTTATTTAATCTTTACAACAAGCATACAAGAGAGGTGGTGGTATCCCATTTAGCAGATGGGTCTGCTACTTTCTACTACCCCAGTGGTGCCTTTATGGTGATTTATTTTAGTATACATTAAAAAATATGAAATATGTTTGGTATGGATACAGCATTTCTATTTTTTCTTCTAGGCACTTAGGAAATATTTAACTCAGAATTTTAAAGCTGAGAAAGTTGTTTTTTATTCCCCTGAACAAATCAGTATATCTTCTTTAACTATTTTTCTAAATGAAACATTAAAAATGATGAAACGTTTTTTTGACACACAGAAGGGCGTACAGACCAGTATAATAATACCTGTGTTCTCACTGCTTATCTTGAACTGAAATCTTACTGGTACAGTTGAAAGGCCTCTGTGCATTCCATCCTAATCTCATCTCCGTCCCCTCCTCAGCAGTAACCACTGCGCCAACTTGGGCATTTACCGCATCCCTGCAGCTTATGTGTCTTGGCAGTCATCTGTCGGCTGGGTGCCGAATGTATATGTGTTGCAGTGGCAGTTAATGTTACTATTTTTCTGAGGAAACTTACTTTATTTCTTCGCTTTTTTGCCATTCTTTTCCAAGTCGGCCCCCAATTTGTACCAGGACTGAGACATACCACCTTGTGCTCTCCCCACCACATTTTATAATGTGAGTGAGGAATTAAAATATACTCAGTTTCAGAGCCTACAGCTGTGGAACAAAGGAGCAGCTCCACGGGCTGGCATTTTTTTCCCATCCTGATCTGAAGTCAAACTGGTATGAAGAGCCTTACCATAAATAATCTTGAGGACCTCATGGCTGAAAGCGTTTCTAAGTGGGCTAGGCCCAAATTCTGTTTAAGTTTTAGGTGGATAAGTGCACTCTGTGCTTCTAACATTTTCTCCAGATTTAAAAAATTAAGTATAGTATTCACTTGTGATCTGTGCATACGCTGTTTGTCTTGTTAAAGCAGGGTTAGCGGATAGTTTGGGCTTGGTCATTTGAGAGCTCTTTTTTTTTGCCCAAATCCAAGGGAAAAGACTTCCTCAAGATGGCACAGAATTAAAGTAGTCTTCTCCAAAAAGACAGACAAAAACAGAAACCAAAAAAAGCCAATAAATTGCTAATCGAGGTGCAGATCCAGAAACGAAGAGTTGCTGATTCGGTATAATTGGTTTATGTGGAAAAAAAAAATGTAGAGACTGAGGCTTTTAGGGAAAGATAGATAAGAGGAAAGCAGGTAATAAACTGAGTAAGAAGCAAGAATTGGGATTGTGATGCAGATTGGGGACTGGGCTAACGGTAGACAAGAAGCTGCTGTTGGGATTCAATGCTTGAGACAAAAATGATTTGGAAAGAGAATAGTGAATGACTAGAAAGTATGAATAACTGGCTCTTAGGATCTGGAACACAGTAAATACTCAGGAGTTAATGATGATTCACTGATACAATCTCATCAGTTTATAAAAGTTTTCCAATAAAAGCATATCTTTGTGTACCTGATAGTTTTTCACATATGAAGACATATTATAACTTATCTGAGTACCATTTATTAAATAACTTCTTTTTAAAGGTAATCCAAATGGTTAATTTTGTTATCTTTAAAGTAGTTCTTTCTATTTCATAAGAATGATGTGGGGGAATATATATATATATATATATATATATATATAATAGACTCTCTGCTAAAGTTCAGTGATTGAAGCTTGTGCACAAATTCTTCGTTTCTTTCATAGAATTAATTTTGTTGAATTTTCCATAAAAACTGCAACTACTAAACATTCTTGTGATAGCTTCTTTGTGACTGTGTCACTGTTCTTGATTTGCACACGCCTTATAATTCAGGCCTTCTTTTGTTTGGGGTTGGCAGTTCCAGCTGTTCAAGCTCTTGTCTGATTATGTGGGACTCCTTATTTTAATGGGAGCAGCTTCTTTGCTGTATTTTTTAAAAATGGTCTCGGAAGCTTCTTACTGTGGATCTTTGTTGGGGACAAAGGATTATTTATGCTAAAGGAAAACGTATTCCCCACTGAGTTAGCTCGTGGGAAGCATAACAAACTCATTAGTAATGCCCAATTGTACTTTGGCCTTTTGCTAGGGTAGAGAGAAGGAAAAATGACATCAAGGACATTCTGCTGTCCTTTGCCTTCTTGCAAAGACAATGTGATGTGTAACATCAGACTTTTCAGTTAGGTTTAGCTCCAGTTCAGCTTTGGTACTGGAAGAAATGTTCCTGAGAGGAAAGTGGGATGTGTAGTTGGCGCATCTACACATCTGAGGTATGTTTGGTATAACTTAGGGGAGAAAGTAACTTTTCCTTGGAAATTGATAGCCTTATAAGCCATTTTCTATTTTTTCTTAGAATATTTTAATGGTGGTTTACAATAAAAAATAGACTAGCATGTTATGCTGCTATAAGCAATCTAAAATCCTAGGTTTTATATAGTCTGTTATTCTGAGTGTTTTCAAACTCTTCACTTTCTTTCCTCTGAAAATACATTAAAGAATTGTATTAATCCAACTTAAAGTTGTGGGTTTTTTTCTTGTATGTTTCAAGAATAGTCCTTTAGAGTTCAAATTGCTTTTTTTTTTTGGTCTTTAGCACCTCATGGAGAAAATAACTTATGGAAAATTATTAAGGAAAGGCATTGAGTATTGTTTCATAGTTAAAATTGATATTTTTCTTTATTACCTTGTCATCTGGTGGAAGAAGCTTATGGTTAAACTTGAGAATTTATACAAAGTTCGGGTGAACTTATCTCTTTGTAAAGATCAGATGAGAGATACTTGACTTTCAGTATCAGTTGTGATATTTGTATTTACATTATATTTACAGTGTGTTTACAGGGGAAAATTCTGGGGCAGTTTTAAGGTAAGCTAAGTTTTATTGTTAGTTTTATTTTACTAGTCAGATGCTTCAAGAATTACTTTGATATTAGTGCCAGAAACTATATATTAAAGTGTGTTTTCCTCTTTCAAATGAGGAGTACTTTTATGAAGTAAGAAACGAGGAGTATGATTGCCTTCTCCTATGGTCAAATTATTCCAAATAGAAAAGTACTAGGTTTTCAGTCAGATAGGAGAATAAATCAGATTCCTTGTAATTTGAGGGTTTGGGGGAGTAGGAAAGCTACCATTGTCTGCATATTAATGTTTTGTTTTATTTTCATAGCAGCAATATCATTTCAGCATAGATGACCATGCTGCCTGCAATTCAAGTAAGTGGTTTTCTTGGGAAAATATATATTTAAGTTAATGAGATTAATATAATAAGATTACAGTAGTTAGAAAAAAACTAAAATTATCACAAAAATTTTGTTTTACTGTTTTTTTAAGCATCAGATTTAATAACACTTTTTATTTTCACTTTCTAGTTCTGAAAAGACTTTAATATTAAGCTTTCATTTATACTGCATATTTGTAAGAATCAAAAATATCTTAGGATTGGTGGGTTCATCGTATTTGTACTACCCTGGGAAAAGAATTGGAATAGTTTGTGATTTTCTTCTCATTACAGTTTAGTATATGTTTGTAGTTAAAAGAGCTTTCAATGAAAACAAATATAAATTCTTAATTTTAGATAACTGTACATGTGCCCTGTAATGCCTGTAAATAATGTGTCATTAAAACTTAAAATTTAGAGTGGTTTTTTTTTGGTTAGTTTTTTGGTGAGGGGAAGCAAGATGGAGGTAATAAGACAAACCAGAATGATCTTACATTTGATTGATTTCCAGAGTTGGTATTTATTCTTAGATGCTTTAAAAGTTTTCTTTCTTTTGACATAAACAGAACATGACTGAATTTTAACTTAAAGATAAAAATCACCTTGAAGGTCTACCTAGGAAGATGTAAGCGCTGATAATAAAATTTGCCTTTGAAAGTGAGAATTTTAGAGTCAGTCCGATTTTGTGTCTGATTTTTGTTCTGCCACTCTGCTTGTGAGATCCTGGCAAGTTATTTTACCTCTCTGAGTCCCCGCTCCCTTGCCTCTGAGGTGAGGATAACAGCGCGTATTTTTCAGGGTAGTTGTGAGGAATCAATGAGATAACATGAGCCAAGTGCCTCCTGGAATGTGTTGTTACCTAGTAGGCACTTCAGAACTTTGGTTGTATCATTGGTACAACGAAATTATCCGGATGTAAAGCTGGAGATTATAACTGTGTCGTGAAAGTTTTTTTTTTTTTTTAATTAAGAAAGAAGGCTTATCAAGATAGCAGTGTGTGATAGCCTAGAGAAGATAACTTATTTATAAAATGGTTAAGAACAATTCTGAATGGGATGCTGCTTTCTCCCTCCTACGCTGTGCAGCTATATCCTCCTACCCTACTAATAAAGAGTTCTTTTGTACTGTTTTCCTTTGGGGACTTGGGAGTCCATGGCAGTCTTCCAAAAGGTCTTACTCTTCCCCTTTGGGGTCTTCTCTAATCCACATTGAGTATGCTCAGAACTCCTTATTTCTCAAAACCAGTTTTTATCTGATTACTTCTGTTCATCTCTTTTTATCCAAGTCTCAGAATTGTCATCAGTTTCATGTTGATTATATTTTCTATATTCCTTATAAAGTGCTTTTTATCATTGCCACATTGACCATGTTTTTCTCATTTCTCTCCTAATGGCCATTAATACTTTCTTAAATTGGTGATTTTTTTTCCATAGTGTTGTCTTATAGTTCCACGAACCCGCCTCTGACCTAGATTCCACAGATCTGTCCCTATTGATACTTCTCCAAGAGTACCCTTGACATCCCTCGTGGAAGTTTTTGCTTCTCTCCCTGGTGAATGTGAGAACTTCCTCGATTTTCACCTCTTTGCTAATTAGGCTTCGTTTTTCATAAGTGCCTTGCAGAGAGGAGACACCCAGTAGATAGCTGGTTTCTTATTCATTTAATCCATGAAGGTCTTCCTTGCCCCTTTTTTATGTCCCTGATTCTGATTAGTAAATAAACTTACAGTCTAAAAATCAATGAACTAGATAGTTCCTAATCTCTTTTGGGTCATAGACCCTTTCCAGAATCTAACAGAAACTATGAACTCTCTCTCTCTGAGAAAAGGCCCATTTGTACGTAGGCCTAAATTTTTGCCTAAATGTAAGTTGTTTATATACTGATTCAAGTTCTTCTGTAGACTGCCTATGGTTAGGAATCTCTGCAGTGTGACAGCTTTCAGCATGATTGAGAACAATCTTTATACATGCAGGTTTTGTTATTAACATCTAGCTTTTAACAACATTAATATGCTACTGACTAGCCCAGGTTTTTATAGTTTTCTGCTTGTAATAATAGGAAAATCCAAGTACTCTTCTCCCTAATGTGCCAAGAACTTAGAATGACTTTCGTTAATTTTAGCTTCTCCATTTTCATACATGATATTTTCAAAACCACCTTCCTAGATAATGTACATGTTTCCTTGACAAACATTTGCATCTTCTCTGCCTTTTGTCAGCTCAGCCAAATGGTTAAAGGACAAATAACATTCTGCTGACTGTAAAATACCATTTATTGTAAGATGCATCTTGATTTTGATGGTACAAAGAGTCATTTGCTAGTATCTGTTCCTCAAGTATTCAACTAATATTTTTGACTGCCTATCATGAGGTAGGTCTTATACTGAGTCCTGGGATTACAGAAGCAAGACATTCTTATGAAGGGAAGATTTAGATATTATATCTTTGCTGTACTCCCTTTGAAGTAATTCTAAGACAATTTGGGGAAATAACATCTTGTTTTTTTCCAAAAACTTTATGGGATCCTCATGTATTTAGGAGTTAATTCCCCAAATCTCTACCCTCAGTTTCTGAAATAATGCCCCTCGAATAACAATGTTTCTCTTAGTATTTGGGTATTTTTATTAAGTTTTGCTACTCCTGCTTGCCTCTTGTGGTATATATTCATTGTCTTCCTTTGCCTGTGAGATTTTTTAAAAAATGTGTTTATTTCTCATCATAGGAGATTGGAAGCAGCTCTTTTCTTCCCCTCTATGTTTGTCTGGGTTAACAATGGTGTTGTTATGGCTTTTGATTTGGTATAGTAACACCTGCCTCAAATAAACCTCAGTAAGTTTAATATATTTCGGGGGGGGGAATTATCTACATTGAAAAATCAAGACAGAACTAGGTTCACTTGGTATTACCTATACTTATGCCTCTTTTTAAAAAACTTTTAAAATTTTTATTTTAAAGCAATCACAAACTTGCAAAGTGTTTGTTAAGTGTAGAGCAGAGATTTGAACCATTTGAGAGTAGGTTGCAAATCTAATGTCCCGTTACCTCTGGTACTTTAGTGCATTTATCGCGTGCAAGGACTCCCTCCTATACAGCCACAATGAAATCATCAGAATCAGGATATTAGCGTTGGTACAGAACTACTATCTAATACTCAGGCCACATTCAACTATTTGTCAGTTGTCCCAATAATGTCCAGTTCAGAATCACCTGTTGCGTTTAGTTGTCGTGCCCCTTAGTCTTTATTAGTATTTGCTTTCTTTAATGACCTTGACACTTTTGAGTATTACAGACCAATTATTTTGTAGAATGTCCCTCAATTTAGATTTGCCTGATGTTTTCTCATGATTAGATTCAGGTTATGCATCTTGGCAGGACTATCACAGAGGGATGTTGTGTTGTCTCGTTGTATCCTGTCAGGTGCATATGATTTTGATTGATCCTGTTGTTGATCATGTTCACCTGTGTCACTCGGTTAAGTTGCTGCCTGGGTTAAGTTGCTGCCTGATGAGTTTCTCTACTGTGAAATTACTTTTTTTCTCTTTGTAGTAGGTATTTCTGGGGAAGTACTTTGAAAGTATATGGAAATCTCATTCCTCATCAAAATTCCAGTTTATTCATTTATTTATATCTAGGTGGACTCAGAGTTGTCCATTTTATTCAGTGTGTTATAATCCACTTAGATCATTATTTTGATGCTCAAATTTTTCTTGATTTGGCCAGCAGAAGTCCCTTCAAGCTGACTTCTGTGTCCTTTTGCATGTTCCTATCATTCTTTGAGCACTTCTTTGCTTTCTGGTAAAACTTACTTGATTCCAACACCATAGGGTTCATTCTAGTTTTCTCAGTCCATAGTTGTACCTCTTTTCTTTGGCAGTGAGAAACCTGGCTCCCATTTGATAAATCCCCGTGTATGTAACCCGTCTCCCTTTGTTGCTGCCACCCCTCCCTGAGCTGATGCCCTTCTCAGCTCAGTTGGGCTCTGACACCCTGCACTGGGATGTTCCTCCGTTGTCCCCAGCGGACACCCTCTTTATCCTGCTCAGGGTCTGATGCTGCACAGGGCCGTTGCCATGCGTGGATGCCCTGTCACCTCACTCAAGCTCTGACCCTCCATTTCAAGCTGCCCTCCTGTGAGAACCCCTTTATCACTTCACTTGGGCTCTGATACCCCTTTCTGAGTTGAGATTTGACACAGTCTTTTCTCTAACTAATCTTATATTAAAAGTATATCTAATTGTATTTCAAAATTTTGCAAGTGTTGGTTTGATAGCATGTTTCTGTCAGTTTTTATTCTAAACCAGGGATTGACCAGGTAGTAAACATTTTTAGCTTAGTGAGTAAGTAGGCAGAATCAAAGCTATTATGTAGGTACTTACATAACTACCATTTTAAAATGTAAAAACCATTCTTAGCTTGTGGGCCATGCAAAATCAAGTGACAGACCACATTATTTAGAATTTTTTTTTTAGATAACACTGTTATTATGATTTAAAGTTTATAAAATGCCAACTATGCATTCATTCATTTATCCATTATTCAACAAATATTGTTAGGCCCAATGCTAGATTCTACAAAGATGTAGCTTATAAGGCAGGTATTATTAATTCATTTTACAGCCAAGATGCTGATACTCTGGTCAAGTAACTTGTCAAACTTATGCAGCTAAGAAGTGAAAGAAAAAAATTATTTGTTGACTTTCATCCCCTCAGTTTGATGGTAGAACCCATTCATTAATTAGGGATTCACTTACATTTATCACAGAATTGAATACGGAAAGTGTCTCAAGTATCTAGGCTAATAGTTTGCTTCTGGTTTATTAACTTTCTGTGAGCTGCTGCAGCTCTGTATATTAAATATGGTCTGTAATTCATTATTTAAATATAAATGTTAGGCATGCTGACTTTTAACAGGGTTGCATCCATTCGGTTGGTGTTTTCTCTAGGTGTGGTTTGGAGAAGACCTGCCTCTAAGTCCACGGAGTCCTCTGACCCCCAGACATGGGCCAGGTTTGGCTGATGTTTGTCAGTATGATGAGTGGATAGCTGTGAGGCACGAAGCTACCCTGTTGCCCATGCAAGAAGATCTGTCAATCTGGCTATCTGGTTTATTAGGTAAGGCTTGCAAAGATGCTCAAAATTGTAATCTCTTATTCAGTAAATGTTTATTGAGAATCTTACTCTTTGTCAAGGAATGATAGTTCCAGAGGCTGGGGATCCTCTAGTGATGGAAATATTTGATGTCCTTTTTCTCACCAAGCTTACATTCTAGTTGGGAAGATATTCTGATTCACCCTGACCCTCGGGGCTTGAACAGTAAGCAAGTTTGAGGCTTCATGGAAGAGGTCAGTAGTAAGAGCTGTGAATAATCAACATTTTAATTGTTAATGTTAAAAAAAATTTTAAGTGTATAGGTCTAATTTGGGGGTCTGTATTTTATTGATTTCTTTTTTCTCCTTAAACTTGTGTAAGGCATGAGATTCTGGGTGGAATATATGCTGTAGTTAAAATGATTCCTGTTTCTGAGGCTTCGAGGGGCAGAGGTATATGAAACCTAGGAGGAAATGTCAGCTTGGAGAATGCATGGCATCATATTTCTTTACTCAGTTAGAGGGACATGAGTGCTCTGAACTTTCTCCCTAGAAAAAAACTCTCTTTTAAATAACAGAATTTCATGTAGCATTGTAAGGTTTTCGTGAGGAGGAATATATATGTATAAAGCTCATCTATGGTCTTTGAAGAGAATTAAAAACGCACTAAACTCTCACTCTTATATCAGTTTGAAGATTTGGATAATTTCTTAAAAGTTTATTATGTAATAATGCTTCCAAATAAGGGATTTTAGAGGTGAAAAGTTGGTGTTTTCTGAGTGCTTGTTACATTGTTATCTTTAATTTTTAAATTGCAACAAAGACCATCTTACTTATAGAGAATCTTTCTTGTGCAAGCAGTTGTAATGTGCAGTGAATCAAAACTTAACCTTAATAGTGGATCTTGAAATATAAAACACTTTGGTGTTTTTCAGTGAAATAAAGTAGATGTCATTTATTTTTCCTGTGCTTCTACACCACAGATATTTTTGTTTCAGTTGACTTTCTCTTAATTTGATATTATCTGCTGTTTTAACTGTACCTTCTAAGAGTGAATGCTCAGAGTCTGATCTAATATTTGCCTAGTGTTTCAGCTATAATCCGATTACATTTAATTAAACTTTAACCATATTGTTTGAATTTACTGTTTCTAGAAGGCTCTTAGCTTTGAAATATGTTTTTAGGTATTGAAGTTAAGGCAGAAAGGTTATTGGAAGAACTTGATAATGGAGTACTGTTATGCCAACTGATTGATGTTCTTCAAAACACGGTGAAAACATGCAACTCTGAAGAACCAGTGGTAAGAAAATGTTTGACAGTAGTGATTTAATACCTTGGTACATATTGATTTGCTTATGTATATTTCATATCATCTCTACAAGGCTGTAAACTTCCAACGCAGCTATATGTAAAATCTTGGATAATTTACTTAATCTTTTTGAGCATCTGAAAAAATATTCTCACTTGTAAAATGGAGATATTAACATTTACCTTGTAGGATATATTTTCGAGGATTCAGCAACATTAAATGAGATAATATATAGATAATGGTTAGCTTATATAGATAATGCCTGGTGCATAGTAAATATCTAAATAGCTAGTTCTTCTTGAGAACAATAATAGTACCTTCCTTATAGGATTCCTGTGAGAGTTAAGTGAAAAAAGAGGTTGTGATGGTTCCTGGCACACAGTTAAGAGCTATTATCATCATCTTTTTATTCTTTATATATTGTCTTCATGGTAAATTCATAAATATTGGCTGAATGAATAATACGTTTTTTAGATACTTTTCTACCGTTGACCCTGAAGTTGGGATTTGAGGTAGATAAGGTTTCCTCTCTTTTCATCAAATATGGTTATTTTCACTCATGGGATCTGGTGTCTGTGAGTGTGCATTCTAGATATTAACATAGCGCTGGTGGAAATATAAAGTAGTACCATCTTTCTTGGGGGACAATGGGTAACATATATCACATTGAAAATAAAGCACATCCTTTGATACGTAATGTAATTCTAATTCCAGGAATTTATTCTAAGAAAATAACCACAAATTCACAAAAACGAGTGTGCAAAAAAAATTAAGAACAACCTAAATGCTCATCAGTAGGGAAGTTGTTTAAAATTAATTATGGTACCTAAATAGAGTAGAATATTATCTATTCATTAGAAATGACTTTTAATTTTTGTGTTTTTTTTTTTTTACCTCAAAAGATGCCTGCAACCTATCATTAAGTGTGCATGCACACATACACAAATCAGATTGCAGAAGAGCCTGTTTACGTAGCATTCTGTAGGTACAGATGTACTTGTGTATGGAGATGTCTTACTGAAATGTGGATAAGAAGATTTCAATTGATACTAACCATCTTTGTATTTGGCTGTGTTGATTTTTTTTTCCTATATACAACTAGAAAAACTCACAAGGTTATTGTAATCCTAGAAAATAATAGCAACAGGAAGGAAACATAAGGAACTGGTAATAGTGTGGTTCTCTCCAAGGAGAGAAAGGAACTGAGGGGTAGTGGTAGGAGAAAGACTTATACTCTACTGTGTCCATTGCATTTTAAAAAATCATATGTGTGAATTTCTTATTCAAGTAAAAATTTGAAACAAAACTAAAAACCCCTCAGCCGGGCTTCCCTGGTGGTGCAGTTTTTAAGAATGTGCCTGCCCCAGTGCAGGGGACGCAGGTTTGAGCCCTGGTCTGGGAAGATCCCACATGCCGCAGAGCAACTAAGCCTGTGTGCCACAACTACTGAGCCTGCGCTCTAGAGCCCGCAAGCCACAACTACTGAGCCCATGTGCCACAAGTACTGAAGCCTGCACGCCTAGAGCCCGTGCTCCGCAACAAGAGAAGCCACTGCAATGAGAAGCCTGCGCACCACAACGAAGAGTAGCCCCCACTGGCCACAACTAGAGAAAGCCCGTGCACAGAAATGAAGACCCAATGCAGCCAAAAAAAAAGAGATGAATAATTTCTAAAAAAACCCAAACCTCAGCCTCAGCAGGATTATCTGAATACTCTTGGTCCAGGAAATAAAAATGAATTAGGATTCTGTAAAACTTAGCTTGTCAGTTTTCAAAGAACTTTAATTAAGAATGGGCTACTACTTCCTTGTTTGAAAGTCTCCTCAAGAAACTCAGAACCATATTTATGAATCTGCAAATAAGGAAGTTAGCAAAATTGAGACTGTGTAAACCTTTAACATAGCAATAATTTTGTGTTTGTATTGAACTGTGTTTGGAGAGATAAACTATAAAGATGTGCTTTGGAATTATTAGACTATCATTTTTTATCTTAACTAAGACTCTCATGTCATTTTAAAAAGAAAGGTTAGAGATGCGTGATCCTGCTGCTAATTTTGACCTGACTGTTTTCCTAGGAATCATTTTCTAGAATATGCTTAATGAAAAGCAAAATAAAATGATTTTTGAAGATGCCTTTTTCCTCTAGTGCTATGCACTTTTTAGTTACATTCAATGCACTGAACATTTATTTAGTAATATTAAAATGGATATTTAATGAAAATATCCTTGATGCATGTTTGAAATTATTCTTTTGTCTTTTCCAGAATTTTCCAATGAGAAAAGTGCCCTGTAAGAAAGATGCTGCATCAGGTTCGTTCTTTGCTAGAGACAATACTGCGAACTTCCTTCACTGGTGCAGGCACATCGGCGTTGATGAGACTTACCTCTTTGAATCTGAAGGTTTAGGTAAGTGTTGTTGTTGTGTTTAATGTTTATTAGGATATTTTTGTATGCCTCACTTCTAATTTTTCTTTCCAAGTAAGGACTCAAATGCCACATCTCATTTTACTAGAAACATTTATACTCTAAATATATGTAAACAATTGGAGAATCAGATTCCAGATCAAATGTATGATAAAAGCTTTTCATTTATGTTTTAGATCCTATATATCTAGAATGGCCTGGACATATTTTACTTCCTAAATGAGTTGGCTATGGGAAGGTTCTGGATTAAGGCTTAACTAATTAATGTTTTCATCAAGAATTACTCTATCAAGTCTAAATTACTAGTAATTTCTTTTTAACTAGATAATTACAGAAATAACAGAAGGCCAAATGATGTATGTTCATGGTGTTTAGATTTACCTCGTAAACAGCAGCTGCCAATTTGGTTATCTAAATGGGCTAATGCTTTTAAAAAGTCATGCTCTATTGAAGAATTATTGATGTATTTTCTCATTTCATTTAAGTCAACAGAAACATCTGTGCAGTGACCAAAGTGAAAACTATCTAAGTTTTAGACTATATATTTCCTCAAAGTATTTATGTGTGCGTGCACGTGTGCGTGCACACACACACACACACTCACAGAATTTATAATGTTTTGATAAGAGCAGTAGCATACCAAGGGCGGGGGTCATGGGAATAGTATTCGGTCCTGGTAGAGAGAAGTATTTTGTCACTGACATTGCTTAGAATTGCCGGTTCATGGTGATAATAAAAAGCAAACCAACTTTTTAGTTGGTTTCATTATTGTATTAGGTTATTAATGTTGTAAATATTTCTATTGACCATGCACACCCTGTTGCCTGCAGACAGGTAGCTGTTCCCCACTGTTACCTGTTTAGTATGCCTCTGGATATTCTTATCCAGTGTAGAATTAAAACTAATGGATTGCTATTTTACCCCCCAGTTTGCACCCTGCTTTAATCCAGGTGTGCTCATCATTAAGCATATTAGGTTTCTTTTTATTCATAGCATTTAAAAAATTGAGGTATGTTCACGTAACATAAAATGTATCATTTCAAAATGTAGACTTCAGTGGTTTTTAGTATACTCACGATTTGTGCAGATATCACCATTATTAATTCCGGAACATTTCCATCACTCCAAAAAGAAAACCCATACCTATTAGCAGTTGGACCCAGTTACTCCATATCTCCATCCTCTGGCAACCACCAGTCTACTTTCTTTCTCTATAGATTTGCTACTCTGGACTTTTCATGTAAATAAAATCATGCAATATGTAGCTTTTGTGTCTGGCTATTTTCAGTTAGCATTATGGGTCATTTATGTTGTAGCATCTAACAGTACTTCATTCCTTTTTATGGCTGAATGATATTTCGTTGTATGGATATACATTTTTTAATCTACTATCAGCTAATGGACATTTTGATTGTTTCTATTTTGGGGTTATTATTAATAATCCTGCTATGAACATTTGTATGCAAGTTTTTGAGTGAACATATGTTTTAAATTCAGGGATATACCTAGGAGTGGAATTATTGGGTCATATGGTAATTCTGTGTTTATCTGTTTGGGGAACTACCAAACTGTTTTCACAGTGGCCACACCATTTTACATTCCCACTAGCAATGCACAAAGGTTCCAATTTCTTCACATAGTTGTCAACACTTGTTATTATTTTTTAAAATTACAGCTGACCCTTGAACAATCCAGGAGTTAGGGGCAGCGGTCCCCTAACCCTGCAGTCAAAAATCTGGATATAACTTTACAGTCAGCCCTTTGTAGCCACGGTTCTGAATCCACAGATTCAACCAACCACAGATCTTATAGTACTGTAGTATGTATTTATTGAAAAAAATCCATGTGTAAGTGGACCCACACAGTTCAAACCATGTTGTTCAAGGGTCAACTGTATAACCATCCTAGTGGGTGTGAAGTGGTATCTCATTGTGGTTTTGATTTGCATTTCCCTAAAGACTAATGATGTTGAGCATCTTTACATGGGCTTATTGGCCATTTGTATATCTTCTTTACAGAAATGTCCATTCAAATCTTCTGCTCATTTTTGGGGGAGTCAATTGTCTTTTTTTGTAGACTTGTAAGAGTTCTTTCTTTATTCTGGATATTAGGCCCTTATTAGATATATGATTTGCCAATATGTTCTTCTGGTCTTTGGGTTGCCTTTTCACTTTCGTGATAGTGTCCTTTGATGCATAGAAGTTTTTAATTTTGATGAAGTTCAGTTTATCTTTTCTTTGATTGCTTGTGCTTTTGTTGTCATATCTAAAAAACCATTGCCTAATCCAAGGTCACACAGATTTTCACCTATATTTCCTTCTAGGATTTTTATAGGTTTAGCTTTTACATTTTGGTCTGTAATGCATTTTGAGTTATTTTTTGTATACTGTGTGAAGAAGGAGTCTAAATTCATTCTTTTGCATGTAGATATCCAGTTGTCTTAGCACCATTTGTTGAAAAGACTGTTTTTTCCCCTTTGAGTTGTCTTGGCACCCTTGTTGAAAATCAATTGAACATAAACATATGAGTTTATTTCTGGACACTGTTTCATTCCACTGGTCTGTATGTCTATCCTTAAGCCAGTAAACACTGTCCTGATTACTGTAGTTTTGAAATTGGGTAGTATGAGTCTTCCAACTTTGTGCTTTTTAAAAGTTGTTTTGGCTATTCTATATTTCTTACAGTTCTTTATGAATTTTATCATCAGCTTGTCCATTTCTGGAAAAATAAAAGGCTCTTGGAATTTTGATAGGGATTGCACTGAATCTGTAGGTCAGTTTGGAGAGTATTACAATAACAATATATGTCTTCCAATCCATGAACATAGGATGTCTTTCAATTTATTTATATCATTTAATTTCTTTCAACAATATTTTATAGTTTTCAGTGTACAAGTCTTACAATTCTTTGGTTAAATTTATTCCTAAGTACTTTATTCTTCTTGAAGCTATTGTGAATGTAATCATTTCCTTAATTACATTTCAGATTGTTTATTGCTAATGTATAAAATGCAATGACTTTTGTATATTGATCTCATATCCTGCAACTTTGCTGAACTTGCTTATTAGCTCTATTAGTTTTTCTGTAGATTCTTTAGGGTTTTCTAAACAAAGGACCATATCACCTGTAGATACAGTTTTCCTTCTTCCTTTCCAATCTAGATGGCATTTATTTATTTTTCTTGCCCAAATGCCCTGGCTAGAACCTCAAGTACAATGTTGAATAGAATTGGTATGGGTGGACATCCTTCTTTTCCCTGGTCTTAGCCTCGAGGAAGACATTCAGTCTTTCACCATTAATAATGATGTTAGCTATGGGTTTTCCAGATTTCATATTTATAAAGTTCTCCTCTGTTTCTACTTTGTTGAGTCTTTTTTTTGTCATGAAAGGGTGTTTGATTTTGTCAAAAGCGTTTTCTGTGTCTACTGAGATAGCTGTATGTTTCTTTTCCTTTATTTTATCAATATGGTGAATTATATTGATTGATTTTCATACGTTGAACCAACCTTGCACTTCTGGGATAAATCTCACTTGCTGCTGGATTCAGTTTGCCAGTATTTCATTGAGAATTTTTTACATCTGTGTTCATAAAGGATATTTGTCTTTAGTTTTCTTGTGATGTCTTTTTCTGACTTTGATATCAGGGTAATATAGGCCTCATAGAATGAGTAGAGAAGTGCTCTCTCCTCTTCTATTTTTGGAAGAGTTGAAGAAGGCTGTTAACACATAGTCCTGTGCTAAAGATAGTTTAGAATAAAATTGAAGTGATACGTTTCTTCAATAATATCTCCTGTTAAGAGATCTGAAATATTAATAATTTAATGTTACTAAGGTCTTAGTTTTTTAGACTTAAAATACTACACAGGTAAGCATCCGTGGTAAATTTTAATCTTCTGGTTGACCATTTTCTTTTTAATTTCAGGAAGATGATAATATGTAGAAAAAATAAAAGTCTTTTCTGAGTCTCCAAATAAGTAATGCTACTGTCTTTTCTTTTACTTCTTTCATGCCATAAATATATTTGCTTATTTAATTTGCCCCCTAAAATATGTGGTCTTATTTTTCAGTTTTGCACAAAGATCCGAGACAGGTGTATCTTTGTCTTCTTGAAATTGGTCGAATTGTGTCAAGGTATGTATTCCACAATATTTCAGAATTTCAATGTCATAAACATTTTTTAAGCTGCTTTATTTTATCGAGAACACTATTTTCTATAAATGAAAATAATTTTTGATTGGAATAAAGGTAACTTAATTTACTGTTTTTTCTTTCTTTTTGTTTCTTTATTAACTTTGTTGTGTTCACGTGAGCCATGTCATGTGTCAACATCTGCTTGCTCATGTAGCTTGCCTTCATTTAGTATTAAACTGTAAAAGTGGATACTTACATTTTTCAGATCAAAAGTAGAGTAAGAGGGCTTCCCTGGTGGCGCAGTGGTTGAGAGTCCGCCTGCCGATGCAGGGGACATGGGTTTGTGCCCCGGTCCGGGAGGATCCCACATGCCGCGGAGCGGCTGGGCCCGTGAGCCATGGCCGCTGAGCCTGCGCGTCCGGAGCCTGTGCTCCGCAACGGGCGAGGCCACAACAGTGAGAGGCCCGCGTACCGGAAAAAAAAAAAAAAAAAAGTAGAGTAAGAGCATGCAATCTTTAAGCAGTTCAAGGTGAAGCAAGTCCTTTAGACACAAAGAGGGTCTGATAAGAAGGCTGAGGCCTGGTATCCTCCATACCTAGCTCGACCCCATCTTCACTCACGAGATGACTTGTTTTTTGTTTTTTTTAACAAGCTGATTTTGAAAGGTACGTTTAGGATCCCTGATAGAATATTGGGAGCATTCAGTAACCCAAATATATATATGCTATGATGTAAAGATGATAATCTGAATTTTTGGCAATCTGTGGGACATTATAAAGCATTTCCAGATGTCCCAGTGAAACAACTGGTAGAAGAGAGTCATATAGACTTTATTTAAAAATAAAAGATAACCTATTGTGATATACATGGAAGTACTTGGCTCAGACTTCACTTGTTTGATGAGATCTCATGATTGGTTTTCAGCTATGGGGTTGAGCCACCAGTATTAGTAAAATTTGAGAAAGAAATTGAGCTAGAAGAGACCTTACTTAATACTTCTGGGCCTGAAGATTCCATCAGCATTCCAAAATCATGCTGTCAGCATGAAGAGCTGCACGAAGCTGTAAGTAATTGCACACTTTCTTTCAACTATGATGCGTCAGAATCTCATAGTTCGCCAAAAGTGTTCCTCTTTCATTTTTATTAATTGAAGAGGGAAAAAAAAGTAGCATGAATGAAAGTATTTATTGCAGTATTACTTATAAGGCTGAAAAATTGGAAGCAATGTAAATACTCTCAAATTGGGCAATGGCTAGGTAAATTAGGATTTACTATTTTAGCAGAATAATCATTTTTGGTAATCATTATGAAGACTATATAGCAACAAGAAAAAAGTTTACTTTGTGAAAAGTATGTATCAGAACAAGGAGAATGAAAATAATTGATATTAGGGTAGTACCTTTACAGATGATTTTAATTTCTTTAGCTATTTCCTTTAATGTTAAAATGTTAATTACACAATAGCTAAAACCAGAAGAGAACATTTTTTATTCACAGCACTTACTCCTTTTAGGCTCACCAACTTATTTAGATTGTGAGTTAGTGCTGATTTGTACTGCTGAATATAAGTGGTATTTGGATATTTTAAACAAAGAAAATAAGTGACCTTTTATGCCTGCAAGCTTGTTATGAAAACTCAAGGGAACACATTTCTTTAAATATATATGTGCTATATGAATATATTCAGAGTCCACCTACACATATGTGACCTGCTGAGATCTTATGGTCGTGTTTAAAATTAAGGAACAATTACCTGATTCATTATTTTGAGTGCTGTTAAGAAATATACAGCTGCAATTCTGTGTACCTAAGAAACCTTAATGGATAGAAAATAATTACCTCCTTTCAAATTACTTTGTTATCTAACTTGTAAATGGTTCAAATAATTGTAAATTCTTTACCCAAGTTCAGAATATTTTTTAGCCATCTTATGCATGTGGTATGTATGTGTGTGTATGCATGTGTGTACATATGTGCTCATATAACCAAACTGAACAAGATAAACTTCATTGAATCGCTTATGAAAATCAGTTCTATTTACGATCATGTTATTTTGTTAAATGAATGATGTAGGGAGATAAATCCGGATCCTTCTGATCAGGCCCGGGTGAATCCACATGTGTCCATTTTGTGTAGATAATTAAGACACTCATAAATTTCTGTTAGTGCTCAGGTAAATTGGGTATATCTGAAGAGACTTTCTTTAACATCATGCCTAAGTGCAATTAAGTGTATTTGTTTAGATATACTCTGTGTGACAAGTAGTTGAGAAAAATATACTTTTTCAAAAATATAATTTTAGGAAAACAAAATGGTGTCCATAGTGGCTGATATGTGACTCTTTTTTTCAAATCAAACATATCTCAGCAAATATTTTCATTTAATCAATTTATATTAATTTCCATGTTTTAAATAAAGAATTTCTGAATTTTAATTTTTATTCCAGTTTTTACTTTTTTTTTTTTTTTTTTTTTTTTTTTTTTTTTGCGGTACGCGGGCCTCTCACTGTTGTGGCCTCTCCCATTGCGGAGCACAGGCTCCGGACGCGCAGGCTCAGCGGCCATGGCTCACGGGCCTAGCCGCTCTGTGTCATGTGGGATCTTCCCGGACCGGGGCACGAACCCGTGTCCCCTGCATCGGCAGGCTCTCAACCACTGCGCCACCAGGGAGGCCCAGTTTTTACCATTTTTAAGATATTTACTGCAGTTAAAAATTCTGTAAGCCCCTCGAGGATTAGAGGTAGGATTTTCTCCTCAGTTCTCATCTCCTTAGCAGACTATTGAAACAAAGTGAGTGCTTTTAGAAAAATGCCTCTTGAGTTGAAATTTTTAGAATTTACCTAGTCTTGGGTGAATATTGGATTGGCCAAAAAGTCTGCTTGGGTTTTTCGTAAGATGTTACGGAAAAACCCGAATGAACTTTTTGCCCAGCCCAATAGCTATAAATGCATCTCTGCCTATTTTATCAGTAACTTTGGAACAAATCTGGATATTCCCCCATACATACAGTATTACTTCCACATGGTGTTAAGGGACAAGTGAAAATTCCTGGTTAAACTTTATCTAACGGGTCCATCTTTGATTTGACAGATATATTAATCCAAGTCTTAAAACAATTCAAACTTAGTAACGAACTGTTTCCTCTGACTGAATGAATGTGTTTTGGATTGACTTCACTGTGTACACATTCACAGACCTTCTCCGGTGATCAGTGAGTACACGACGAGCCTGATTGCACTTGGGCAGAGAGAGAGAGAGAGACTCCAGACTTCCTCACTGTTAGGTTTTATTAGATTAGCTAATGTCTAATCTCAATATTTGACAACAAGTAAAAGAGAAGAGATAATAAATAGTTGAACTGTCTTTAAATTTTTATCTTTGAGTTTGATTTTCCCAACTATCAAATAACCTTGCATTTTAACATTAAACAAAATAGTTTTTGTCACAAGCACTAAATCTTGTTGTTTACTTTTAATCTTAGGTTAAACACATTGCTGAAGACCCTCCTTGTAGTTGTTCCTATCGATTTTCTATTGAGTACTTATCTGAAGGACGGTATCGACTAGGAGATAAAATACTTTTTATAAGAGTAAGTCTACCGTTTATATCCTGTTTAGATCTTGTTTTGAAATTGAATTTATTGCTTTACCAACCTTCTTTTGTTCCCCTTTTACTTTTTAAAAAATTGGAATAGAGGATGTTATTAATGGAAGAATTTCACTGTATAGGAGGAAATATATGGAATATTTTCAAGAGTATATAATGTGTTTAGGTAAACATGCTTAACACAGCAAACAACTAATTGAGCTAAGACTATTTGGACATTGAATATAATTGGGGGAAAAAATTTTTGAATACCTCAGGTAACTTATTCCATTTTTTAGATTTCCTAAAGAGGAATAATTTTCTATCATAAGAAGAAGAAAAAAGCAAAACCAGAACATCTAATAAGATTAAATGTCAGTAAGAAGAAAAAGAAGTAGAAACATTGCAGTTGATAATAATATAGACTTTGGGTCTTAAGTATGAAGCCTTTTTTTCACTGACACAGCATCAGCATCTATACTAATATGCTAATATACATGCTTGTTTTCTTCCTTTGTCCCATTTGCAATCTGCAATTGATTAATTGTCCCCTTTGCTGATAAGGAGGTTGAAGTTTACCTGTTCATCATTCTGTCCACTTATTGATACAAGAGCTGTTTTATTCCCAATTTAAGGAATGTAATATAAAAGTATGTAAAAATTATAATTTTACCACCTATATTTTCTTTTATTTCATATATTATTGTTAGTTCCCCATACCCTGTTCAACTCATATAGAAACAGGTATATGCATTTTGTCTTTTAATTAGATTTCTTTTCTTAAGCAGTATGATATAGTGATAGTGCACAGAGCATGGGATTTAGAGTTAAAATTTGCAGAGCAGTCTCATACAACTTTGCAGATTTGCCTGCTGAATGAACAGGGGCCTGAGTCCGTCCAGCTCGGGCTGCGCTGGCAGACCCAGGATATATCTTATCAACACAAAAGCACCTTTTGGGTTGGGCAGCCTGGTGCGTTTGAGGCCAGGCCAAGCTGTGTGGTTTGAGACAGTTTCCTTAATCTCTCAGAGCCATAATTTTCTCATCTGCAAAGAAGAACTAGTAATAAATTATATCAAAGTTTTTGAAAGATTAAATTGATATGATGCATACGAAAGTAATTTGTTAAATTCTAACATACAAGTTTTGGTAGTTTTTACCTTTCTTCTGTAATTATGTTTTTCTTTAGTATGAGTCTTTTTTTCTCTCCTCCCCTCCTTTACTCTCCCTTTTCCTTTCTTCCTTCAATATTCAGTCCTTGCAGTTTTGCGTATTAGTAATTTGGAGGTTTAGGATGTGTAAATATCTTCCTGACAAACTGGAGGATTCTCTGTTGTTAGCTGCATGATTCAATATGAGTTAAATTTGTTACTTTAGTAACGCAAGAAAGAGACTAGCAATTTATAGTGAAGCTGGTGGCAAATACACTGAATTTCATAGTCACAGACATCACAGACTGTGACTGCTAATGAACCGTAGCTGCACCTTACAGTTTTACAGCTTTACTTTTTACTTTCTTTTGGGGGAAAGATGCTTCACGGAAAACATGTCATGGTCCGTGTCGGTGGAGGCTGGGATACTCTTCAAGGATTTTTGCTTAAATATGACCCCTGTCGAATATTACAGTTTGCTACACTAGAACAGAAAATTCTAGCATTTCAAAAAGGAGTTTCTAATGAAAGTGTGCCTGATTCGTCCGCCAGAGCACCTCAGCCTCCTGAAATGAATCCTTTGTCAGCAGTTAGCATGTTTCAGAAACAAAATTCAAAACCTGGCACACCAATTGGTATTCCAAGGAGCAAAGAGAAGCAGGTACGTCTGCCAGGTGTGTTGCCACCAGCATCTTCCCTGAAAGGAGGCAATCTGGCCTGTGGGTCAGTCCGTTCTAAATTTCCAACTTCTCCAGCAGTGTCCTCTCATCTCAAACTCAGATCTTCAAAGGGCGTAACAAAGAAACCGGAGGCTCCTTCAAACGATGCATCACCTTCATCTGCTTCTTTAACTCCAGTAGGTAAAAGCACTTTCTCACCAGCTTTATTAAGAACTGCACCTTGTGTATCTGAGTCGTTGAGAAAATGTGTCTCATCACCCACTACTCCTAAGGCCAAGCTTATTCCAGCCCAGAAGTCAAGAGATGTGCCTGAATCCACACTTTTGCCAAGTAAGTGTTCTGGAAAAATTGAACCAAAGCATTTGAAACACCATCATGTGTCTTCCAGGGATTATGCAGTCTCTCATTCAGCTGCACGTTTAAATTCATCATCAAAGTGTCCAAAGCCACCTAAGGCAAATCTGCACGTAAGGCCTAACCCTTCTCCTTCTTTCCAGTCTCCTGCAAAAGTGACAGCATCCAGTTCCAAAACGATAACCACGGGTCTGAGAACACAGTCTCAGCCACGTGTTGGAGCTCCGCAAGCGGGGGCAATGCCAGCACAGAAACTTAAGTCAGCCTTGAATTTAAACCAGCCACTTTCTGTATCCTCAGTTGCTCCTGCAAAAGCTGCAGAGAAGTCGAAAGATAATATGGTTTCAGTTGCCAAAAAGCAGCCTCAGAGTAAAAGCACGTCCCAGAAGACAGGACCCAGCTCCTCCAGGTCCCCGGGCCGTACCCCGCTGTCCACTGTGAGTCTTCCCCAGTCTTCTGCCAAAGCACAACCTGAACCAAAGTCAGCACAGACTGCCACCAAGAGCCAGTGCTTAGCCAAAGGGCCTCCCCAAAGTGGCAAAGCCCCGGCTGCAACCAGGAAGCCACCCTCATCTGGCAAGGAGGCAGTTAGTGGAGATAAAAAACCTGCAAAGAAGAAGGAAGACAATGATCATTATTTTGTTATGACTGGAAGTAAGAAACCTAGAAAATAAACATAATGTGTCATTCTAAGAGAAGAGAGGAAAGAAAGAGAGTGAGTGTGTTAGCTGCACACCTTAAAAGTTTCTTCTATTTGTGTTTATCCAAATAGGTTCAGACATTAAGTACAATAAGATGGGGGTAGAGGTTGGGGCGAGGAGGGGCTCATCAGAATTCACACACCTGAATTCACCAGAAGGTACCCTTTTAAGGTGAACAGTGGTAAAATCACCGGGAGATTCTTATTAGTTATAGACATTTATATGATTTTCAGTCCATGACATCTTTGTTAATGTCTGCCCATTAATGGAAATGTAAAGTCAAATAACACTACTAGGTTTATAACTGTAGTTGCTGTATTTTGAATGTGTGTTAAATGTGGACGTTATTACCTGCTAATAGAAACGGAGGTGCTCTTAGTATAAGTTACTGCATTTTAGTTTAAAAGCAACGGTTTGGCACTTGTCTTGCAAAAGACATCTTATTTTGTTTCCTGTTCAGGATTGCCTGATGGAACAATACTAAGTACCAGTGGCTGCTGCTCATTAGCTTCCTGTTACTCTGGGTTTGGTAGAATTGCTATTATTTAAAATTTTTTTAAGCTTTCCAAATCAGAAGGAACTCATTTTTTTAACTGACTTCTATTAACCTTGGTAATATTTTGTTACCAGTATTTTTGGTAAAAAAAATAAAATTAAGGTATTGAAATATAAATTGAAACTTGGAAAAAAATTTTTTCACATATTATTTATAAGAACTTATACCTTATATTTTAGATGGACATTGTGCAATGTGAAAGGGGAAACGATTTAGTAGCTTTTAGCATATTAGAAATATTTTTTAATAGTGTAATTTTCTGTGAGTGCAGATATCAATTTTTACATTAAAATAATGTTTAACATCAGAATTATGTTTTAACAGTCTTAAAATTAAGGTGATATTAAAGAATATTAAAGTGGTGCTACATAAAAATTCTGTCATGTGATTACTATTTTTCTTTAGCACAATAATACAAGTTTTAATTAGAGGTTTCCAGTTATGTTAATTTTCTTCAATAAAGTCATGCTGCCTTCAGTTTTCCAATGGCAAATGGACAGTATGTATGCAGCGTTTTCTATTCTGTAGGCAGATTCTCCAAGGAACTTACCCAGATCATGTGGTGGCTATATAGACTATCGATCTGGGATGATATTTGTAAATAATATGTTTTTTAATAGATTGTGACTATTTAAAAAATTGTTAATGTACTTTCAGAAGTTTTAGGGGTGTGTTTAATAACTTTACAGTATTATCAGCTATCACAGGTTATTTTCCGTATTGAGGTCTGTGTTTCCCTATTTTAAACTAAAATGTGTTTTCTAAAGAAAAATAACGGTTCACACAAATGTGCAATCGTAGAATAATCATCTTAAGCTGACTACTGATGTTTGTAGATTTTAAAGCAAGAAACTTTTGTATAAAAGTAAGCTATCTTTTGTCTGAGAAATACAGTTAAAATCAAAGCTGCGTGCAGGCTAGTTTTTGAAATAATTGATGCTTCTCTTCTTAAAAGAGACAGTCACCAAATATTTAGTTGAGTTCCACTGTTGATCTGGGCATTGAGGGAGATAATATTTACATCTTTGGAAAGTGAAGTCAGTGTTCAAGAAGTACCAGAAGGGGCTTCCCTGGTGGTGCAGTGGTTGAGAATCCGCCTGCCAATGCAGGGGACACGGGTTCGGGCCCTGGTCTGGGAAGATCCCACATGCCGCGGAGCGACTAGGCCCATGAGCCACAACTACTGAGCCTGTGTGTCTGGAGCTTGTGCTCCGCAACAGGAGAAGCCACGACAGTGAGAGGCCCGCGCACCGCGATGAAGAGTGGCCCCCGCTTGCCACAACTAGAGAAAGCCCACGCACAGAAACAAAGACCCAACACAGCCAAAATTAAATTAATTAATAAAAAAAAGAAGTAAAGCAAAACCAAGTAAAATTCATTAAAAAAAAAAAAACCAAGAAGTACCAGAAGCTTTACATTTTTAGTGATGAGAAATATTTAATGCATCTTTCAAAGAGGAAGAATTTTACCTTTAAGAAGGAGTTTATTCCTTTGTAAGACCAAACAATTCTGTATCAGTAACTTCTGGAATAAGTTACTGATACAGAATAAAGTATCATCTGGCAGTTCCAAGAACTGGTTTTATTTTTTTGAAAAATTGTAAGTTAATTCATAAAGAGCCCTGTCTTCATCAGGCTACTGATGGTAGGAATTTCCAACTCTAGTTCTAATTTCACACTTTGATACAGTGAGAATATTCTTGAAATACACATTTTATCCAGTATTCATGATCAGGGAATTTCTCCAATTATATTCACATTGGATGAATTTTTATTTATATATAGCTTACTCTTCCAAAATAAATTTTTTTTTAAAGTAAGCAGTGGCTGAAAGATACTTTCTTCAAATATATTTTGAAATGCCCTTAAAGACCTAGTGTTTCTAATTGTTTTCACAATTTTAAAAGTACATTGTTGAAGTTAGAAAGAAATTATCATTTCTTCTTAATAGTAGTGCAAGATTTTAAAAGTTTCTTTTTTAATATTTAGTAAAATGAATATTAAGCTTAAATTACTGACGTACCTGGAAGAAGAAATAATGTGTACTTTCAAAAAAGAATGAAATATTTAAATTTTTCATTTCTATAATTTGTTAACGTGACTAACATATCAAATAAATCTTCAGAGGAAAATGAAATGCTGATTATTTTTGCATTGTTTGAGCTTACACTAGGTGTTTAAGGCTTATATCTTTAAAATGCTTTGATAAATTAGATGATCTCTAACTTTCCTCTCCACACTGAGTTAACAATTCTTAATGGATAAGGGAAATTTTTTGAGAAAAGAAATTACTGTTCCTTCTGCAATATATATCTGATACAAAAATCTGTTACTTCTTTAAAAGGCTTTAGTTACAGGTTGTCATGATACAGTCATATCCAGGTTTACATACTGACTCCATTTGAATCCAAAGTTGTGTATATTTTCTTGTGCCAGCAGTGTTTGTATCAGATTTTAACTTATATTTTCTCAAGTATTAAAGTTTAAACGTATATACCAAGTCCTCAGTTTACATTTTTGTGTGTTGTGAATACATTCTGATCACTTGGTTCATGTCAGAAGTTGCATATATGAAGCATTCATAACTTGAGGATAGTTTTAATTTTATTGCTATTTAAAATGCCCTTCTGATACCTGTGAAATTTATTTCACTGCTCCTAGGAGATTATCAAGGTTTTGCCATTAATAACGGTATTTGTTCCACAAGTTGTTGTATCTGCTAGAAGTTTGTCTCAGTAAGGCTAGACTCATATTTAATAATCTCTGATGACAGAAATAATTGATAAGTTATGAAAGCAGAATTCTATAGATCACATAAGTATTGTGTTCACAGAAGGCTACTGACAGTAGGAGTTTCCAATTCCTGCAATTCTGTTTTAATTTCACACTTCGATACAGTGAGAATATTCCTGAAATATTCATTTTATCCTATATTCATGATCAGAGCAATTATAAAAAGCAGTTAATTAAATATGTATTTTCTGTGATGTTTCCGAATGAAAACAAAAACACCACTTAGACAAAATCAAAATTCTTATTATATTTTCCTAATCATTTGTGAATGTAAAAATTTTAAACAAGTTCATTTTATGAAATTTTGGGGAATATTAGGAAACTATTAATGAAACACTTGCCAGTAAATCTGAAAATATAAAGACACATATTTTATTCAATTAGCTATTTTCCTATAAATATACTGTTTTGTTCTTGTAGAAAAACACAATATGACTCCATCTTGAAAAAATAATACATGCAAAAATTTAGCTATAAGGATGTTAGTCATAGCACATCTATATTGTTATGGCCATAAAATAGAACACCATACAGACATTAAAAAATGACGTAGGTGTTGATTCTTTTTTTTTTAAACCTTTTGGTTTATTTATCTTCATGTAGGTTACATAACAAAGTTTATTTCAGTAGTCACTTAAAACTAAATTCCTGAATTCTCACATTGTGTAGAAATATCACAGGAATCCTTTCTGGGTTGAGCAAGACGTTTGTATCAGTTCATGAGGTATAGTGACATATTCTTGAAGTTGGCTGTGGCTATAGCCAGTTTGCATATCTGAATATGATGACACTACTTTTGATTAGTCACAGCCACTGGTGAGGATAATTGACTAATTTAAAAAATGCTTGGCAAACACTTGGGATTTATCTTAAAAGATGTATGTATGGTGATGAAGTGATTTGTTTTGAGAGATGGCAATGATAAAACAATATATAATATTTCTGAATTGTCTGTGGTCTGCCAGGCACAATACTTATTGCATGGTGTGTGAAAGGATTTTTTCCTGAGGAAATGTTGTGGTAGAGTTTGAAGAAGCCTGCAGATATGACCTGCTTATTTCTGGAGGAGAATGGACAGGAGAGGGGAAGAGGGCACTAATAAGAGAGGCCTTGGAGTTATGGATTTCTTCCATTACATTAAATAACAGAGAATGCTGCACTTTTACAGAAGAAAAATGTTAGG
The DNA here is from genome assembly GCF_005190385.1 of Monodon monoceros. Lineage (NCBI taxonomy): Eukaryota > Metazoa > Chordata > Mammalia > Artiodactyla > Monodontidae > Monodon > Monodon monoceros. The sequence goes on from NW_021703783.1 coordinate 79,948,050, forward strand.
AACTTTCCAACTTACTGTCCAGGTTTTTGTTTTAAAATATTTATTTTCGGGGTTTGAGAAGATACTCAGAGCATCATGTATAGACTTAGATTAGCAAGGGTCCTGCTACTGCCTTATTCAAACTCAGCCCAGGGAGTCTGTTGATAGAGCATGTTAACTACTGAAGTCACACCAACCTGTGAGCAGCAGAGGGAAGTCAAGGCAGTGGTCCCAGGGAGCTGTGTGAGTTACCCCGAGCGCTGGCCCCTTCAGTGGGTCCTAAATGCATTGGGTCTAGCCCAGCAGATTCCTTGTATTACCTGTATTGATGATTATTCCAAAGCAATCTACTCAACCACAAGGCACCGAAACACCAACTCACTCATTTGCTCATTTAGCAAACATTTTTTCTGAGGTCTGTGGCAGACACTAAGCTAGATGCTAGGGATACAGTAGTAAGAGCGGTCAGTGCTCACCAGGAGAGGACAGTCTTCATTCAAGTGGTTAAAAAAAAAAGAAAAAAAAAAGTATGATGTTCTTTTTGACTGTAGCCCACTCAGTTCTTTCTGGGACAAGATACCTTGGTGAAAACCGTCTGTCTTTTCTCATATTGCTTTGGATCAGGAGCCCATAGAAAAAAGTGAAAAACTTGTATTTGTATCTGAGCCTTAAGAACAAGAGTCATTCACCACCAACTGTTTCTCAGAAAATAGAGCAGAAAGAATCAAGTCCTAAACAAGGGATGGGAAACAAAGAAATCTGAGCTTTCTCTGGATAAGCCATCAAGAAGCACACATCTCTAATACAAGGATGCTCTTCTAACTCTAGAATGTTTCCTGTGACAGTGGGGATTGATTCCCACCCTGACCCATCCACAAACTCCACCTTGGCCTTAACAAGTGTGCCACAGACCGAGGTGGGATCTCAAACCAGCTGCCTGTGGGAAGGCTGGTCTCCCTCCAGCCACCTCAGTTATGTTGGAGGAGCACAGCTTCGAGCAGATGCTCCCTGTGATTTGACATCTCAGTGCCTCCTCCTACTGCCTCAGCAGGTGACAGGAAAATTGTCCTGTAAAATGCATTGCTGTGACTCACAGAACAGCACCTTCTGGGCCTTTGCAGCATCTTCCTGGCTGGCCTGTAGCCCCAAGGGACCCATAGGTGTCCTGGGAAGACCTGGTGTGTTAGGTCAGCTCTTTTAGTTGCAAGACATAGATTTATTTCAGTTCTCTTTAGTACTGTGTTGTTTTATGGATACACAGAACCTAAAGGACGAGAGGAATCCGGCAGCAACCCAGAAATATCTGTTCAGTGAGCCTCACAGAAATTGGAACTGGAGTTGTTGAGAAACATGGGGAGCTCTAGAGACAGGTAATCTCATCTCCCTTCTGCAGCCCGAGTTCCCCCCCTTCCCTGTGGTTCTCTGCCAGGAACATACTCTAGCCAGCCTCCAACCTTCTGATCCTCTTTGTGGGTTTTCTTGCATCTTTGAAAAAACCCAGCCAACCAACCAACCAAACAAACAAACAAAAACTACCTGATACCATTTACCTGTTCAAAGTCTCAAGAGAGAATCTGATTGGTTTAGTTAATTACCATTGTTCTATTTTGGGCAGTTTTTTGCTCCAGGCCACTGCACAGGTCAGTAGTCAACCAATGAGTTGGCTGCCCTCCGTATACCCATCCCCCTTGATGAACCAGCATGGTGAACAGATAGGTCACGTGGTCTAGAGCATGGCTACCTTGATGTAAGGAATAGCTTGGTTCACTTGTCTTAGCAGAAGCTGCAGCCAGTTTTCCTTAAAAGGCCAGGCATGACTGATTTGTCCAGTTCTCTTGGTAAAGAAGCCCAGAGTTGGGTTGAATTTGGCCTGAGCTACCTAGGGAGGTCTCTTTGCAAAAAGGAGCCATCAATTTCCAGCACTGACCTTTTCTTTCAAGGTTATTGAGGCCAATATGACCTCCAAAATCCAAATCTGCACTTTTGATGGCTGGAAATGCTCAAGTACATGGATGTTACTGAGGACAGGTATAAATAATGTTCAGCAATGTTTGTTTTATCCCTGGATCTTGGAGACTCACCAGCTTTCCCTGAATTGGCCCACTCTGGGATATTTCAAAGCCTTTTTCTGAGTGGGAGAGAGAATGTTCTAGACCCTCGCTTCCCAATTTCTAAAGAAGCCTCTCCAACACTTACACTACAGTGTCAAAGCAATCAATTGATTTATCAATTTTTTAAAACCATCAGTGAAACCAGTGCTTGGGAATCATGTTATAAAACAAGGGATCTTTTGACTTTTTCTGTTGATGGTTTTGGTATTTTATAGACACCGTCTGAGATGCCCAGAATGTATTTTATCAGCCAGAATCATTTCTAACCCTGAAATTCTGTCCCAGTATGATTTTCAATGACTCCTTGAAAGTATTCAAGGGCTTTTACCTGTGCTGAGTCTTTGATTGTTTTTTCCCTAAGAAATTCCTATTAGATGAAATGGCACAGCTGCATAAGATAAATTAAGATTGATTTTTATTTACTAACACTAGGTTTGAAGCTGGTAGAGATGTTAAATATATTCACCAATGCCTGTTTGCCTCCTTGGAAACCAGAACTTTGCTGTTCCTTACAATTCTTCTTTGTTGTTTAAGTGATTGCAGGAAAAAAAAAAAAAACTATTAGTAGATTTCACCACCATATTTAGAGCTTATCCTAAAACCTGAAGGGGTTCTGAAATCATACTTAAAAAGAACTCACTTTGTGCCAGATGCCATTCTAAATGCTTTATGTGTAGTAACTTATTTAATTTTTACAACTCTGTGGGGTAGACTCTATTACTATCCCCATTTTATAGATGAGAAAACTGAGGCACTGAGGAGATGTTTCTTCCATTCCTCTGTGTGTTAAATTAGAAGGCCTGACACTTAATCATCTCAGCAAATACTTGATCATCAGCTCTTTAGCTTTCTCCAGAAGTGATTCACTGGGCAGAGAAGTGTGCTGGTCACAAATTGCGTGTCACAAGTGTCTCCTAGTTAGGTGTGTTGGCAATGTATCCAGTGTGTCTGATCTGTGGTATGCTGGTGTACACAGCAGTAACACAGCCCTTGGCCTCCTCCAGAGCCGAGGCTAACCAGCTATACCTTCTCTTACATCCAATTTCTCTTTTCCCCAGCCTTTCCCCCTTAATCCTACAAACATGCTCAAGTCTCTAATCACACTTTCTCTCTTCTTTTTCTCCCACATCCCCAAGTGGCCACCACATGTCGTCAGGATGGGCTAGGCTTTGCTGCAAAAAAGAAAACACTCTTCATGGCTTATAGCAACAAAGGTTTTACTCCTCAGTCATGCTAGATGTCCATCAGGGACATCTAGGGCTCTGCTCATCTTAGTTGCTTGGGGACCCAGGTTGATGGAAGCTCCATCTTGACAAACACTAAAGGGATTACTGTGGCAGGGAGGAGGGGCATGGGAATGGCCAGCCCCTCCTTTTTGAAATTCCTCCTTTGGTCCTCGTGATGCAATTCTGATTTTTCTCATGATTCTCTGATCCCTCACTCCTGTGTTCTGACTTGTGTTCCGTCTCTGCCCTTTTCATGTAGCTACTCCCTAAGGACCATTTATTCCTTGGCCCTCTTCTAACAAAAAAATATTTCCCTCCTTCTCTTCCTTCCTTCCTTCTTTCCTTCCTTCCTTTTTCTTTCTTTCTTCCTTCCTCCCTCCCTCCCTTCCCTTCCCTTCTCTTTCTTTCTCTTTCTCTCTCTCTTTCCCCTCCCTCCCTTTCTTTCTTTCTCTTTCCTCCTTTCTTCCTTTCTTCTTCCCTTCCTCCCTCCCTCCCTCCCACCCTTCCTTCCAGTTCTGTGTGAATGATTTCCAGATCTTTATTTTCAGCCCAGTTTCCCTGAGTTCCACTTCCACTGTCAGTAGCCATCAGCCTTCTCCCATTACTACCTCAAAATCTCTTACCTAAAAAGAAAATTTCCATCTCCACCAAATCTACTCTTCCTCCCAACTCCCCTATTTCTGTTGACATCCCTTCCTCTCCTCATATTGAAACTTTCAAATAATTTTAGAATGTGTCTCAAATCCATCCCCCTCCCTGTGGTACTTCCCAAGTTCACCAGCCTTCTCACCTCTCTCCTGGAAGACAATAGCCTCCCAATAGCTCTTTGACCACGCTTTCAGCCTCTCTGCATGGCTCAAGGCTGCACATTGTACTGCTCTAGGAGCATCATTCATGGTGTATTCTAGGTCAGTGGCTCCCTCTGGAGTTGTGCAGTTGCCCTGCAGGTCCACACTGAGCCCACAGTAATCTGCCTACAGCTCAACTTGAATCCTGACACACCACTGCTCAAAAACCTTCCTGGGCTTCCATTCCAACCTGAATAAAGGCCAAATGCCTTGGTTCTATTCCCCCCACAGGCCCCAATGGGAGTCACCCTCTCTCTTCTGTCTCCTACAGCAAATGGCATTTTCTACCCAGCTTTATAGTGATTTAAGAATAGTTTTCTTCACTTACTCTATGAGTGAGAAGGTAAATTAATTGAGGGATTAAATTAGTAAAGATTATTTGTTGCTAATGGTAGAAAAACTCAAGCCAAAATGGCTTAAGTTTTAAAAGAGAATATCTTGGCTCACATACATGAGAATTACAGCGGGTGTGTCTTACTGCTTCAGGAATAGCAGGGTGCGGGGCTCAGCAGAGATCCTCGGGACTCCTTCCCTCTCTTTCCACCTCAGGAAGCTGAAACCACAGCAGGCCAGTCTGGCGGGAGCTACAGCCAAGGAGGAGAGGGAGCTGCTGCCCGAGATGCTGCCCACTGCACTAGAAGAGGAGGGACACTCTGGCGTCCCCCTTCTCCTGTCTTCTAGTGGCCCACTGCTGCCTTCCATTGGCTGATGCTGGAGTCTAGGAAACACAGCCTGAAGGGGAAAGGCAAGAGGTGGGTCTGAGAGCAAACAGGTGAGTCACCAGCACAAGTACCTCACTCAAAGTCACACAACAGTAAGTGGTGGAGCCTGTCTTGAGCCATAGCTGAAGTTCTGAATCCTGCCACTCCTGCTGCAGCCAGCACAAAAGAGTATTCCAGCCAGAGGCATCTGTGTGAGCAAAGGTAGCAAAGTCTGGAACATGTTTGGAAATAGCAGAGGGTTCCTTTGAGCTACAGTGTAAGGCGCTTGCAGAGGAACAGCAGGGAATAGGATCCATACTATGTAAAATCTAAAGGCCTGGCTCAAGAATTTGGCCTTGGTTCAGGAAGCAAAAGGAAAGTTATCAAAGGAAAGAGTTAAGGTAATTTATTTATAGCTATAACGATGTGAGAGAGAGGAAGGAAATGCTTGGACTCTCTTCAAACAAAATCAAGATACAAAGTGAAATAATTCTCAAGAATAAAAATTACAAGCATAGGGCTTCCCTGGTGGCACAGTGGTTGAGAGTCCGCCTGCCGATGCAGGGGACACGGGTTCGTGCCCCGGTCCAGGAAGATCCCACATGCCGCGGAGCAGCTGGGCCCGTGAGCCATGGCCGTTGAGCCTGCGTGTCCGGAGCCTGTGTTCCGCAATGGGAGAGGCCACAACGGTGAGAGGCCACAACGGTGAGAGGCCCGCGTACCGCCAAAAAAAAAAAAAAAAAAATTACAAACATAATAAAGAGTTGCTTTTTTCCTAATTTTTGTATAGTTGCCATCTTTGATACTGGTAATAGAAATTAGGAAATCAAAAGCAACAAAAATAAACAAGTGGGACTACATCAAAGGAAAAACTGCACAGCAAAGGAAACCATTAACGAAATGAAAAGGCAGCCTATTGAATGGGAGAAAATATTTGCAAATCATGTATTTGATAAGGGGTTAACAGGCAAAATATATGAAGCGCCCACACAACTCAATAGCAAAAAAACAATCCAATTAAAAAATGGGCAGAAGACCTGAATAGATGTTTCTCGAAAGCAGACATGTGGATGGCCAACAGACACATGAAAAGATGTTCAACATCACTAATCATCAGGGAAATGCAAATCAAGATCAAGATGAGATATTACCTCACACCTGTTAGAATGGCTATTATCCAAAAGACAAGAAATAAGTGTTGGCCATGATGTGGAGAAAAGGGAACCCTCGTACATGGTTGGTAGGAATGTAAATTGGTGTAGCCACTATGGAAAACAGTATGGAGGTTCCTCAAAAAATTAAAAATAGTTACCATATGATCCAACAATTCTATTTCTGGCTATATAACTGAAAAAAATGAAAGTGCTAACTTGAAAAGATATATGCACCCCAACTTTCATAGCAGCATTATTTATAATAGCCCATATATGGAAGCAACCTAAGTGCCCCTAATGGATGAATGGATAAAGAAGTGCCATATAAATATATGATTTATAATTATGGAATATTATTCAGCCATAAAATAGATGGAAATTTTGCCATTTGCAACAACATGGGTGGATCCTGAGGGCATTATGATAAGTGAAATTAGTCAGACAGAAAGACAAGTACCATCTGATCTCTCATATATGGAAGCTAAAAAAAAAACGAAAAACAAACAAAAAAGAACAAGTAAACGAGTCTCTACTCTCTTTGCAGTACCTAACAAAGTACTTAGCACCTAACAGATGCTCAATAAATATTTGTGGAAAATATGAATTTAAAAAAAGTGTGGTAATGGTAGATCAAATGCAGAGAATTTAGAAATAGATCCACACAAATACACCCAATTAATTTTTGACAAAAGTGCAAAAGAAATCCAGTGGAGGGGAGAGAGCTTTATAACAAGTGGATTAATTGTGGTATATTCTTAAAATTGAGTAGTACAACAGCAATAACTGCTGCTACACACAACAACATAATGAATCTTACAGATACAATGATTGTCAAAAGTAGCCATATACGAGAGCTTAATAACAACAAATAGGAATGAACATTCAGTCAAGTGAGGACCTACTATGAGCTGGGCACTGAGTCGAGGCTTTAGAGCATGTCAACATGAATAATTTGTTGGGCTCTTCTTATGTTTTCCTTTCCTTTTGAAGTTGCAGGAGAACGCCCCATGTAATGACGTTTGATCTGAAAAGAGATCTGTGGTGTCCAGAAAATACACAAAATGATTGTTCACTCTGTTCTCATTTTGTGGTTTTAAATCTCAAGGTCATATGCTCTGGCTGGCTTTATTTGAAGTTAAATGGCTTGACCTCACTTGCAAATGAATGGAATGTGCACAAAAAAAGAAATGTCAGCTAAGAAGGAAAATGTCTCTGGGTGAGGGCAGTAAACTGGGAGATTTTACATCTTTTTTTTTTTTTTTAATTTATTTATTTGGCTGTGCTGGGTCTTAGTTGCGGCACGTGGGATCTTCATTGCCGCGTGCGAGATCTTCATTGTGGCGTGCGGAATCTTTAGTTATGGGAAGAGACTGAGTTAGTGATTAAGCCCCTTGATACTACCATTTGTTTAATCACAAACTGAGGACACTTGTTATTTAGTAACATGTATATCATCATCTTCAACGGCACAGATGCGCCAACTGAAGGTCTGGCTGTGAGCCATACATTAGGCATGTCACAAAGGGGACACTAAATATTATATAAACTGGGTTCCTGAAGGTGGCTAGCTTTACAAATTTTAATCAATAGGCAGTGAGTCAAAAAATATGAATCCCTAGGTGGTTGTAAAATTTAGTTCAGCTTCCCTGCCATGACCTTACACTTGCAACCTGTTCACTCATGCATTCATTCAACATTTATTAAGTACTTTCTATCTTCCATGATTTCAACAAAGATTTATTACTGGTACATATGTGCTCGGCTTTGGGTAATGGTGAATAAAATAGATATGAGTCGACCCTAATAGAAGTACTGTTTATGCCCACGGTTTGACAGAGATCGTGCTGTCCAAAAACTCACTCTTTAGCAGGAAGACAAACTGGTAAGCCAACCTGCAGACACAATGTCATGAGTGTATGGAGGTGTTCATTGGGAATGAGTGGTAAGCTCTCCATGTGTCATGGGAAGGCTTCTCTAAGAAGCTAATGCAGTAGCTGGACCTTGAAAGAAAAACAAGAGATTTCAGACATTTGGGGAAACATGTTTTTTAAAATTAATTAATTAATTAGCGGTACGTGGGCCTGTCACTGTCGTGACCTCTCCCATTGCGGAGCACAGGCTCCGGACGCGCAGGCTCAGCGGCCATGGCTCACAGGCCTAGCCGCTCCGTGGCATGTGGGATCCTCCTGGACCGGGACACGAACCCGCGTCCCCTGCATCGGCAGGCGGACTCTCAACCACTGCGCCACCAGGGAAGCCCGGGAAACATGTTTTGAGTAGAGCGAGTGGCAGGATGCTGAGGCATGGGAATGTGAAACATCATGCATGGTTTGGAATGCAGAGCTCTGAGGGCGTGGGGACAGGGGGGCAAAGCTAGGCCATGTGAGGCATTGTGAACCATGTCTTAGAACTCGGATTTTATTGTGAGGCGTATGGAGGCGGTTGATGGTTGTGAAACAGAGAAGTGACATGATCAGGTTTGCCTTTTAGGAAAACCATCTACCAACATTGTGACTCCAGGAGCTACTAGAGAGACTGGATCAGTGCAACTTGGCCACTCCCTGGATGCAGGTGTGTGTGTGGAGCTGACAGGGTATGGGGGAGGGAGTCTAGGAGACTCCCAGGCTTCTGGCTTTTTGCAGCAGCCTCTGTTTGACCCCCAGACTCCAGACTTTTCACACTAAACGCATTCTGCAGGTGACAACCAGACCTATCTTCCTGGAACAGATCTTTTGTCATGTTGCTTCCTTGTTACAAAACATTCAGCCAGGGTTTCTCACTCCACAAATACGAATTTCTGAGCTTCCTTCCAAGGCCCTTTGTTGGGTCTACTCTCTGGTTCCAACTTTAAATCCTTCTGCTCACCAGAACACTCCTCTTTCCATTGCTGCAAAGACATTCCTTTCTCTTCCATCGCGGTGTCCCTGTATCTTCCTTCTGGATACCTTAAGCACACCATCCTCCAAGGCTAGCCTAGCTTCATCTCCCTCATATGGCCTTCTCTGACCACTTCATGCCTCGCTGATCCGCTGTATCTTCATCTACTGCAGTTTGGAGCTAAGTACGTAAGACTAGAATATGAGCCTCACAAGGGCAGGGATTTTGTTTATTTCACTGCTACATTCCCACACTTGGGAACAGTGCGTGGAACATGGTAGGTATTTGATAAACATTTGCTGAATGAATGAATGATTATTCGGTCCTCCATAAATATTTAAGAAAGAAAACATTCTCAAGAAAAAGAACATTTGATGGATCTGATCATTAAGTCAAACAGCATATACTGAGTGATTGCTCTGTGACAAGCATTGTGATGGTTTCTGTGTATTCAAAAAGTAATTATGGGCTTCCTTGGTGGCGCAGTGGTTGCGAGTCTGCCTGACGATGCGGGGGACATGGGTTCGTGCCCCGGTCCGGGAAGATCCCACATGCCGCAGTGCGGCTGGGCCCGTGAGCCATGGCCGCTGAGCCTGCGTGTCCGGAGCCTGTGCTCCACAACGGGAGAGGCCACAATGGTGAGAGGCCTGCGTAGCGCAAAAAAAAAAAAAAAAAAAAAAAAATTACACCTGGAGTCCTCAGTGAGAACAAAGTCATTATCCTACAGATCAGAATCTGATGAATATTTACATTTTAGCACACATAAACATCAGTAGGGAACAGTACAAACAATTTTTGTTAAAAAACCCCACAGAATTTCATGTCCCTTAGATTTCAAAGTCTTATTTTCAAAGACTTATTTTCAAAGTCTGATAATACCAAACTTTGGTAAAGATGTGGAGAAATAGCCACCCTCAAACACAGCTAATGGGGTGGAAAATTAGTCCAATCATGTTGGTGGGCAGTTTTCCAGTTATCTAGTAAAATTGAAGATGGGTGTACAAGACAGTCCAGTAATTCTACTCCTACACAGGAAAGTTCTCAGACATGTGCTTGGAGACAGAAACGATAGTGCTAAATGGTAGCACAGTTTGAAACAAACAGCTAGAAACAACCAAAATATCTCACCAGCAGCAGAATGGATAAATTGTGGTTGTATCCCGGTGGTGGAATCTTCTGGAGCTGTGACATGAATGAGCTTGAGCTATAACTATCCACATGACTCAGTCTCACAAATGTTATATTGAATTTTTTAAAAAAGCAAGGTGTAGAATAATAATGCATAAGGATCCTCTTTACATAAAGTTTAAACATAGAATATAATATAATATATTATGTGTGAATTGATATAAATGTAGTAAAAGTATAAAATATGCCTGTTAAGGTGACCAACCATCTCAGTTTGCCTAGAAATTTGTTTTACCGCTGAAAGTTCCATATCCTGGAACCCCTCCATTTTTCAGGCGCACCAAGACCATCGGTTGCCTTACCTGAAGAAGAGAAACATCCGGCTTAGAGTGGGGGTGACTTCTTCAGGAAGGGAAGGAAATGGGATTGCGTAAAGCTACGCTGAGTATAATTCAGCTGAATTTGTAATGTTCTGTTTCATAAACTGGATTATGGGTATGCGGGTATTTGTTATATTATTCTCCATTTGTACATCTTAAATATTTCATAATTAGGAAACAACCCCCCCCAAACCTCCTATAATGGATGCACCCCCAGCTTTCAGGACTGAAGCACTCACTCCTTCAGCTGCCTGGAGTGCTGGCAGGTTCATCATCTTACTCTCACCTGAGTTTTGAACTTCCCCCATTCCTAACTGGCTTTGTTTGAATGGATACACTTCATTTCTGGGGGCAGCCTGCAGTCAATGACTGCTTGATACATGGGTGTAAAGGCTCATTCCTCGTTCCTCAATTCGGGACCCTTCTGAAGGGCCACCCAGGCTTCAGAGCTCCCTGCAGGGTCAGCTGAAGTGTCTGTTGTGATAGCATCACAGCCCACCTTCTTCTGCCCAGTCTCGCCTCCTTCCCTTCCCTTCCAGGTGTTGACCTGAGAGTACTCCCCGGTAGACAGCATGCATGCAGATCTCCATCTCAGAGTCTTTTTTCCAGGAGAACTTGACCTGTGACACTGTCCTTCCAAGAAAAAGTGAGAGAGAGAGGGAGAGACACTGAGATCACAAATTGTGAAATGACTCCCTTGCCTCTTTTTTTCTTTAGCACCTGCCTACTCCACCTTGTATCCCAGTTAATTTTTAAATCTCAAGCTTATATACTACACAGAATTCTAGGTCTGGATGTAAAAAAGAAACAGAGAAACACTGATTATTTTTTAATGAACAATAACAAAATGATATAATTTTTATTTCCCACAGAGGGGTTTTGTGGGTTAGAGAACATTCTAGCACCTGTTTTTGCTGTTCCCATCAAATGAGTCATTGAGAGGGATCGGGTGGTTCCATCTGAGCAGAGGTGTATGACTCTGAAAAAAAATAAACAGAGTCTAAAACAATACGTAATGAGCCACTGACTTGTGTCATGTGGATAATAAATCCTCTCAGAACAGAGAGGAGGGGAAAGTCAGTGAGGTAAAGCAATGGGATCAGGTTCAGAACACCGTTACAGAATAAAAATAAATGAGAAAAAGAAGGAGCGTCTCAAAGCAGTCATCTTTCCACAAGCCTAGCAGATCTAGGAGAAAGTTTAGTCATTTGATCTTGGACCATAACCTAAAATCTGCCAAGACCACTCTCACCACTATCCTTTCCCAGTCTTGATCCCATAACCTTCCAAACTCCAAGACTGCAGGGCTCCCTCCCCTAGAAACACACACACACACACACACACACACACACACACACACACACACACA